>NW_027555847.1:636738013-637263013 GCF_003287225.1 Phascolarctos cinereus
GCAAACTCACCACCTCCATGGGGAATGTGAATCCCCAGCTGTCCGCAGCTGCAGAAAAAGCATTAAATTCTTCCCTTCACCTCCTCACCTCCACCCATAATCAAGGAGTAAACACTTTAGAAGAATGCTTCTCTCACTGTGATTGTTTTGTTCCTAGTGTTGGAGTTGTCAGCATGTTTTCAACTGGGCAGGCATTCTTTATCCTGTTCCCATTAACTCCAGAAAGGTCCTGATTGTGAGAATTGCTTTCCGCCTGCACTAGCTGAACAATGCAATTTGGATTTCATTGTGATGTTGCTCCTGATGCCTCATCTCTGAGTATCATGTGGAAACATCCTTTTCTTTAGTCTAAAGTGAATTTGCCTGAATTTTTAAGAGGAACATCTGTCTATTCTAAGAGAAAGCATTATATTCCCCTCCATATTTCTTTTAGTCTTAGAAGGTGAAAATTCAATATTAAAAAAGTCCATAAACTTTCTTGACCCATTTCTCAACCATGTAGAATTCATTCCTTCCATTGTAACTTGCTGGAATTGACACTCACTATCTTGAGTTCATTCAACACTCCTTCCCCATCTCCCCTGCTACTTATACCGAGATTGTGCTGATAGACCTAAGGACACAACACAGACTTACATCAAAACTCAATCCTACACCCTGGCTCCCTCTCTTTCTTTCTAGCACTGTGGAGACCACAGCTCCAGACTTCAGAAGTTTTCTCAGGCCTCAGCAGCTAGCTTGTCCATAGGGCTGCAAGAGTTAAAGCCTGCCAGGGCCTGCAACCCAGAAGAAACAGTGCTGCAAAGCTCTTCCCTGCTGGTGCCAGGGAAAACAGACTCTGAAATGTCATTGCTGGCAGAGAACTAAGGAACAGAAGGAGTGGGACAGAATACAATTCAGGATACCATTTGTGAGGGGAACTGTCCAGAACTCCACCAAGCCTGCAGGAAAGAGCACAGCATTGAGCTGGGGCCAATTCTGGCCACACAAAAGTTATTTGGGGCAGAGACCTAGGCTGGTGAATTTGCCCAGTGTGGGAAGAGGCTGAGATGCTTTGCAATCTAGCCCCAAGGAAATCATGATGAGAAGGTAGGGAATCAAAAAGTGAGTGATAAGGAAAATAAGTCAGGGGAAAATTATCAAAAGCACCAAAGATTTCAAGAAGAAATCTCAAAGACTTTGAAGAGAAACAGACAAATCAATAAGAAAAACAGTAGCAAGAGAAGGAAATAAGACCTCTAGAACCAGTAAATTATTTTAAGCATCAGTGAATAATTATTGCAAAAGGAAGGGAAATAATCCAACATTTGATGAGACAGAGGACCCTGTGGAATTTGAGGATAATATGGAATCATGAGTTTTAATATAAGTATTAATATTCTCATTTTACAGATCAGTAAACTGAAGATCAATTTTATTGACTTTCCAATGGCCATACAGAATGATAAAACAGTGTGATACAGTTGGGGAAGGAGAGAAGAGGGAGATTTGTATTTGGAGTTGAAGAACCTAGAATCTTGGTGCTGCTACTTCTTATCTATATGACTTTGGGAAAAGCATTTAACATTTTGGTGTCTCAGTTTCCTCATTTCTAAAATCAAGGAATTGGAATAGATAATATTTTAGGTCCCTTCTAACTTTAGATGAATGATACTAAGTGGTGGATCTAGGACTTGAATCTAGAAATTCTGACTCCTAAGTCTACTATCCTTCCTATTCTACCACACCTGCTTCTATTATAATCAATTAAGTATACTCTATCCCTTTAGTGTTATTGCTATTGTGAAGAAGAAGGAGAAGGAGGAGGAGGAGGAGGAGAAGAAGAAGAAGAAGAAGAAGAAGAAGAAGAAGAAGAAGAAGAAGAAGAAGGAGGAGGAGGAGGAGGAGGAGGAGGAAGAGGAGGAGGAAGAGGAGAAGGAGAAGAAGGAAGAGGAGGAGGAGGAGAAATAGCATTTATGTAGTACTTTAATATTTTCAAAGCACTTTATGGGCTTTATTTCATTTGATTCTAACAAGGCAACAAGCATTTATTAAGAGCTGACTGTGTACACTGAGGTAGATTCTATTGTTACCCCCATTTTATAGATGAGGAACCTGAGCTGAAAGAGGTTAAGTGGCTTGCCCAGTGTCACAAACCTAGTAAGGGTCTGAGGCAAGATTCAAATTCAGGATTTTTTAATCCAATTCCAATGCTCTACCCATTGAGCCATCTAGCTGCTTATGACTATTCTATTTTAACCATTCCTTCTTCAGGTTTCCCAGGGAGTAGAAAGTATATTTGAACAAAATAGACAGGCTTAGAATGTACATTATTTGTGTGGAAAATTGTACATGAGTTTACATAAATTACAATGATCTCTAAATAATGCCCCATAACAAATGACTGTAATTTCAGGCACTCAACTGAATGACCAGCTGCTGCTAAAGCCCTCAGTCCTGTGGGTTTCCCTGAGGTCTCTATCATCTCAACCAAATACTCAGAGGTCTTAGCCTTTGGAAAGTGGGAGACTTCCATCTCAAGGTACCGGAGACCACTTAGGTTGGAGAACCAGGACCATATTCCTTCAGGCCAAAGAGGCCTATAATTCCTTCTCCAAAGATCCTAGGGTAAAAAGCACATTGAGTGAGTTTCTCAGTCATTATAAGGGCCTTAACAGCAGAAGACATGAGATATGTCTGAGGCCACACCATAGGTAATTTAATATGCTCAGCTTTGGAAACACTCCCGTGCTGTGACACTTGTCCTAATCTTGAGCTAATCAGTGAGCACATATTTATTAAGTGACTAGTATGTACCTAACACTATACTAATTCCTGAGGATACAAAGAAACCAAAAGACTGTCTACTCTCATGGAACTCACAGTCTAATGGGGATGGGGAGAGGGGAGAAAATGGGAAGCACTTATTAAGCAGCTACTGTCTGCCAAATACTGTGCTAAATGCCAGCCAAATATTCTCTCCTTTGATCCTTGCAACAACCTTGGAAGGTAGATGCTATTAGGTTGGGGCTATTATTAACCCCATTTTACAGTACAGGTAACTGAGGCAAATAGAAGTTAAGTGACTTGTCCAGGGCCACACAGCTAGGAAGTATCTGGGGCTGCATTCAAACTCATGCCTTCCTAACTCCAGGTACAATGCTCTAATCATTACATCACCTAGCTGTCTCCAACAAGGGAGAGAACATGCAAACAAACTATATACTTACACATACAGTATAAGTATGCACAAACATACATAAGTACCTACAAATATAAATTTGTATGCACAAACAATCTATGTATAAGATAAACTGGAAATAATCAACAGGGAGAAGGCACTGGAATGAAAGGGAATCAGGACAGGCTTCCTACAGAAGGTGAGATTTACAAATGTACATGACGCCAATGTCTAAACAGCTCCAGATCATATGTCACATTCCATCTAGCTGATGGCTACTTCCTTGCCACTTACCTTGTCACCATACATGTACCTCTCCCCCTCAATGCTGGGGACAATAATCAAAATAATAGAACCATTGCTTCTGGGAAATGTGTGGCAATTTGCTTCCACATGGCTCTGCTCACCAAGCCTGTGTTGTACCAAAATACATCATGCTTCCCTGTCTACTACTTCCCTTTATATATTGTCCTCCCTACTAGAATGCAAGTTCTTCTTAGATAACAACCATATTACTTTTATATTTCTATGCTGAGTTCTTACAGCTCTTGGTATATAATAAATATCATTCATTCATTCATATGTTAACCAGCAACAGAACGACCAATTAAAAAACCCAACTCCAAGATTCCTTGTCTATTTTCCTCCCTCCTCTCCTGCTTTCTACATGTTTACTATCTTTTCATCTTCTTTTGTTCAATTCTTGGCATAGACCTTATACTACTCCCCTCCATATCCATTTTATTCAAGCCAAGATGGATTACTTACTTCCCCTGTACACATTAATCACTTTCCTGGCTGTGTGCTTTTGTTTGCATCATTATCTCTGCCTGAAATGGCTTTTGTTTCCAAAATTTGCCCACCTTTCAAAATCCAGTTCACATTATATGTACTCTAGGAAACCCTCCCTGATCACCCCAAATGGAAATTATCTTTTCTTTTTATGTCCCCACACAGCCTGTTGTAGTTCTAATGTATGTATATTCTATTCCGTAGCGTAATTATTGCATCAGCCTCTCCTAGCCACTCCAATGCTTAACCACATCTTCCTCCTCTCAACTACTCTAGCCTCTATTGTCTCTACCATACAATATAGTGATTAATTCTATACTTTCTGAGCTTTAATCCCAAATCTTCTAGAGTCTGAACACTTGGGTTTGAGTCTCAGCTCCACCAGTAACAAATTGGGTGACCTTCTCTGGATCTTAGTTCCATCATTTCTATAATGATTAAGTTCAACTGAATGATCCCTGAGGTCCTTTCCAACTTTAAATTATGATCATGAGATTCTGGTGATTTGTTGAATGAAGAGATTGGACAAGATATTGTCTAAGGTCCCTTCTAGTGGTGTGTTAGCAAATATTTAATAGCCATCTCTGGAAGAAAAATATGACATTTCTAAGTTTAATCAATATCTTTAATTTTTTCTCCATCACTTTCTTAAATCTAGATAATCAACAAACAATTGAGAAAAATAACTATTTTCCTTTGATATTAATAACCAGTTTTATATATGGGACCCAAAGATAAATTTTTTTTGCTTCCTTATTCAAAGCCCAGACCTTGTAGGTCAAGGCAGCCTCTGAAGGACAGGACTGATGCTAAGATTAGCCTAGGAACTTTCTCCACCACCTTGATCAGGACCCCACCCACCTGGGAGAGTTTATTTCTGATTGAAGTATAAAGAGAATCTAATCTAGGTGAATTTTGGCCCATTGTCCAACTTAAGTGGTATGAGTGGAGAATAGATTCTTTTGTATAGATTGCTGAGGGTGGAATGATCTGGGTGGAAATGAATCTCTTTGTACAAGAGTACGGATAGGTGAAGTCACATTCCTAGCCCCTGCTTAGAAAAAACCCACCTCTCATTATAACATTCATTTTATTATTAATTGTTAACCAATCAGAACTGGTTTCCACAGGGCAGTTAGGTGGTACAGTGGATAGAGCACTGGCCCTAGAGTCAGGAAGACCTGAGTTCAAATCCAGCCTCAGAAACATAATACTTCCTAGCTGTATGACTCTGGGTAAGTCACTTAACCCCAACTGTCTCACTAAAAAAAAAAATAAAAATAAAGAATTGATTTCCACTCATCAGGGACACCCCCTTTTCCAAATGTATTTAAACATTCAGTGACCTCCATGCAAGATCTTTGGTTACCTAGAGAAACCATTGACCTCAACTTATTTGCCAGCCTAATTAATAAATTGATTATTAATTATCCAGAAATTCTGTCTGTCATACTTTTCATTTGTCTCACAATATGCCAAGCCCTGGTTTTTGTTTTTGTTTTTTATTTGCCACATTCCAGGGTATAAATGTTTGCACTGAAAATTTAACAATCAGCTCACGTGAGCCAGTATGAATTGGCCCCAGCATACCCCTAGACTCCCTTGTATTTCTAACTTTCTATGATTCAGTGTGTATAGGTCCAATTCTTCAAATAAATTGTAAGCTCATTAAGGTCAGATCCCATATATCGTAGATTCAGCGCTGAGAGAGATCTTCAAGTTCAAGAAGTTTAAGTCCCTTATTATACAGCTAAGGAAATTAAGGCCTAGAAAAAATTAGTGACTTGCCCACAGTAGTATAGGTAGTAAGCAGGAGATCCAGTATTTGAACCCATCTTCTGATGCTGAATCTGGTCAATTTAAAAAAAAAAAATTGAGGCAATTGGGTTAAGTGGCATCACACAGGATCACACAGCTAGTAAGTGTTATGTGTCTGAGACCAGATTTGAACTCAGGTCCTCCTGACTCCAAGGCCAGAGCTCTATCCACTGCACCACCTAGCTGCCTCTCAAGTTTTTTTTAATTACACAACACTGCCACCCATCTTACTTCATTTTTTATTTCTTCCCAAGAACATAGCACAATATTTATCATATAGTAGGTGTGTACCAAGTAGCCTAAATTGATGGTTTAAAAAAATCACCCTCAGAAGTGCTATTTGATTTAAGCATCATGATTATGACAACACTGGCTTTAGGTAATGTTTTCTTCTATAAAGACAGATTTGGTGGTTCTAAAAAAGGAAAATGGAATTTATACTTGGAGATGTTCTGAATCACTGATAATTAGGGACATTGGCAAAGGACCACCATGCATGGCGTGCCTGCATCAAAGGTGCTATGCTTGATGAGTGAAGCAAAATTCAGTGGCTCAAAAAGAACCTGAGATGTGCTAATTTAGAGACATCTCCACTCTAAAAGTTCATATGGACTATCTGTTCCTGACCTATTGTAGAACCTTCCAAGGTCATCTTGGTCTGATTAGCCACAGTTGTACACACCGTACCTTGACTCCAACTTAGTTATGTCATTTTGGTCCTCCTTGAGAATGAAAAGCATTAACCAATTAGGGGAATTCACATAAAATTACTCTCAAGTATCTCTTCATACCCATCATATTCTCATCATATTGGCAGAGTTGACCAAAACAGAAAAGGAAAATTGAAAATTTCTACAGCCAGAAGGGCTGTGGAAAAACAGGTTCATCAATGAGCTGTTGGTGGAGCTGTGAATTGGTCACAGTTTTGGAAAGCAACTTGGAACCAGGCCCCAAAAGCTATTAAACTGTGCATACCCTTTGACCCAGTGATACCACTACAGGGCCTAGACTCCAAAAAGATGAAAGAGGGAAAGGGTACACACACACACACACACATACACACACACACAATATTTATAGCAGATCTCCAGAAGGTGGCAAAGAATTGGAAACTAGGATGCCCTTCAAGGGAGTGGGGGAACAACTTGTGTTATATGAGATGTGATGGGATATCATTGTACTATAGAAACTAATGAAGGGGATGGCTTTAGAGAAGCCTGGGAAAACCTTTATGAACCAATACCAAACAAAGTGAGTAGAAAGAGTAGAGAAAGGAGAACAATCTACACAACAAGAGTAGTATAGTAAAGATAATCAACTAAGAAAGTCTTAGAAACTGATCAACCATAATTCCAGTGGACTTATACTGAAATATGCTACCCACCTCCTGACAGGGAGATGATGGACTCAGAGTGTAGATTGAGGCATATGTTTGCTTGTTCATTTGAACAAAGGAATTTATTTTGCTTGACAATATGTTTGTAATAGTTTCAGTTTTTCAATAGAGGGAGGGAAGACGAGAGAGAGAGAAAGAATTTGGAGATAAAAGTAAAACAAATTTTTTTTTTCAAAAAGGAAGAGAGGAGGGAGAGGTACAAGGAGTGAGGACATGGGGAAGAAAGACCTACATCCAAGTAAAATACATGTTTATAGTGCCATTCAATTGGATCACTATTTTTTTCTCTAAGAATTTTTATTAACTCTTAGCTGCCAAGCTATTTTAATATTTAAGTTTATTATACTTTTAGTGTCACTAAGAAGTTGTGATAGTTCCTGTTCTTCCTTTTTATTACCTTCAAATATCCTCCCACTTAATTCAGGGAAAGTGCATCCCATGGATTCATTTTTTGTGGGCTCATCTTAGCTAATCAGTCAAATACTATGAAAATGACTTATTTCAGGGAGATGTTTAGTGGTCTGAGTAATTTAGGTCAGCATGCAAACTCTGGGAGGTCAAAGAAAGAAGGAGAGGGGAAATAGTTATTTAATTTTGTTTTGATGGCTGCCTTATTTCAGTACTATTTGAAAATAATTCTTTAGATCTAAGAAAATGGCCTCAATTTGATATGCCAAAACAAAAATAACACCAGTAGTAAAAGAAAAAAGAAATCTATTTCCACCAGCTTTTTTTTTCTTTCTGATGCAGATCTCCAATTAATTCTGAGCAGATAGGACAGAAATGTCACTCTGCTGTCACAGGCTGACATTGTAACCCTCAGACAATTTATTGTGAATAAATAAGAAAAGGCCTTTTAAGGTTCATGTACTCCCCAGCTCTAATGTTATCTACTAGGGAAATATAAGAGTTGTAGAATCATAGATTTGGAAGGCACCAATGACCATCCCCTCCCTGATAAATGAACCCATTCTAAAATATCTACAGGAAATAGTTACTCACTCTTTTCTCAAACATTTGCGATGAAAAGGAGCTCACTATTTCGTAAGGCAACCCATTTCAATTTGAGATGCCTCTCAAGAACGTTTTGCTTCATGTTGAGCTGAAACCAGTTTCTCCATAGCATTGATTCAGGGCATCCTAGACATTCAAGGGAAAGTAGAGATTATCCAGTTCTAACCTAACCTGAAATGTGAATTCCCATATATGATATGCCTGACAAGTGGTCAGCCATTATGTACTTGAAGATCTCCAATGATAGAAAATTCACTAACTCAAATGGCAGTCCATTTGACTTTTAGACAACACTAATTTTAAGGACATCTAGGTAGCACAGGGAGTTCAAGCTGGCTTTAGACATATACTAGCTGTGTGACCCTGGGCAAATCACTTAAACTTGTTTGCCTCAGTTTCCTCATCTGTAAAATGAGCTGGAAAAAGAAATGGCTAAGCACTGTAGTATCTCTGCCAAGAAAACCCCAAATGGAGTTACAAACAGTTGGACACAACTGAAATGACCAAAAAACAACAACAACAAATTTTCAGGAAGTTTTTTTTCCCTTATTTTGACTTCAAATCCATCACCCAATAATCTCCACCCATTTTTCCTAATTCTGCTCTCGGTGATCAGGCAGAATATTTGAACACAACAATGGCAATTTTTGGAGAGGCAATGTAGTATAGTGAAGTAGCATTAAACTCATATAGAGTCAGTAAACCATATGTAAGGATCCCTGTGGTCTGCATATTGACTCAGAAAGCCATATATTAATATCATCTGAATTGAATTGTGAAATTTAACCTCTATATGTCATGGAGTTGGTAGCCTTTTTTTTTCCCCCTGGAGGCAATCTGTGAATTGAAACTTCATTTTCCATATTCAGAAGTTCTGGGCAGCTTCTTTCCTTTATTTCCCTCATTGTGGCATTAAGGTTTTTTGACCTGTAATGCTCATCTGGAAGATCTACAATCCTTAGGTTGTCCTTATTCATCCTGTTTTTGAGATATGTATGTTTTGCTTGCATAATGAACATATATTTTTTTTAACGTTCTTTTTTTTTTTTTTTTGCTTCTTCACTTTTAGGCTATTTTCCAGTTCTATATATCTGTGCTCCCAATCTATTCTTTGTTCTCTCTTTGTTTCTTTGATAAGGCTTGCCATTGCATATTCCTACATTTCTATTCTGCTCATTATTTTTGCTATGAAGGACAAATTCTGCTTTCATAATTCTCATTTCTCTTTTAAATCACTTGAGAACAGAGTATTGTACTCCTATGTTCTCTTCAGATTCTTTAGGTTCTCCTCTCATCAAATGTTGGATCATCTTCCTTTATTTTGCAATATGTATTCACAGAAATGTATTCATTTATTAGATAAAGAGGCCAATTTCTTCTTCCTGAAATATTTAGAACTTCCAGGCTTTATTCTGCTCTTATTTTCCTTATCATTCACTTTCTGTCTCCCTCCCCTCTGATGGTGGTTTCCTTGGGGGCTGGATCTCAAAACATCTCAGCTTCTTCCCACACTGTGCAATTCACAGTTCACCAGCCTAGGTTCCTGCCCCAAATTATTTTTTCATGGCCAGAATTGGTCCCAGGTCAATGCTATGCTCTTTACCTCAGGATTAGTGGAATGCTAAGTAGTTCCCCACACGCATATTGTCTTGGTCACCTGTCCCACTCTCTCTGTTCTTTAGTTCTCTGGATTGGCGCTGTCAATTCAGAGCTTGCTTTGTCCCAGCACCAGCACTTCAGATTTTCCTTGGCACTAACAGTTCAGAGTTTCATAGTGCTGATGCTTCTAGGTTGTAGACCTAGTAGGCTTTTGCTCCTAAAAGGCTCAGGCCAAGCTGGCTACTGATGCCCAGAATAAACTTCTATAGCCTGCAGCTGAGGTTTAACAGCACTAGAAATAGAGAGGGGAGAACAAAGCTCAGAAGTACTTTTGACATAATATTGTCTTGAGTCCTTGGGGCTACTCGTGCAGCCTTGCTACCATTACATGGAGGTAAGCTAAGTGAATTCAGAATGAATGAAGGTCAGTTCCTAGGCTTGGGATTTTTTTAATCTTTGGGTTTCTGGGTGTGCTAGACTGAAGTTGCCTTATCTTTGGAACACGTTTTGTAGAAGTTTGAGGGGTCATGATGATCTAAGAAAATGTCTACTCCAGGGGCAGCTAGGTGGATCAGTAGATAGAGCACTGGCCCTGGAGTCAGGAGGGCTTGAGTTCAAATCTGGCCTCAAACACATAATACTTCTTACCTGTGTGACTCTGGGCAAGTCACTTATTCCCATTGCCTCACTAAAAAAAAAAAGCTACTCTGTCATCTTTTTGCTTATGACCTAGAAGTTCTTATATATTACTCTTGTCTGTGTTGTATTATATTTTTTATTTATTTTGTTAAATATTTCCCAATTACATTAATCTGGTTCTTGCTTCGCTCAGGAGCATAGCAGGCTGTGTGCATCAGGAGGGCCATACGTTTGACACCTCTGGTATAGTGGATAGAATCCTGGACTTGGACTCTGTAAACATAGGGGAATTATACATTTAGAATTGGAAAGAGTTATTCAACCTCCCGTTTTACACAGAGGAAGGCATTAAAACCCATAGAGGTTAAGCTATTTCCCCAAGGTCACACAGGTAGTAAGTAACAGAATCAGGATTTAAGCCTGGGTCCTCTGAATCAAAGTCAAACAATTTCCATCGTCCCATGCTGCCTGGCTTCAATCCTCCTGCAGTTGCTCACTAACTATGTGAACCTGGGTGTAATCTCTCTGAACCTCAGGTTCTACTCTGGAAAAAAAAAATAGTAATAATAATAGCACCTAACCGCAAAGCATTATTGTGAAAATTATATGATATAATGTTATGTAAGATATAATAGATCTTCATTATTCATATTTGTGAATTTGCTTACTCACTAAAATTTATTTTAACCTTAAAATCAATACTTGCAATGCTTTCTCAGTCATTCCTAGACATGTATAGAGTGGGGAAAAATTAAAGTCACCAGATGTGCACAGCTGAGGTCAAACCACACAATTCTCTGACTTTTTGTTTCAACTCTCATTCTGTAATTGTTTGTTGTTGTCAGAGTTGTTTCAATTGTGTCCAACTCTCCATGACCCCATTTGGAGTTTTCTTGCCAAAGATACCGGAGTGGTTTGCCATTTCCTCATCCAGTTCATTTTACAGATGAGGGACTGAGGCAGACAGATGTTAAATGATTTGCACAGAGACACAAAACTAATATGTGTCTGAGGCCAGATTGGAACTCCAGTCCTCCTGACTACAAGACTGGCACTTTATTCTGCCACACAAGTGCCTTCCTTATACTGTAAATAAGCATCCTTTTTGCTCTCTTTAGTGCCAATGTTTTGTGCTTTTGGGGTGATTTCACTGTTTAAAATGGTATAGTGCTTAAGTACTAACTACTTAGTACTCTCTTCTTGTCCTAAGCACAAGAAGACAGTGATGTGCCTTACAAAGAAAATGTGTATGTCAGATAAACTTCATTTAGGCATGAATTATAGTGCTTTTGGTAATAAGTTCGGTGTTAATGAATCAACGATAAGATACATCCAGAGTGGGAGGGAGGGGATATTCACCAATCTGTTTATGAAATTGCTTCAGAAAGTGCTAAAGTAAAAGTTGTGACCAGAGGCTCACAAGAACCTAATCTTATATTTCCCATAGGAGCAATGGTTCAATATTTGCTAATTCAGTGTTTGAGTGATGTTATAGAACATAACTACCATGAATGATGAGAATCAACTTTACTTTACAAGTCTGAAAAAGCTACATAAATCTGACCTGTTATCGTGTCCCCCATCAATCTTCTCTTCTTCAGAATAAACTTCTTCAGTGCCTTCAATATGAGATCATATTTGAAGCATTATGAGATATTTGTAAAATGCTTAGTATAGTGCCCAGCACATAGTAAACCTTAAGGAATGCTCATTCATTTCCCAACCCTTCCCACCCTCCATTTGAGGAACCTTTGGCATAACTTGTAATCTCTTCTCTATCATGGTCACTCTCTACTAGATGTGCTCCATTTTGTTTCCTCCAATAAAATGTACCTTTAGGATGAGAGATGTTTCACTTTTGTCTTTTCACTTAGCACAAAGCAAGAGCTTAATAAATGGTTGTTGATTGGTGGATTATTTATCAATGTCTCTTCTGTAATATGGGGCAGCTAGTTGGCATGGAATCTTCATGAGTTCAGATCTGGCCTCAGACACTTAGTAGCTGTGTGACCGTGGGCAAGTCACTTAATCCTGTCTGCTTCAGTTTCTTCATCTGTAAATTGAGTTGGAGAAAGGAATGGCAAACCATTCCAGTATCTTTGCCAAGAAAAGCCCAAATGAAGTCACAAAGAGTTGGAAATGACTGAATAACAACTGAACAACAACTTCTATAATGTAATGCCTAGAACTAAGCCAAGTACCCTAGTGTGACCAAGGAACAGAAAAATAAAACTTATAACTTGCCCTCTGCTTTCACGCTGGATGGTATTTGCCTGTTAATATGGTCTAGGACAGGAGTGGGGAACCTGAAGCCTCAAGGCCACATGTGGCCTTCTAAGTCCTTGGGTGTGGCCTTTTGACTGAGTCCAAGTTTTACAGAACAAATCCTTTTATTAAGGCAATTTGTTCTGTGAAGTTTGGATTCAGTCGAAGGGCCGCACTTGAGGATCTAGAGGGCCACATTTTGCCTTGAGACCACAGGTTCCCCACCCCTGGTCTAGGATGATGTTTCTCTTATAATTGAGCTGAGGAAATCAGATTAACCTGTGCATCAGAAAATATTACTAGGCAATGTATATTCAAGAGCAAGATGGTGGGGGTAACATGAAGTGTTCAAAATATAGAAGGACTACAGTCATTCAGAGAAGAGGGATCTGGATGGTGATCCACCAATGGAGAGAGAAAACTTTTACCAAACCTGATTTTCAAAAGTAGGCTTTGTGGTGCTTTGAGATGGATTCTGTAGGCTCCCCTATGTATTTTTAAGAAGTACTAAAGACACGCAGCTGGTTTTAACTGTTAAGCCATGCCACTTTTTTCCTCCTCTGGGAAATCTGAAGCCATCACTTACAACAAAACAAACTGTTTGCTCCCTTCCTCTCTCAGGCTGTATCTACAGAATGGAGAATAGCTTATCTTGTCAGTCACTGCATCAGTTGGACCATTTGTGTGAATGAAGGAAAAATAGACACAATTGTTCTATGGGTCCTGTGACGACACAGCTTTGTAGATAGCTGGTGAGGGGGAAAGGGGCAACTAGGTGGCTCAGTGGATAGAGTGCCAAGAGTCAGGAAGATTCCTCTTCCTGAGTTCAAATCTGGCTTCAGATACTTACTATCTATGTGACCCTGGGCAAGCCACTTACCCCTGTTTGCCTCAGTTTCTTTCTCCATCAAATGAGCTGGAGAAGGAAATGGCAAACCACTCCAGTAGCTTTGCCAAGAAAACCCCGAATGGGGTCATGAAGAGTCAAACACAACTGAACAACAACAAGCAATGGAAAAGGTGAGAGAAATGATTATTTCTCTCTTATGTTAATAATCAATTATTGAATTAGGACCATGATTTTTTCAGAAACCTGAAGGTTGTAGAGGACACTGAACTGAAGGATATCGCTGATGGATGAGATTGCCCAAATCTGCTGAGTACCTGCTTTTCCAATCTGAGGTGGGAGACCCCTCCCAAATAGAGAACCTTACAAAAAAATTAACCTAAGGTGCATTCTGGTCCATTGTGTTCTATTCAGGCTTGGGTAGGGGTAGATGCTTTGTCTGGATTGCTTGAGGCTGGGGATGGTCTGGGAGCCAGACTGATCAAAGTCAAATCCCCTCAGCCCCTCACTAGAATGGGTCCGCTTCTCATAATTTTCATCCTCATTAATTGTTAACCAATCAGAGTTGATTGCCACCCACTCTTCCAAGGTTATATAAGCTTTGAGTGGGTTCCATGAGAAATTTTTGGTATTCAAGAATGACACTGACCCTTTTTAATAATTAGGTGCTGGCAACGATTAATAAAATGATTAATCACCCAGAAATTATGTCCCTCAAACTTCTTACATGTCACAAGGGGAATAAATTACACTGTTTATTTAATATTTGCTCCACAGAGTTACATCTCTTTGTCAGTCTCTGCTTTCCTTATTTCCAGCTCCCACGTAATCATCATAATTAACCTATGTTAATAATGAATTTTGTTGTGTAAAATCCTTCAGCAATCTAATAAAGCCTATGGATCCCTTCTCAGAGTAATGCTTTTATGGGTATAAAATTGTGTAGGATTACAAGAAATCAGTCAGTCAATCAACAAGCATTTATTAAGAGCTTATTATGTATAAGGCACCCAATTATATAAAAATACAATTATCAATGTAAAAAAATACGAAATCAGAGACCCCCAAGTTAAGGACTTCTAACCTAGCTCAACCTCCCAAGTGCATTCCAATGCCAATTTCAAAATCTTCCAACTAAATGACAAAAATATTAATTAAATTAGAAGTAACTTGTGCAAAGTTATATAGTTAGTCTTGTGATTTCACAGGAATCTGTGTCCAAGGAGCAGAAATAGAGTAACTAAATCAGATTGTTTGTCTTAAGATGGTTGCTTCATCTTTTAGGAGAACCAAAAAGTGAATGAAATAGATAAATCTATTTCCTTCTAAAACACAATTACAGACATTGGTAACAATGCATCACTGAACCCATTATTATAATCATAGACTCATAGAATGTTAAATATTGATGGAACCCTCCTAAATAGAATGGCATGTTAGATAGAGTAGAATAGAATGTTCATACTATTTTGAACATAGAATATTAGAGCTATGTAGAACATTACAAAATAGAACATGAGAGCTGGGTGGAACTGAAAAGCATAGTAAACATAGTGAGAATAAGAGAAGAGAACTTTGAGTTTACAGGTGAGGAAAATGAAGCTTCCAAGTTATTTGGACTTCTTTATACAAATGCTTGCTGTGCTGCAATGGCAGGTACTTTCTCCAAATGGACAAATAGTTTTAAACTAGATTGGTTCACTCAGGGCAGGCCAATTCTAAGTAGGTTTGTTGGAGTTCCCTGGTTCATTGTTTCTTCCTTTATTTAAATTTTTGTTCTCTTCCTTTTACTGCACTAAGGGAAAAAACATGCCCTGATAAGCTTGGAAATGTTAATAGACCATCTGATGTAGCTGACGGCAAACACAGCTGCAAGTATATAAAGTCTATTCGATGCTTCTGATTTTCTTCCCCTTCAATATGGTGGGTCTCTACAGGACCGAGTGAGATTGATATACATAAATGTTTTTGAATGAAGTCAAATCAGCAAGCTGTCTGCAAAACTGCCTGCTTTTCAACATAATAACATTTATGTAGACCCTTATGGTTTACTAAGTACTTTCCTCACAACAACCCTTTGAGACAGAGAGTGCAAGTATTATTATCCACATTTTAAAGTCGAGGAAAAGTCTTAGCCAGGTGATATGATTTGGTCAAGGTCATATGGCCTGGTCAGTGGTCGAATCATGAGTTAAATTCTGGCCTTCTGACTCTTTTTGCAGGGTTCTTTATACTATACAAAATTGTCTCTCCATAGACCCTATATGTACATTTACATTTAAGAGCAATTTTGTGCTTGTATAGAAGGATTGGATGCCAGAGGACAAAATTAGGAGCAAGGGGTGGAAATTACCTAGAGGTAGATTTCAGTTCAATGTAACCAAAGACCTGTTAACAATTGGAGATACCACAAAGTAGATAGGTTGCCTTGGACATCAATTCATCCTCAGTGATGTTCTGCATGCAAATGTTATAGAAGGGACTCCTTGGTTAGATAAAAGATGAACTAAATGAGTTTCTTCCGTATATGCAAGATGAAAATGAACAGTATGTCCATATTATATGATGTAGACTCTCCCAGGACAAACTGATGGTCCGTGGCATCCTGTCTATTCTCCAGCCCTGTGCATTGGTCCTCTGAGTGAAAATGTTTGGAATACATGCACGCATTCATTGGAATGATGGATTTTGCTCAGCAACCATCAAATTTATATGCTCTTTGGCATCACCAGATGTGCCAATATGATCGATTTTTGCCTATCAGAGAAGTGAACATTTAATCTGCAGTCCCAGCTGCATCAGCAAGAATACTAACTGAGACTGAGATAAAACAATAGAGTTATAGACAAGAGGAAATTATGATTTTCCCAAAGGGCCACTGTTTTTATTGAATTATAGAGATTTCTCTTGCCATTCTTTTTTGGTAGTTTGCCATTTTGCTCTAATCACTTTTTAACAGGCCAATATAATTTTCAGTCAATCAAAGAATAGTACACTATGATCATGTCATCAGCATTTCATCAATTCTGAGAAAATGGATGCTATATTTAAAGTCATTTAAAGAGATCTGTACTAAATTTGAAAAGTTGTCCTTAGGAAAGTTCTCTTTAATCCTCTTGGGTTTTGTTGTTATTATTGGGAGGGGTGGGGTGGACAGGGCTTGGAGCCTAGGGAGAATCATCTAGCCTGTCTTGCCTGGCAATAGGATGCCGTTGTTAGAAATTATTCTAGACCACCTAACACACTGATTGTACGTAACAGGGACAAGGAGAACCAGTTGGGAGTCACTCCACAATCTGGACCACAGCAATTCAAAATGCCAGTCTGGGATCTAATTCTGTATTGTACAATGTGATTAGCTTCACATGGAGAAAAACTCAGCACCATACAGGCTGATGGTGCTGCTGTCCCCAGATAAATGTCTATCTAGTGCTTGCAGTGGGGCTTGGTAGGTAATGCACCCATCATAGAATCACAAGATATGGGTTTGAGTCCAAGCTCAGTCACATGGTAGCTACATGAACTATAAGTGATTTAATATTCCTAAACTTTTCTATCTATAAAATGATGATAATATTTGAACTTTCTGCGCACTGGGTTATTGTGAAGAATGTACTTTGTAAACTTGGAAATGATAGTCAATAAATATTTATTAAACACCATTATGGGCCAGGAACTGTGCTAAGTGCTGGAGATACAAAACAAGGAAAAAGACAGTCCCTCCCTCAAGTGGTTTACAATCTGTTAGTGGAAGATGGCATGCAAAAACAGAAAAGATGAGTGAGAAGACAGCACCTATTGGGGAAAGGCATGATAGAGAAATCCACAAAGAGCAACTAGTTGAAAAATGAAAGATGGCTGAAGTGGGATCCTTCCTGAAATAGAGATTCCAAGGGAAGAGGTCTCACCCCTATAATCAGAGGAAAAGAAGGGACCTGTAGCAGAGAGTATTAACTCATATGAGCTCTGAGTTTCCAGCTGTATTCCTCCAGACTTCTCTATCGTGTTTGCTCTTCAATAAACAGGTAATGCTCAGGGACAAATAATTGCAGCACGTTTGCAAACAATTGACATACTCAGTAATAGCACGGAATTTAGAGTCTAAAATTTAAAGGCCCAGCTTTGCCCCTTATCAGCCATGTGACCTCAGCCTCTTCCTATATAAAACAACTCATAACACTATTCATACAATAATAAACAGAAAAGCACTTTTAAAATGGAACCGATTGTTCTTATTAGGCACCTAAAATGCATAAAATCAGCAAAAGAAGAGGATGAGGCAGCTAGGTGGCACAATGGATGGAGCACTGGACCTGGAGTCCGAGAGATGAGTTCAAATCCAACCTCAGACATTTATTATCTGTGTGACTCTGGGCAAGTCACTTAACCTCTGTCTGCCTCAGAGTAATCACAGCCTCCCTTGCAGGGTTGTTGTGAGGATCACAATGAGGTAATAATTGTAAAGCACTTGGCAGATAGTAGATGCTTAATAAGTACTTATTCCCTCCCTCCCAAGAACTTCAAAGTCTCTCCTGTAACAAAGTAATTTGGTTTTGATTCCTGATTTAGCTACTTATGAATCCTGGGGATGAAAAAACATCTCACTCAAAGCCAAGGTTTCTTCATATGAAAATGATTTTTTTAGATAGATGAGCTCTTAGGTTTCTTCCACCTTAAATCTATGATGTTACAATTTTAAGAAGGCAAGTAGGTAGAGCACCAAAAGCTGGCCAGCATTCAAGAAGCTTCCTGATTGGCTGATCCTGAACTTGGGATTCTAAACCAACTAGTGAGTTCCATCCAGAACACTCAGCTGAGCAAATTCGAAAGTGTTATAGATGAGCACCCTGGTGTGGAAGAAGCCATCCTTTTTCAGACCCACAAGAGAGCCGTAGAGTACAGCATGGGGTTCCATGCTTTGAGAGGCTCACGGGGGCCTGGGGAGCTGTAGCTATATAGAACAGCTGAGAAGCTAAGTATCGCCTATATGGGCTTTTTATGTGCTCTCAATTACCTATTACTTACTCTTGCTATTTCTGTTAAGTGTTCTTTTCCCCAAAGTGCTTTGTAAACTGAAAAGTGACATAAAAATGAAAGCTACTGTTATTATAAATCTATAATCACACAAATGTTATTATTATAAATAATTTAGATTTATATAGTGATTTCAGGTTTGCAAAGTGCCTTTTAATACTCATGAGGGACCTGGGAAACAGAGAATAGAGAATAGCTCTTCACCAGACCATTCCTAGCTATACCAGACCACTCTCAGCTATACCAGACTACCCCCCAGTCTTGAGCTCTCTAGACAAAAGGATCTGTCTTCATCTAATCTTGACTAGAACACAATGGGCTTACCCACCCTAGATTAAATTCCTTGCTGGGTTAGGTGAGATCTGACCAAGATGGAGGAGAGTCAATGCAATCTCATTATCACTAATGTCCTTCAGACTGAACTTTTTAAAATGAGGAATTTAGAAAAAGTAGAGAACTTCTGAATCTCCCCCAAGATATTGGTTATTAATAATCATTTCTTTCAGGTCTAAAGTAAAAGAGGATTGGGTAAAGGAAATGAGTATGTTTAGCCTGGAGAAGACTAGAGGTGAGATAGCAGCTGTGTCCAAGTATCTGAAAAACTACCATGTGGAGGAGGGACGCCATGTGATCCCAATGGGTAGAACTAGGAGCAAAGAGTAAAAGTTGCAAAGACAATTTGGGGTTTGTGTCAAGAAGACAAAATCATTCATAACAATTTAGAGCCCCATTCCAATGTAGACTGAGCTACTTCAAGAAGCGGTGTGTTCTCCATCCTTGAGGGCGGGGGTCTTCAGACAGAGGCTGGACAGCCATTTTGTACATTACAATGAGGTTTCTGTTATGGTTTGGTGTGCTGGAAACCCCAAAATGCAAGGGCACAAGGGGGTCTGCCTCAAAAGAATTAACCACTCAAACCTTCTAGTCAAAGTAGTGAATTTTTATTATAACATCAGCTTGGCAGGCAAGATTCCTAGTAAATCTGCTATTGTATAGCCAATAGGAGCAGGCAGAGTTCCTAGTGAGTTTTCCAATTTGATGAGGATGGGACTGATGCTTTTATAAAAAAAAAAAAAAGACTGTGAGAAGATTTGGATGGGATTAAGGAGCGTTAAATAGGGGGAGGGGCAGGGTTGCAAACAGTAAAAGGATCTAGATGGTATTAAAGAGTATCAAGTAAACTAATTAAGTAATCAAAGTGGGCTGAGGTGGGCCAAATGCCTTGGACAGAAGCACCAGTGGTCTGGGCAGCTAAAAATGTATGGGAAAGTTCAGGGACTGGCTTGCTTCCAGAGACATAGTCTTCTCCTTTAGGGATCCAGGTCTCATAACCCCATCATCACCTTCCAACTCTCAAATTCTGTGATTCTGTGCATAGCCACTCTGATGAAACCATACATCTTTAAAGAATTAATCTGAATGCCTATAAGAAGCCTGCATGATGTGGAATACTTAGAGAGGTTAAAAAGAAGGAAAAGGAGACTTGAGTGTCAAAGTCAAAAGCATGTAGCATGGCGGCAGTAGGTATTTTTGGGGGTAATCCTATTAAATCTGGCAACAAATTTCACAAACAATATCCCTAAGCTCTACAGGAGCCAGAGGAGGGCAACCCAAGAGCCTTGAGTTCTTGGCATGTAATAATTAGTCAAAGAAACTGAGGAGTCTTTAGGCTGACTAGAAGAAGAATTAGGAGGACATAATAGCTTCCTTTAAGACTCAGTTCAAGTATTATCTCATTCACAAGGCCTTTTCTGATTCCTCAAGTCATTTGTGCTCTTTCCTACCAAATTAACTTACATTTGTTTTGTTCACATTTAGCCAGAAACTTGTGTGTGCATGTTGTTTCCCCTAATAATATGGCTCCTGAACTAAAAAAAGAAAAAAAATCAAGAATTTTGCTTGCTTAACATCACCCTTTTATCTCTTGACAACTTGAGCTTAGGAGTTCCTGGGGGAAGGGGGTCAACAGAGTAGGGATGCTGATTATACTCACCCTTCGAATGGATAAATACTGGGCAAAGCACTTGCCATATCTTCTCACTTCTATATTTGTGAAGTCTATTTCTTTTAGCACAAATGTAAAACTTTATATTTATTCCCATTTAATTCTATCCCATCAGATTACACATAACATTCAAGCCTATGGAAGTCTTTCAGGAATCTGACATTCATTGGTTTAGTTATTCCTCTCAGTTTTATGTCATTTGTGAATAGGACAAGTATGCCAGCTATGCTATTGTTTAAGGCATTGACAAAACTATTAAACAGCACAAGGCAAATGATATATTTTGGGGGAGAATCTCTTCATCCTACTAGTGCCTACTATACATAGGCCTTGTACATAGTAGGCATTTAATGATTCTGGGACTTAATCTTATAAGGTCCCTGAAAGTCTTCCATGTTTTCTTATAGTGTGGAGTCTTCTTGAAGGCTATACCAGTGGAAACAAGCTCTAGAAGTTCTAATCACATTTGAAAGGCCTCATATATGGCCCAATGTTAGAACACATATCTATGACCCAGAGGTAGATGTCCACTTGTACCTAGTGCTATGCATGGTGTAAAAGTTAGAGTAGATTACCTCTTGGGTTTCTTCCCAACCAAGGATACTATGCATATTATTTGAGGAATGGCTAAACAAAATGTAGTATTTGAATATAACAAAATATCAGTGCTCTATAAGAAATTATGAATATGAAAGATTCAAAGAAACATAAGAGATACTGAAATGATACAATGAACCAAGAGCCTGGAAAACAATATACACAATGACTACAATGTTTTAAGGAAAGAAGGAAGGAAGAAGGAGGGAAGGAAGGAAGAAAGGAAGGAAGGAAAAAAGGATGGAAGGAAGGAAGTGGGGAGAGGGGGGAGGAAGGGAAGGAAAGAAGGAAGAATGGGAAAAAGAAGGAAGGAAGGAAGAATGAAAAAAATAAGGAAGAAAAAAAGGAAGGAAAAAAGGAAGAAAGGAGGGAAGAATGGAAAAAAAGGAAAGAATTAGCCAAAATCCATCTTGGTGATTTTCTACTCTTACACTCTCCTCTCTATCCTATGCTCCCGACTTTGCTCAAGCTCTCCCTGTAATCTCAACTCTACAGGCAAGGCCTGCAGCTTCCCAAGTTACTGATGCTGAGGCCCTACAAATCCAAGCTGTAAACGCCCCAAGAACCTCTGGTTGGCCAGGTATCCAAGGCTTCTCTTTTGTTTGTCTATTCCTTTATGTGTTCTTGCAGATGATGAATAGGCTTGCCCCTGGATCATTTGCTTATCTCTTCATTCTCCTCCCCCCATTCCTAAGGTAGCCAGCCTTTACCTTGTTATCTTCAGGCAAACAACTTGTCTCCCAACCTCCAGGAGACAGAGGTCAGACAGCTGTGCTACATCATCCCTTGTCTGAGAGCTCACAGCTCTGACTTCCTGAGTGAAATCATCTGTTTTCCTCCCTTGGGTTCATTTCTTTAACATTTTGTTAGGCCCCATAGGCTGATGTAGTAATAAGAGCACTAGCCTGGGAGACCACTTTGAGCCCTGACCTTGCCATCAGCTAGCTAGGTAATCTTGTCCAACCAGTCAACCAGCATTTATCAAGTGCTTGCTATGTGCCAAACACTGTTCTGAATTCTGAAGATACAGAGACAAAAACTGTCCCTGCCTTCAAGGAGCTCAATTCTAATGGGGGAAATGATATGCAAATAAATAAACATAGACTAGATAGAAGGTAACCTTAAAGATAAAGAATCAAACAGGGAAAGACCTAATAGGGAAGGTAGCCTTTTGAGCTGACTCTTGAAGAAAGCCAGTAATTTTAAGAGAGAGAATTTTGAAAGTGATGGGGGAAAAAAAAATCTAGGCATGGGGTTAAGCCAGAACAAAGTCCCAGATGGGAGATGGGGGTATCAAGTCCCTTCACTGCTCTAAGCATCAGTATTTTTCATTTTTAAACTCTGAAATTTAGATTAGATGACCTCCTGAGTTCCCCTTCCAGTTCTAAAACTATATTCTCTATTCATTCCTTTGTGTCGTAGATCCCTTTGTCAGTCTGGTGAAGCCTATGTACCTTTGTCAAAGTGGTGCTTTTAAATAAGTAAAATAAAATGCATAGAACTGAATTGTAAACAAATTATATTGAAATACAGTGATCAAAAATATTTTTAAAAATATTTGTGGATCCCTGGTTAAGAACATCTGACTTGGTCCCATTCTTCTCTAAGCTAAACTGATTTCGTCTCTCATGCACCCCCCAAGTACTCCTAACACCCTGCTCCATCCTTTAAGTAGTTCCCAAAGTGGGCAATACCACCCCTTGGGGTTACTGGAATGATCTGGGGGGCAGTGGTAGCTTAGGGTGTAATTGGGAAGTATTGAATAAAAATAAGGGGGGTGGAAGCATAGGGAAAGAAGAGAAGAGAAGAAAATTTTGAAAAAAACATTCACTCATATTTCATCTGTTGTATAACAGAGTTAAAGTTGTAGCAATTACACTGTTTTCCAAATAAACACACAAAATGCAAGTTATAACCAATCAGTGGTCAAGTCCGCCAACAGGTCTTAAGAAGCAAGTGTTGGCAGGCGAGCCTGTTGCTCATTGTCAGGAAGTTGGGCATGTATAGGCAGGAACAGGTCCATGTAATGGCTTGTTTACAATACAATAATACTAAATGGTTACATGACACAATGTTGCATCATCAAAATTCCAATGCAGGGAAAAAACCCAGAAATTGACAATAAATTATTAAATTTAAGATGCATCATTTAAATATATATATATATATATATATATATATATATATATATATATATATATGCAAATTAAAAAAAACTTTTAAAGTATTAAAGAAAGTAAATTTGGGGGGGGGGCCCTGAGGAATTTTTAATTTTTTGAAAAGGGGGTGGTAGGCCAAATAAGTTCATTAACCTCTGCTTTAGCTTCCTTTGATTTGTTATCTTCCTCTGTTAGAATGAAAGCTCCTTGAGGGCAGATATTATCTTTCTCTTTATATTTACTCTCCCAGTACTTAGTGGCACACAGTAAATGCTTAGTAAGTGTTTATTGACTGACTTCTATACTTTAAGGATTTACATTTTCATGGTGTGATTATACAGGTATTCTCTGTTGATTCAGTAACCCCTCCACAATTTGCTTGGAGAATTACAATGCCCTTAATCACTACTCTTCCAGACATCCCAGAGATGAGTCTGTCCAAAAGTAACTATGATAAGTCCTCAAATGACAGACATAGAGAATAACACCAGACTCATATCCACAGCCTTTCTATCAAATCACCTAACCTTGGTAAAAGATTTCTCATGGCACTGAAAGAACTGACTGATATATTTCCTAAGCAATTATCAACTTAGGGTAATGTTGAAGTCTAGTCAACAGCCAGCTGTGTGACCTTGGGCAATCAGCCAACAAGCATTTATTAAGTGCCTACTATATGCCAGATGTTGTGCTAAGCTCTAGGGGTAAAAAGAAAGACAAAAGACAGTCCCTGACCTCAAGGTCTAATGGGGCGGGACAACACGTAAACCATTATGTACAAATAAGATATAGTAGGCTAAATTAGAGCTAATCGACAGAAGAGACACACTAGCATTGAGGGGGACAGTGAAAGGCTTCTTGTGGAAGGTGAGATTTTAGCCGGGACTTGCAGAAAGCCAGGGCAGCCTAGAGGTGCAGATGAAGAGAGAGAGAGAGCATTCCAGGCATGGAGGACAGCCAGTGAAAATGCAGTCAGAAATGGAGTATATTGACGGCAGCTAGGGGGCGCAGTGGATAGAGCTCCAGCCTTGAGTCAGAAGGACTTTAGTTCAAATCCAGCCTCAGACACTTGACACTTACTAGCTGTGTGACCCTGGGCAAGTCACTTAACCCCGATTGCCTTACAAAAAGCCAAAAAAAAAAAAAGAAAAGAAAAGAAAGAAAAGAAAAGAAAAGAAAAGAAAAGAAAAGAAAAGAAAAGAAAAGAAAAGAAAAGAAAAGAAAAGAAAAGAAAAGAAAAGAAAAGAAAAGAAAAGAAATGGG
Source organism: Phascolarctos cinereus (assembly GCF_003287225.1). NCBI lineage: Eukaryota > Metazoa > Chordata > Mammalia > Diprotodontia > Phascolarctidae > Phascolarctos > Phascolarctos cinereus. Next base: position 636,762,602 of record NW_027555847.1, read on the forward strand.
GTGTCTTGTTTAAAGAGCAACAAGGAAGCCTGTGCCACTGAGTATAGAAAACACAGAGGGGGTTTAGGCACAAGAATACTGGAAAAGTAGGAGAGGGAAAAGTTATGAAGGAAAGACTTTAAAAGGAGAGGGGAAAAACTTTAAAAAAACAAAAAGAAAAGTCTTATATATGACCCTGCAAGTGATAAGGAGCCACTGGAGTTTATTGAATAGGGTGGGATTACAGTACTATAGAACAAATGCCCTTATATTTAAAAAAAAAAAGGTATGAGAATAGAGTCTGAATTGACTTCATTTATTGGAAAATTTTTATAATGTATTTTTTTAAAATGTTTAATGAAAAGCTAGAAAAGAGTGCAGCATACTAATGGTCTCAGATATCCACTGTGTGGCTTTGGACAAGAACCTGTTTGCCTCAGTTTCCTTAAATCTAAACTAGGGATAATAATAGCACCTACCTCCCAAGGTTGTTGTGAGGTTCAAATGAGACATTTGTAAAGTGCTTACCATAATATCTGACACATAGTAGGTGCTATATAAATGCTACTTTCTCTGTTATTCCTATGAGGGCATTGGTCAAGTATTTACATGTTAATTAATTCATCCCATTCTATTTTCTTTGCCTGTTTTCTTTCCTAGAATGAGCAATGTTCTTGGTTTCAGAAGACCTGAGATCAAGCTCTAGTATGAACACAATAATTTTACGACTTTGGGCATATTACGTCCCTTTCTCAGTAACTCAATTTCCTTTTCTGTAAAGATGGGGAAAATATGTTTGCTACCTATAATGGGTAAATCACCTCACTTATTGGATTGAGGGGAAGGTTCTATACATCCTAAAGCACTATGTGAGCATGACTTATTTAAATAGAAGCAAGGTAGATTGGGATAGACAACTGAGACCTGGACTTGGCACTAAGGAGATGGTTCACGTCCTGCCTCTGAAAATATGTTATAAGAGGAATGGTCAAAGGAACTGATGATGGTTAGCCCAAGAAGAATCTTAGTAGGGAAAATGTTGTCTTCAAAAGTTTAAAGGATTGTCCTAGCCATCATGTAACCATACAGTATCTTAGATTTTTTCTGGTTTGAAGAAATCAAAGCTATCTATAGTCACATGAAAAATGCTCTAAATCACTATTAATTAGAGAAGTGTAAATTTAAATAACTCTGAGGTATCACCTGACCCCTATCATATTGGCTAATATGACAGAAAAGGAAAATGACAAATGTTGGAGAGGATGTGGGAAAATTGGGACACTAATGCACTGTTGGTGGAGTTGTGAAGTGATCCAACTATTCTGGAGAGCAATTTGGAACTATACCCAAAGGGCAATCACACTGTGCATACTCTTTGATCCAGTAATAGTACTACTAGGTCTGTATCCCAAAGATCATAACAAAGGGGAAAGGACCTACATACACAAAAATATATATATAGCAACTCTTTTTGTGGTGGCAAAGAATTAGAAATTAAGGGGTTGCCTATCAATTGGGGAATGGCTGAACAAGTTGTGGTACATGAACGTAATGGAATACTTTTGTGCTATAAGAAATGATGATCAAGTGGATTTCAGGGGAAAAAAAAACTTGAAAAATTTACCTGAACTGATTCAAAGTGAAGTAAGCAGAATCAGAAGAACATTGTACACAGTAGCAACAACATTGTGTGATGATCAACTTATAAATGACTTAGCTCTTCTCAACAATACAATAATCCAAGACAATTCCAAAAGACTCCTGATAGAAAAGTCTATTCAAATCCAGAGAAAGAACTAAAGAATCTGAAAGCAAATAGAAGCATACTATTTTCACTTTTTGTATGTGTGTTTTTTCCTTTTATTCTGTTTCTTCTTTCACAACATGACTCATGAAAATTTGTTTTACGTGATTGCATATATATAATGTATATCAAATTACTTACCATCTTAGGGAGGGGGAGAAGATGGAGGAAGAAAATTTGGAACTCAAAATTTTATAAAAAATTAATTTCAAAAATTGTCTTTACATGTAATTGGAAAAAACAAAATACAATTAAAAACATTTATTCTGGTTTTCCTCAAAAGGGAGAACTACTTGTAAATTTTGGGAAAATGGATTCAACTTAATATAAGAATAATGCAGTAATCAGAGGTATGCAGTAATGAAATGAGTTGACTTGTAAAGTAATGAGTTCACTGCCATTGGAAATGTGCCAGCAGAGGTGGATGACCATTTACCAAGAATTAGTAGGAAAGATTTGTATCGGCATTGAACCAGATGCCCCTAAGGTATTTTTCCCCTTTCTGAGTGAATGAATATGTGGTTCAAGTTCCAGTTAAGGTATTAATGTGATTTATTGTATCATCGCTCCCATAAATCATTTTACTTTTTAGAGGGGCAGTTAATGACATAATACAAAAGAGTAAGGAATGTAGAAATTTCTAATAAGTGTATTTGTAGGGGAAGTGTTTGATCTTTGGAGTTTTCCTCTTATTATCCTGTACCAGACTTTGAGCCAGATCAGAGCCTGAAAAGGAGCTCTAACATTTACTATTTGTGTGGTCTTGAGCAAGTCACATCTTAGCTCTATATTTCTGACCTATAGTTTCCTACTCTATATGTCAATTTAAAGACAAGGATACCCAAGGTATCCTGGGTTTATGACTCCATGGTATAGGGATCTTCTAGTGAGCAAACTCATTCTACCAATGTCTATCTGGAACCATCAGTCTTAGAGTTGTCTGAGGTTACTGAGAAGTTAAATGACTTTCCCAAGGTCACACAAACAATATATGTCAGAGATAGGATTTGATACCAGGTTATTCCATGGCTGTTACTTTATCCACTATTCTAGATGGTCTCTCTTTTCCAAAAAAAAAATAATAGAAACAATAAGAGCTGTCATTTTCATGATGACTTTAAGCATTAGAAAGCTTTTTACAAATCATAAATCACTTGGTCTCCATAATAGCCCTATGAGTAAGTTTTATATATATATATATATATAAAATATATATCATATATATTATTCTCATGTTACAGGTTAGGAAACTGAGGCAGAGAGGTTCCTTCTTATGGTCATAAAAATAGGAAGTACCAGAAGTGCCAGGGACAGGATTTAAACCTAGCTCTCTTGGACTCCAATATCAACGTTCTCTTCACTAAACAAACTCACAGAGCTGTACAGAAAGCAGTTTGTACATTTTAAAGCACTATAGAAATGTCAGCTGTCACTATTGTTACTGCTGCATACATAGTTATTTACATGTTGTCTATCCAAGTAGAATGTAAGTTCCTTGAGGACAGGGCTATTTTTGCCTTCCCCTGTGTCCTCGATGCTTAATTTATTTCTTGGCACATACTAGAATTTTAATAAATGCTTATTGAGTGAATGAATGAATGAACAAATGAATGAATGACAAGTAGTTGACTACCTCATCTTTGGAGCTAATCTCTGTGGATACAGACACACACACACACACACACACACACACACACACACACAGATCACACACAGATTCTCTCTTCTATGGAGGATATTCACTTCATTTGTGCCCAAAGAGCCCCCACTGACATCAAAAGAAGCAGAAATAGCAGTAATGAATTGCACATCCTTTTTGCTCCTTCTAAAGCCAGTTGAGTACCTTGTAGGGACTGGGGAATAATGAGGGTCGCTCCAGATCAGGAGAAGGAAGTCTCAGCATACAAAGGCCTAGCAGCAGCTAATGACTTGCATTTCAGAAGAGCTGGGGATTGTGTCTCTTCCCAATTCTCATTTGAAGAACAAAGGAAGAAAAAATAGACAAATATCAATATCTCATCCTGAGGTATAGTACTTTCTGTTCTCATGTGAGCTGTACTTTTTCTTCACCTCCTCATCGAAGTTTAATAATCTCATCTTTTTGGAGGGCATCTTTTGGCTCTGAGGCTTTCACCAGCTTAAATTAGGTAGAGGAATTGCTTTATCCATTGTAGAAGGAAAGAAAGAATGAACAAGATAGAGTTATTAAGAAGAGACCATCACAGGTCATTCTAACTATTAGAGGGATGAGACATAAACAATTGACATAGAAATCACAGTCTGTAAAAATAACAATATTAATCTGTCGTTATTTAGTGCTTTCTAATTATGAAATATTGTGCATATAGTACAATCCTCTGAGGTAGATAAGACAAACTACACACTTCAGTGAATCCATGATCCCAAATTTAATAATATGTGTGAATTGTTTTGCAAACCTTAAAATGTTTTGCAAGTGCAAGGAGTGGTTGTCGTAGCTCTCACTATTGTTACTATTCATCAGATTCTCATCTTATTTTGGGTAATTAAAAATAAGTTCTGAGACAAGTTCCTGTCCTGATATTGTTCTTTTGTGCTTTATTTTCTGTATACTATTGCAGGGGAATAAAATTACTCTTTTGAAATCGAATGACAATATTGGGATATTAGCTCATCTTCTATAGGATCAATGAAAGAATCCTTGAGCACATTCCAGTAGCAAGAAGGACAACAGGGATTATATATTCTTCATCTGGCTCCCAAATTATTTTGATCTTGTCTTCTAAGTCCATATGTTTTGAAAGCTCTACTTTGACTGTACATTATGATTGATACAGCAACAACTATTAAAATGCTTTTAAAGTTTTGTGGATAGATATAATGATTATATCATAATATATAATACATATATATGATATATAATTGATACACATCCTCATTGCTATTATTATTATTGTTAATATCACCATCATTCTAATCATATTCTTCTCAATTTTTATAGGGTTCAAGTCAACAAGTCAATAAGTACTTATTAAGTATTTACTATGTGCCACGCCCTGTGCTAAGCTCAAAGAAAGGCAAAAAAATAAAATAAAACAAACAAAAAAAATAGTTCTTGCTTTTCAGGAGCTCACAGACTAAAGAGGGAGTCAACATTCAAAGAAGTATTTACAAACAAAATATAAGAAGGATAAACTAGAGAAATCAGCAAAGAAAAGGCTCCATCATTGACTGGGATAAAGAAAGGTTTCTTGTAGAAAGTGAGATTTTAAGTGATACTTGAGAAATATAGGGTGGTCAGGAGATGGAGATGACAAGAGAGAGAATTCCAGGCATGGCAGACGGTCAGTGAAAATGCCTGTGTCTTGTTTGAAGAACACCAAAGAGATTAGTGTCATTGGGTACAGAGCACACGGAACGGGAGGGGGAACATTAAGGTACAGGAAAACTGAAAATTATAAAGGGGCCATCCAGGCTATAAAGGTTTTGAATGTCAAATATAAGATTATATTTTATCTTAGAGGTAATAAGAAATAATTGGATTTTATTTAGTGGGGTAGAAAGGGGAGGAAGAGTGGTTAGTCAGAGATGCCCTTTAGTAAGAAATATTTTACAAATAAATAGAGGATGGACTAGAGTGGAAAGAAACTTAAGGCAGGGAGACCAACCTTCAGACTCTTGCAATAGTCCAGGCATGAGGTGAGAACAGCCTGCACCAGAAGGGTGGCAATGTCAGAGCAAAGAAAGTGGCATATATGAGAAATGTTGTGAAGGTAGAATCATAAGTCTTGGCAACAGATTGGATATGAAGAGGAGAGAATGAGGAGTCCAAATGGCCCTTAAGTTTTGAGCCTAGGTAGCTGGAAAGATGGTGGTCCCCTCAATCAAAACAGGATGGTTAGGAAGAAAGAAGGCTTGGAGGAAAGGATAACGAGTTCAATTTTGGGCATGTTTATTTTAAGAGGTCTATGGGGTATCAAGGTCAGCATGTCTAATTGACTGTTGGAAATGCAAGAGTGGAGATTAGGTGATAAATTTGGGCTGGATAAGCAAATCTGGAAATGATCAGATAATGACGATGATGACAATGATAATGATGAGGATGAGCATGATGATGATGATGGTGGTGGTGATGATAATAGCTAGCATTTATATAATGCTATATATAACACATAGATATAGATATAGATATAGATATAGATATAGATATAGATATAGATATAGATATAGATATAGATATAGATATAGATATAGATATAGATATAGATATAGATGTAGATATAGATATAGATATAGATATAGATACACACACAATGTATATGTGTATATATATATATATAATATATATGTACATTTACATATAATGAACCAAGCACTGTGCTAGGTGCTTTACAGATAATTTTTCATTTGATTTTCACAACAACCCTGGGAGATAGGTGATATCATTATTCCCATTTTACAGGTGAGGAAACTGAAGCAAATAAAGGTTAAGTGACTTGGCCAGAGTCACACAGCTAAGAAGTGTCTAAGGCCAAATTTGAATTCAGGTCTTTCTGACTCCAGGCCCAGAGCTCTATCCCACTGCACCATCTAGCTGTGATAATTGAATATATGGGAGCCGAAGACAGGACCAAGTGAAATAATGTAACGGGAGGGTAGAGGCATGGTGGTGGTGTTGTAGGAAGCACTACAGCTAAGCTCTCTACCACAGAACTCATCTAAACAAGCCTAGAACATATCCTAGACCAAATCCTTATGTGTAAATACAGACAAATCACAGCAAGTCATTTTCTAGCCCACTTGAGCCTAGGGAGACAGAGAGGCCTGCAAACATTAGTAACAAGGGCAAGTCAGGAGCACTCCAGCACCCAGGGAGAGGCTGTGTATTAGAGCAAGAGGACATCCCCAAACACTACCAGACCCACTGGGGCAATGCAGTGGGGGAAAGTCACAACTGGTACCTTTTTTACCCACCACCCAGTTCTTGGTCACAGATTTGAAGAAAGGACCTTTGCCTGAGGATGGCATTCCCTAGTAGGGAGGTTCTGAGCAGTGTACAGCGAAATGAAGAAGTTCAGAGACAGGCATCAATGGCATGGTTTAGAACCCAGAAACAGAGCAGAGACTCAGTTTCAGCTTCTAGCCCTGCCTTCAAAGGGATAACCTGCGCAGGGATCTCCGACCTAGGAGGAGTCTACAATTCTATTATTCTGAAATAGCAGAGCTTTCCAGCTGGCTGGCAGAGTCCAGCTCTGAGTCCAGCAGCAATCTACTATTGCTCAGACCCAAACTAGGCTAGGAGCTTGCAGAGCTCAGATGGGGAAGGCAACAGGGCAGTGATCATACCCTACCCTGAATCACACCACTTTGGCAGCCATACTTCTGGACGGAAGATCTGAGCTGGTCCTGTTGCACCTTTCTTGAGGTAATGAGTGTTGTGCTATTTCAGAATCTCAAGTACCTATAAACTTTCACTGCTGCCAAAGTAGTATGATTCAGGGCAAGGTATTCCAGAAGGCAAAAGATATGATCTTATGGGCAAAAATACACTGTACAAACCTTTCAACCCAGTGATACTTTTATTATACTCGTGCTTCCCAAAAGATCAAAGAAATATGAAAAGAACCCTAATGTATAAAACAATTAGAGGCTCTTTTTCTGGTAAACAAGAACTGGAAACTAAGTAGGTACCCAACATTTTGGGAATGGCTAATTAAATTATGATATATGAATTTAAAGAAATACTGTTGTGCTATAAGAAATGATGAAACATATGGGCTCAGAGAAACCTAGGAAGAATTGTGTGATTTGATGCAAAGTGAAGTGAGAAGAACCAGAAAAATGATTTATCCTACCATGCCAAGATTGTAAAATTGAACAATTTGGAAAGACTTAAAAGCATTGATCAATGCAATGATCAGCTACGATTTCAGAGGACCAATGATATAAAACATGCTGCCTATCTCCTGAAAAAGCTGCAATAGCTTCTAAGTATAGATTGAAATATATGGTTTTTAGACATAAGAGTGGGAGAATTTGTTTTGCTTAACTATTAATATGTATTACAAAAGTTTTGGTTTTCTTTTTTTTCAATAGTAGACAAGAAGTTATAGGAAAAGAAATTCTGTTGCTGCTGCTGATTTATATAGCATTTTAAGATCTACAAAGTGTTTTATAAATATTATCTAATTTTATTCTCACTCACAACAATCCTGGCAGGTGGGTGATATGATATTATTTATCTGTATTTTATCAATAAGGAAACTGAGGCAGGTAAAAGTTAAGTGATTTTGCCCACAGTCACATAGATAGCAAGTCTCTGAACTTGAATTTGAATGCAGGTCATCCTCACTACAGGTTCAGTGTTCTATCCATTGTATCATTTAGCTGCCAAAATAAATGGTTGTTAATTAAAGAGTAATTTCAAAATTGCATTAAAAATAGGAAAGAGAACCTATTGTCTTCCTGGAACTTGAAAGATCTTCCAACAAGCCTGCCAAGACTTGTTCAGAGCTATGACCACTACTCATTTCTGGAGATTCATGTGGGCAAAAACAACTCTTTGGGAAGGAACCTAGAAAAAATGCAAAAAAAAAAAATGACTGAACTGGACTGAAATCAGAGATATTTTAGTCTCACCAGGGCCCTTCATAAGACCTTAAACTAGCAAATATTTAAGAAATATAAAAGTGTTTCAAATACTTTCCAGAGTGATAGAAAGAGCTTTGCATTAGGAGTTAGAAGAACTAGTTTTGAATCCTGATTGTACTATTTCCTAGCTCTCTGGCCTTGAGGAAGTCACTTACCTTATCTGGGCCCCAATTTTCTCATCTATAAGATGAAAAAATTGGACTAGATAATCTATGATTTTATGACTATCTGTTGAATTGGATTGAATCAAATTGACAAATTGCAGATGCATGCTCTGTTCATAGCCAAGCAGTTTCTGTGACCTCTCTTGGTCATCTCTTTCTTTTTTTTTTCCTGCACTGACCTTACTCTTGAAAATTAGTTTCTCTCCTTATATCATTCTAAGAATCATTAGTTTAATGCTACTGATGGACGATGAATTGTCATAAGAATTGCCATAAGAATATAGTATTTCATGGGCCATTAAAGGGCTTAACAGTTGTATCAAATGAGGAAAAATTTTAAACAGATTGTATTTATTTTTCATGGAAGAAAAACAGTGTGCTATGACATTGTTAAAATCAAAGAAATTCACCTTATGGCTTTTCCACTGAACTGCACTGAATATGTCAAAGTTCCATCTTCTTTCTGTGATAAGGAGATATTAATAATAATAAAAGTAATGACGACACAGACTTCAAAATATTCTAGAGAACTCAAACAATACACTGTACAGGAATCAGGAATATTATCATAGAACTTTCAAGAATTGGTCATGATCAAGATAATGCTGATTCATAAAGACTTAAGAACAATGCTTTTAGTAGATGATGCCATACAGTACTCAACCTCTAAAATTCATGGGATGGAACACTTTCAAAATGTGGAGATCTTGCAGAGGAGAGAATATGTGGGAACAGGTTAAGGTACATATCATCACTGTTCCTCTGTCTTCTACTGGAGCTGTACTAAAGATGTTTTCAGTGACTCTGCCAAGGATTTGATTCAAGACTAATATATTTATTCAACTACAAAAGGTAGTTATTTTATCTACTTGGTAGCTCATAGAGCATTATTTTTTTAAGTGGAATGTAACTTCATCTCTCAACCATGTCTTTCTGAGCCTAATTTTTAAAAATTGAGAACAAGGGGTAAACAGCAATAAAACACACCTTTAAATACTATTTATATAATTGAATATCATAGTAATTCACTTTAGGAAGCCAGGTGGTGAACTGTGAAAAGAACATTGTATTTGGACAAAGAAAACCTGGGTTTGCATTCATGCTGTGATATTTAGTATCTGAACGACCTTGGGGAAATCACTTCCCGTCTAGGACTAAGCCTCAGTTTCCTTAAATGGAAAATAATGCAGTTGGACTAGATGATTTCCAAGTTCTCTTCTAGTTGTAAATCCTGGGAATTGCTTCATTTGTACAGAAAAAGGATTTACAGAACACTTTCCTCACAATAACTCTGGGAGATAAGGTGTAAATATTAGTAGACCTAATAGGTATTTGTATTTCCAGGGGCAGCTAGGTGGTGCCATACTGTACAAAGTGCTGAGCCTGGAATCAGGAATACTCATCTTTCTGAGTTCAAATTTGGCCTCAGATACTTTCTAGCTGTGTGACCCTGGGCAAGTCACTTAATCCTGTTTGCCTCAGTTTCCTCATACATAAAATTACCTGGAGAAGGAAATGGCAAATTATTCCAGCATCTTTGCGAAGAAAACCCCAAAGGGGGTCACAAAGAATCAGACACAACTACAGAATGACTGAACAACAATTTGTATCTCCAGCATTTAGAACAGTTCCTGGCACCCAGTAGGTGCTTAATAAATGTTTATTGCCTAGATGTCAGAGAATTGGTATGACCCACCTAACAAATGCACACTTCCGAACTCCCATCCCAGTATATAAGAATTTTCCCAATGGTAGGGACTATGCTTTTTTTCATCACTGAATCTATACTTCCTAGCATTGTGCCTTCATATAACAAAAAGTTTAATGAATGTGTGTTTGCTCTTGAATTGGTGTAGAATCAGTTTCATATCCACCTAACTGTGTTATCTTGTAACCCATCTCTCTTCATATTGTGTACAAGAATAACATGAGAGACTTTGTCAAATGCTTCAGTGAATTCCCAGCATGCTCTGTTTTTGGCATTCTCTTGATTTAACAGGCTAGCAACCCTGTCACAAAAGGAAATAAGATTAGACTAGAATGACTTGTTCATGATAAAACCACTCTGGCTCTTCCTGATCAGTATACATAGCTGTTTGAATGTAGTTTTTCCCATAAGAATGTGAGTTCCTTGAAGTCAGGTACAACATTTTTTTTTGCCTTTCTTTATATCCCTAGAATCCAGTACAGTGTCTGACACATAGTAATCACTTAATAAATGCTTGTTTTATATATATAATATATGTGTGTGTATGTATGTATATATATGTGTGTATGTGTATGTATATATGTGTGTGTGTGTGTGTGTGTGTGTATCCTAAATGCTTGTTAATTAACTGACCTATCATTATTTCTCTTTCTCTATGCTCACAGGCCATTCTTTAATAGATGAAGTAGGAGATAGCAGGGGTCAGTCAGAAGATCCCTGATTGAATCCTCTGATCCATTTGATGAAATCACAGAGCTTTCAGACTTTACAGCATGTAAAAGTCACAGAGACAATGACATGTAAGGGTATGCCCCATTTAACCCCTGAGTGGCCACATTTTCATATTAAAGTGTTGAGACACTTAAACTGGTAGAAGGGGTGGCTCTGGCAGAGACAATGGACTTGCTTTGGGATGGTTTACTTGATAATTTAGAAACTAAACCAATGCTAGTCAGTCAGCTCTTAGAAAAAAAAACATTGCTCTTCACCTTTCCTTAAACTACTTGGAATGGGATAGCAAGACCCAATAGAAAGGAGTTTGAGGAAAGAGGGGATTTCTCTCCCCCACCTCCAACCCCACATTGACAATGGCATCTTGCTGCAGAAGCTTGTGGTAGTGCCTAGTGGAGGAACATAAAGTATAGCCATTGAAGGGAGTGGAGAGCCTGGCCTCTAGAGTAGGGATCATGACAGAGAGAGCAGACCCAGAATAGAGACAACTACAGGGTCTGGTACATAGTCCATTCCAAAAGTTCATAGTCCTCTGCCAGAATTTCAGATTGTCCCAAAGCTATAGAGAGGGGATAGTGAGGACAGTCCTCTTCTTATCCAAGGGGATTGATGACATTTACAGTCAATATCAGACAGATGCCTGGCCCAAACATAAGGCAAGATGGCCCAGAAAAGGCATTTAAACAGCGGAGTTACTTTCTCTCTGGACAAGCAGTGAAAGGACATCACAAGAAAGCATTGATTAACAGCAGCAGTGGTATAAATTTCCTTTATTACATTTGTTCTCTGTGTGAGTACTTCACTTGTGATCTCTGTGGTCATCCACTCTACCCAATGACACTGCATTTATAAGAGCGTATGCCCTAGAAATACAGAGGAGAAAATCTGTTAGTACTCTTCTTACTATATCATTTCAGAAGATAGCCTTTATTTTGAGTTAATCATGTCCTTTAGCTAAGTATTACAAAGCAAACATATCAGTGAGAGGTCATGAATTACATATTTAGAAGTCTGGACCCAGAGAATACATAGACTCTGGAATACTCTTCCCCTATGAGTAAAGGTAGGGTAGCTAGAGACGGAAATATATTCTAGAATGTTTTCCTGGAATCAGAGTCCAGCTCAAAAACCTAAATTATATTTTCCTGTTGTCCTACACAAATTTAAAGGTCCTTCTTATTGTGTTTTTTAAATTATTAATCATCAGTCTTGATTCAATCTGAACTTTAGTGATTCTGACATAATTCTTGAAGAATCCTTACTCCACATCACAGATGTTGAAACTGAGACCCTAAGAAGATATATAATTTGCCTAAGGTTATAGCTCTTAAGAGGTAGAGGTTATACTCTGAAGCAAATTTCAGTTTGTTTCTCTTTGAAATGAATGAGGTTGGACTACTTCATGCCTAAGGCTCCCTCCAGTTCTAAGTAAAACTGAGCCTTTCTTCTCCAAATCATGTTATTTCTTCATGACCTTATATCCAAAAATTGTGCCATATAGATCCTTACAAAACTTTGTTTTCAATAATGTGGATGAAAGAAGAGGTAGAGGGAGCAAACAAAAAAGGAGTGTTTTCTTCCTTGGTTTTAAATGGGGATGAAATGAACCAAATAAACATCTAAAGGAAGGATTTAGAGCTTGAAAGGTGTTAAGAAGTCATATAGTCGACTTACTCTATTTTACGCATGATCAAACTTACCTTTTGGCAGCTAGGTGGTACAGTGGATAGAGTGTTAGGTCTGGGGTCAGTGAGACTCATCTTGAGTTCAAATTTATCCTCAGACACATCCTAGCTATGTGACCCTGGTCAAGTCACTTAACCCTGTTTGCCTCAGTTTCCTCATCTGTAAAATGAGCTAGAGAAGGAAATGGAAAACCTCTCCAGTATCTTTGCCAAGAAAACCCCAAATGGGGTCACGAAGAGTTGGACATAACTGAAAATGTTTAAACAACAGCAGCAAACACAAAGTCACTTCTGTGTTGCAGAGAATAGAAACTAATGTGTCCAAGATGATAAAATTACAGCAGTGCTGGGATTATTCCTTATGCTTTCTTACCCCACAGATCCTGTGCACTTTTCACAATACACACCACCTCATTTCGCAATGACAATCTAGTAGTGATTATGGCAGCCTCCTACTGAGTGGAAGATATGTTTTTGCCTTGAACTGAGCTTATCATTATGTATGAAAGAGATAAGGAAAGGAAGAGCTTAATGGCCCCTAGGGACAATGGTCAGAGGTTGTCATGTTGCCTGCCAGTAAGAACTTTTGCAAGTGTGATATACTTCTTTGAATTTCCTTCTTCCAGAATCTAAGCTGGCCATCTGTGCTCAGAGGAACGTCATTGATATAGTTGATCTACTTTAGCAAAATAGTTGGCAAAATATCTCAAGCTATTCTTGTAAAATATATAAGAAGATCTGGATTTTACAATGATAGAGTCAAAGGGATTCCCAAAAATTGATTGAATCACCAGACTCAAAGATTCAATATTAATGAATGGTTTGAAAATAATTGGAAGGATATCCAGTGGAATGCCCCAGGGAATCTATGCTTTGTTGGAAGAGCAATATTTACCCCTACACACTCCAGGATAGTGTCTTCCTTAAAAGGTACCATGTTCTGGATGTAATTGGTTCAACAAACTAAGTCTAGAACCATTGACATAGTTTCCTTGTCACCTAAAATACAAAGGCCAGAACATACAATTCTTCAAGCAAATGCTGGCCTTCGTGTTTTAGGTACTTTTTATTATAACCTTGTTTTCCCTCCACTCAAGTCCCTTTCATCATGGTGTGGAGATGACCCTGGATCCCCCAAAATGACATTTACAAAGCACAAGCTCTAGCAGGATCTGCCATGTTGGAAGAGCTTAGGATAGGGGTGAGGAACCTGAGGCCAAACTTTATAGAACAAATCCTTTTATTAAGGGGATTTGTTCTGTGAAGTCTGGATTCAAGCCCACATGTGGCCTTGAAACTGCAGGTTCCCCATCCCTGGCTTAGAAGATGGTCCTAATGATGTACTATGTGACTGATATGTTGTGTGGCTGTGAGGCAACCAGATGGAGAAAGCACTCCGGACCTGGGGTCAGGAAGACTTGAGTTCAAATTCTGTCTCAGACTCTTACTAGTTGTGCAACCCTGGGGAGACCACTCAACCTATTTCACTTTCAGTTTCCTTACTTATAAAATATAGCTAAGCATACCCTATAGTATTGTGGTGAAGATAAAATAAAATAATATATATGAAGTATTTGTCAAACCTTAACACAACTTGTATTTGTCAATCATTTCAGTTGTGTTTGACTCTCCATGACCCCATTTGGGATTTTCTCATCAAAGATAGTGGAGTGGTTTGCTACTTCCTTCCCCAGCTCATTTGAAAGGTGAGGAACTGAGGAAAACAGGGTTAAGTGACTTGCCCAGGGTCACACAGCTAGTAAGTGTCTGAGATAAGTCAGTATAAAATGTGTACAAAATAAATGACGGTGATGTCAAGGAAGAAGGAAGGGGGTACTAAAGACTGAAAAAAAATCAAAAAAGGTCTCCAGGAAGGTGGTGTTTGAGTTACCTAAGATCAAAGATTAAGTTGGGGTCAGTTAGGGATTCAAACCCAGATTGCTAGGGCATCTAGGTGGTGCAATGGATAGAAAAGTGGGCTTGGGGTCAGGAATACTTGAGTTCAAATCTAGCCCCAGACATTTACTGGCTATGTGACTTTGAGTAAATTACTTAAACTTCTGTTTGCCTCAGTTTCCTCAATTGTAAAATGGGGGTAATAACAGCACTTACTTCTCAAGATTGTTTGGAGGATCAAATGGGATAACATTTATAAAAATGCCAGGAACATAGTTAGTGCTTCATAAAAGCTATTCCCTTCTCCCTGACTATATTACACCACATTTCTGAGTTCTACATAGTGAAATAACCAGGCATTTTCATTTGTTTTTTGAATTGGATTTAATTAAATTAGAGGTTGCCAAGTGACTGATCACATTCAGAAAACTCTTCATACAAAATAAAGAATAATAGTATCAGATGAAGGTGATGCACCAATTAGGGAATGAAAAGTTGAACTCAGTCAAACAACTAATTACTTTCATATCAGGTTGAATTCAGGCAAACAACCTTCTGAAAGCTTGTAACTCAACATTACCAACTAGCTATTTCTAAAATCACTAACAATTTTAATTAAAGCAATTGTTCAGAGGGCAAAATGAAGATCCCTCCACATTCTGATGGCTCCCTCCAAAAGCAGAGGGATCCTTCTTCCCAACCTGGCACCACCTTGTTTTTCTAACCTTATCTCCCAATAACCTTTACCACTGCTGTACTCTGTGTTCCAGCCAAACTGAACCACCTCCCCCATCACAAACAGTGGTTCTTCGTCACCATACTTTTAATCAGGTTGCTCCTCACTGGTGAAATGTCCACTTCATATCTCTATCTGCTGAAATCCTATTCATGTTAAAAAAAAAAAAGTTAAAATTTCCACTTCTATAGAAAGTCAAGTCACTTAGAAGTGATTTTATTTTTTTCTTCCTTGGACTCACAAACTACTTTATCTCTCTTACCTTCTCATCATAATAATCAGTCACATTTCTCCAGTGCTTTGTGGTTCAACAAGTGTAACACAACAAACCTCTGAGGTAGTTAGTATAGGTATTATTGTCTCCGTGTTATAGATGAGAAAACTAAGAATCATAAAAATGAAGTTACTTGTCAAAGTCATGCTGCTTGAAAAAGGGACCAGCTCAGATCCAACATAGGTCTTCTGTGGGTTGTTTCTTTTTTCTTGTTTTTCTTTTCTTTTTCCTTTTTTCTTTTTTTTCTATATCACAGCTGCTTCATGCCCCTGTATTGTGATGATTTGTAATGATAACAATCATAGTCCATATTTCAATGGCATTTTAAGTTTTGTAAAATGCTTTCCTTATAACAACATTTCATAGAGAGTGCATCTTGGCAACCATTTTACAGATAAGGGAAGAGATGAAATAATTTCCCCCACTTCGTGGGTGAATTAGTATTATTTGAGATCCATAGCTTCGCATATATTAGTGCGTATATCTTTCTGTTTTTTAATGGAAAGAAGAGTTGATCAGTCTCTCCTGCACATTTTCCCCTACCATTTAATAGTAAAAGCTTTTCTAAATAAATTATTTGTGTGTATGTGTGTGTGTGATAAAGTTTTGTGGCTTAGTACAGTGCCTGGCATGTAATATGTTTGGCACTTCATAAATGTTTCTTGTTTGTTGCCTAAATCACCAGCCTTAACAGGGAAGGATAGACAATTCACAAGGCTATTTATCTTACCAAGATCTATTAAGGGATATATATACACACACACACACACACATATGTATTATTTATATATATATATATATATATATATATATATATATATGTGTGTGTATATATATAATACGTGTGGTGTGTGTGTGTGTGTGTGTGTGTGTGTGTGTGTGTGTGTGTGTATAATCAGGCAAGTCTTTGGGAAGGCTAGAGACAGAGGTGCTCTTCTTCCTTGAGTCTGTAGCTCAAGATTGGTCTCTGCTAGTGAAGTGGACAGCTGCCTCTGGTGTCAGATGAGCTTGGTGGGGTGCTGATATCTCAGATACTTTATGGGATGGGGTGGGTGGGCAAGCAACAAAGTTGTCTTAGAAACTTTATAATTTTTTACAGAAAAATCCCATTTCTGATGTGTCAGTGATATTTCACCAATTTTCCTTGCTTCCCAGAGGTTCTATTATTATTATTATTGAGGTAATCATTATTGAGGAAATAAAGTATTACCTATTAATTATAGTTCCAAATCAATGTTTTATAATCCCTTAAGCACTATAATTGACTGAGGGTAAATGAATAACAGAAGAGAAAGAGGGAGAGTCTGACTCCACAGCTAATTTTGCATATTTATTGTTCGGTTCTCAATCTCTAAGGTCTGAGAAACATTAGGCTCTAGCCTCTCTTTTCCACTCTTCCACCACATGCATTTATAGCAGTAGAAGAAAACCATTTTGTGTTTTTATCTATTTCATTCATTGCTGTGGACAAAGATTTCTCCTTTAACCCAACCTGATGGCAGTACAACAAGCTAGTCAGGTCCATAGACAGCAGAAAGTCTGTCACAAGGACTATTTTCTAAGCCTTTCTAGCTAATACAATCTGCCAGAAGCTGAGTCCTGCTGGCATGCCCTTTGAGAGGCCAGTGTGATCTCTGTACCCCAATGAAACATCAGAGGAGGACTTTGGTGGAGCTGATCAGGAGGATAGCTCTTTTATACAGGACTTAGAGAAGGACTTGGATAAAAATATGAAAAGGCATGCCTGGGCTGCAATCTATGCCAGTGGAAAGAAGATATGTATCAATGAGAAAGGAAATCCATTTCTGCAAGTAAGAAAAGGAAAAGGTTTAATCAGCTGTGAGCAAAAGCATCTGAATAATAGAATAAAAAAGAGAATGGAAGCTCACAGAAGCAGTCAACTACTCTATGTATTCATCCTCTTCTCACAAAGCACCGGTTTCTACACAAGGCCCTTGTTTTATTATAACAACATTTTAAAACATTTATACTTTACATTTTGAGAACATCTTCTCTCTTTGAAGCCCCAGGTAATAACCTCACCTTGCATTTCAGTATATCTGCCAACTGCCGGTGGTAACAGTTTTATCTTCATCTTAAACTATAGCAAATGGGTCTTGTCTCATATTTCCATATACCGTGTGAGTATTAAAGGCAGAGGTGGCCTGGTTTCACAATCAGACATTCCACAAATCCTAATTCTTTGCTGATGATGATGGCGTTTTTACAGAGAAATAAAATCATAGTCTAAAAGTAATAAAGAAAAACCCAAGTGGAGGAAGTATCGTAAATGTTATACCTCCCTCTAGCAAGAATAATTTGTACACTGTACGTCATTCTTTAATGTGGGAACAATGGCTTTTATAGGTTAATTGCCCCAAGATTCATTTTGAACCTAAGCTATCAAAAATGTATTACAGATATTTCCATGTACCGAAGGAAGCCTTAGACAGGCACAAGATGCAAAGTCACAAACACAATTTCTTCAATGTGATTTAAGCCATCAATCCAGTGCTATTTACCGCTTTGAGCAAAGAGCCATGCAATGAAATGTACACAAGCCCATGCTGCAAAGATGCTACTTTGAGCAAGAACAAAACTGAATTTAATTTATGCACTAATTAAAGAGGACTAAATTTAATCAGAAATCTGGGCCAATCTTTCTTCCCTAAGAAAGGAATGTAGTACATTTTTCAAGTTTCCCTTCAAATGAATAATAAAAATGATCATAATAATAACTCATACTCACATAACATGCCAGATTAACAAAGTGCTTTTCTCACAGTGAAATTGGTAGAGAGGGTGAAAGGATTTAGGGTCATAGGATTTAGAGCTGGAAGAGATCTTAGAAATAATCTAATCTAAACCTCTCACTTTATAGATAAGGAAATTAAGGTCTAGAGAAGTTAAGCATGGTCTTCCATGCCTGGAATGTACTCCCATTCTCACCTCAGCCTTTCAGAATCCCTGAATTCCATCAAGAAACAGCTCAGATTGCAACCTTTACACATCTATTATCATCCAGTTCTTATGGCAGCCACTGTTTTAAAATTAATTTGGATTATTTGGTATATATGTCGTATCTACTTAACTTTTTATATGTGCTTTCCCCCAAATAGAAGAGAGATAGAGACAGGAAAAGGGAGAGGAGGGGCAGGCAAAGACAGAGAGAAGAAGAAGAAGAAGAAGAAGAAGAAGAAGAAGAAGAAGAAGAAGAAGAGAAGAAGAAGAAGAAGAAGAAGAAGAAGAAGAAGAAGAAGGAGAAGGAGGAGAAGGAGGAGGAGGAGGAAGAGGAGGAGGAGGAGGAGGAGGGGAGGAGGAGGAGGAGGAGGGGGAGGAGGAGGGAGAGAAGGGGGAGAGGAGGGGGAGAGAAGGGGGAGAGGAAGAAGAGGAAGAAGAAGGAGGAGGAGGAGGAGAGGAGGGGGAGAGGAAGAAGAAGAGGAACAGGAGGAGAGGGAGGAGAGAGGGAGGGGAAGAGGCAGAGTGGGAGAAGAAGGAGGGAAGGAGAAGGAGAAGAGGAAAGGGAGGAGGAGAGAGACAGGGACAAAGATAGAGAGACACAAAAAGCATTGATTACATATTTGCTCTGTTCCATGCACTGTGCTAACTTCCATGGATACAAATACAAGCAAGCAGGACAGGCATTACCCATAAGGAGCTTAGGTCCTAATGGGGGAATACAGTTCCTAAATTAGAGCTGGAAAGGAGATTGGGGAACACACATGTGCATGGTGAGGAGTAGGCATTATTACTACAGAGTTAGGAGAAAAGCTCACCTAAGAGAGCCAAGGGAATCAGGGCACAGAGTCTAAGTTTCCAATGTGAGGGAAATGAAGATGATGGCCAGAGAGGAAGGCACATGGAGAATTAAAGGCTGAGGATTTGAGCTCTTTGACAGAAGGGACTTGTTCAGTTTCTGTATTCCTATCTCTTGTGTCAGCACAATGCCTGATACCTTATAGGAGCTTAATAAATACTTATTGAATTTATTTAAGTGCTCTGCCTATGGTTACATATGTATTAAGCATCAGAGCTGGAACTCAAACCTAGGACATTTCCAAACAACTGGTCATTTGAGTCAATAGCCTCAAAATCTGTCATGGTATGAAATATTAGTTCCATCAAGGTCCAAGATCTTAGGAGTCTGAGGGTGGCATTAGTCAGTCAATCAATATACATTTATTAAGTGTGTGCCAGGAACTGTGCTAAGTTCTGGGACAAAGAAAGACAAAAGACAGTCCATGATCTCAAAGAGCTCACAGTCGAATGGGGAGACAACATGCAACCAATTATTTACAAACAAGCTATAGAAAAGATAAATCAGTAATAATCAATAGAGGGAACACATTAGAATTAAGAGTGATTGGGAAAGGTTTCCTGGAGAAGATGGGATTTTACTGGGGCTTGAGGAAGGCTAACGATGCTAGGAGGCAGAAATGAGGAGTTGTGGTTGCCATGATGGCACAGGTTATCTGAAGTCCACTCCATCCCAGGCCCCCATCCTCAAGGAGCCCTGTCAGCAGACGATTTGCCTCTACCATTCCTACAGGACCATTCATCTGCATTTGTTGTCTCTATCATACTACTGTAATAGTAATTCCTATTCTGATCTCCATTCTATTTTCTCACTTATTTCACTTTCAGTAACTCTGGACTCTGCCTCACATGCAGAAAATCTTTACTCTCACTTACCTTACCAACTCCTATGCTTTTTTCTTCTTAGTAAAATCTCCTTGGTACCAACTTTATGTTAATCCAACGTTCTTATTCCTCTCTGTTTTGCCCACCCAACCTGGTGGTCCTAAGCAGCAGCACTGAACTCTTGTGGCTTTCAATCAGTTCATGACCTCTCTCTAAGGCCCTCTGCTGGCCCCAGGGAATCCAGCAAGAAACAGCTACCTAATGGACCACTCCGTAGTCTTGGCTAGGAAAAAAACAAAACAAAACTTGAATTTGGGTGATTTATACAAAGGCTAAACAATTGATGGTATTAATTGTTCCACCAGGATTAGAGGCATCATAGGGCTGGATTTGGAGTCAAAGTACCTGGACAAAAATCTTGCCTCTGCCACTTATTACTTCTCTGTTTAGGCAAATTAATTTCTCCGGGACTCAGTTTCTCATCTTTAAAATGAGAGGACAAAACTAAATGACTTTTGTGATCTAAATCCAATTTTAAGCCTAAAATCATATGATTAATGATGCTTTTTATTTCTTAGCTAATTCAGAGATTTCCAAGAATCACATAGTCCCAGCCTAAACTCATGTAAATAAATGACCACAAGATTACAGAGGAAGCTTTGATACCATCTGGTCTTAGCACCATCATTTTACTGATGAAGATATTGACGTTCAGCAAGAGGTCATGTATGTAAGAAGTGTCATAGGAAGGTCTCTACACCTGAACTTTTGACTCCTGATGCAGAACTCTCTCCTTTAAGATAGGATGATTCTCTTATTTAGGGAGGGAAGGGAGCTTATGGATCATCTAATCCAGGCCTCTATCCCCTGTGCTAGTTATAGTTCTGTTCTCATTCTACAAGGATATATAATTTCAATGGGAGAGTTCCCTCCTTTTATGCAGATCACAGCACCTAAGTGGGGGCCATGACTTAATAAGCCATGTTCATGAGTCAATGTGGCTAAAAAAAATAAACTAAGAACCTACTGGTCAATCTGTCTGATTAAGAGTCTCTCCAAACTCAATTAATCTGGTCTTTATACTGTTGTTGTTCAGTCATGTTCTACTTTTCACAATCCCTTGGATCATACTCTCCGATGAAGTTTTCTTGGCAAAGATGCTGCAGTGGTTTGACATCTCTTTCTCCAGTGGATTAAGACAAACAGAGGGTAAGTGACTTACTTACCCAAGGTCCCACAGCTAGTAAATGTCTGTGGTCAAATTTGAACTTATGTCCTTCTGACTCCAGTCTCAGTGCTCTATCTACCTAGCCATCTTCAGAACACAGATATGCATAATCCTCTGGGGGACCTAGATCTGAAACTTTTTTGGGTAGTTAACAATAAATATTTATTAAGTACATACTGTGTGCTAGACACAGCTAAATGCTGAGGCTACAAGGGAAGGCAAAAACCAATCCCGGTTCTTAAGAAGTTCACTATCTAATGGGGGAGACAATATGCAAATAAGTAGATATCTTCTTCTGGTTGTATGTGTTGACCTTTTTTGTCACCAAAGTAAGATAATATAGTCTGACTCTTTTTGCGCTTCTTGCTCATGATCCCAGCCAATTACTTTGAGTTAGAAACTCTTTGTTAAGGTGGGGGCCTGTTTCCAGTGTGGAGAATGTACTGTCCCAAGCTTCAGGGCTTTTGTGCAGCTGTTTTCAGAGGTACTTCTAAGGATCTGAAAATTTTCAGTTCTTCAAAAGTGCTGTGATCAAGGGCGAGTATTTACTCCTTTCCTGGCCTGTGTTCTGGTCTATGAGTGACCACAAGCACTCCTTTCTGTACCTCCACTACAAGCTCCACCAGTGCTCCTCCTTGCCCCAAGACCACCACCCAGAACCGCGACCCAGATCCAAGAATGGGCAAAGCAAGAGAATCCTACACCAGCAGAGAGATCCCTGCAGTGCCCCTCTGATCATCCACCTGATTCCCCCTCAGTCTGTGGGCCAGAAGCTCAGGAGGCAGCCACTACCCCGGGCCAAGCTCGGGAACTGGAGCTGAGACCACCACACAGACACAAACTTTTCCCACTGACCTTCTAAGCTGTCTTTGGCATTCCTGGGTTGAGAGTTCTGGAAACCACCACAGCTGCCCATGATTCAGTCCTCTGAGGCCTGCTCTAGGTTCACTGTGGCCTGCATGCCCACACCGCACTACACTCTTCTCCCAGCCTGGCTCAATATACCTTTCTGATCAACCATCCAGGTTGCCTTGGGCTGGAAATTTGTTTCACTTTGTCTTTTTGTGGGTTCTGCTGCTTTAGAATTTGCTTAGAGCCATTTTTTATAGGTATTTGGAGGGGTTTGGGGGAGAGCTCAAGCAAGTCACTGCTTTTATTCTGCCATCTTGGCTCTACCCCTTGCAAATAAGTATATAAAAAGAAGATACAGATCTGATAAATTGGAGATAATTAGCAGATGGAAGGCATTAGAATCAAAGGCTCTAGGGAGAGGCTTCTTATAAAAGGTAGAAATTTATCTGGAACTTGATGGAAGTCAGGGAAGCCAGGAAGAGGAGATGAGGAGAGAAAGAATTCCAGGCATGGAGAATAGCCAGTTAAAATACCCAGACTCTATAGATGGAATGTCTCAGTTAAGGAACAGCAAGGAAGGCAATGTCACTGTATCATACAATGAGTACATGGAAAGGAATAAGGTAGAAGTAGAGCAGGAAGGTAGGAAGGGTTTTGCTTATAATGGGCTTTGAATGCTAAACATAGGGTTTCCTATTTAACCCTATAATAAGGGAACACTGGAGCTTATTGAATAGGGGGAGAACATGTTCAGAGGTGTGTTTCAGGAATATCATTTTGACAATTGAGCAGAAGATGGATTGGAATGTAGAGAGATTTGAGGCAGGGAGATCAAACAGCCTCCTATGGCCTGCCAGAACCTGAGTTCTACTCAAATAGCCTTTGTAAACCCAGAATTACTGCCATGCCACAATGAGGCATCAGAGGAAGACATTAATGGAGGTGCTAAGCTACATAAGTCATCTTTAAAGGCACTTCTGGAAGCAGCCATGCTAGCTCTGGAGGGTAGAAGCCAAAATATGAGGAACCGTTAAGCTTTCCTTTTTTTCCTTTTATTACTTTTCTGCAAGGAAATGCTATGTGCAGGCAGGACAGAAATTCATGAGGGTACGATTTCATTCTAATGAATTCATTGGTTCTTCCTGGAAACAGTATGAAATTATATAATAAAGCATTTCAAAATACCAAGTAATCATTCACACTGTGGGTCTGATCATGTTCCTTGTGTATTAACCAGTACAGAACACCTCTCCTGATGAAAAAGTCACACAGAAAGCAAATTACATCAGTGCTATCCTCTCCACAAGGATTTACCATTAGCATGTTTATAAAAAAAAAAATTAAAGAAACAGAGATTCTAGAGAATAGAAAGATATTACAAATGTCATATAGTCCAGACCTGGGCTGTTCCCTAAAATAGCCCCAACATGCAGCCATCTAGCCTCTCTGTTTGAATAAAGATTTCCAGGATAGAGAACTCACTACCTTCCAAGTCATTCTAATCCTCTTTTGTACAATTGCTAATTTTTTTTCTTCTTTTTGATCCGTGTTGCAATAATGATAATAATAGTATAATAACAATAATAGGAATCCACTAGATTTATTGAGTAGGGGACTGACATGGTCATACCAGCCCTTTAGAAAGATCATTTTGGCAGCTGAATGGAAGAGGTATTATAATGGGAAGAGATTTGAGGCAGTAGCCCAACCAGAAAGCCATTGGAATAATCTGGGCATGAGGTGATAGAGGCCTGTGTCAAGCAGAGACCGTGTGACTAGAAAGAAAAGGACACATAGAAGAGGCAATGTGAAGGTAGAAATAAGAGAACTTTACAACAATTGGATACATGAGGTAAGTGAGAATGAAGAGTCTGAGATGCCACTGAAATTGCAAGTCTGGGTGATTGGGAAGATGGTGGTACCTTCAGGAATAATAGGAAAGATGGGAATAGAGAGGAAGGTTGGGCAAAGAGACAATGAGTTCACTTTTAGACATGTTGAGTTTATGATGTCTGGGATATCCAGTTTGAGATGTTCAATTGCAGTTAGAGATTAGAGACTGGACATGAGGAAAGAGGTTATGGCTGGAAAAATAAATGTAAGAATGTCTTCTGTCTTCTAAAACACAAAGGAGTTATGCTCTATACAGTTAGAGGGAGGACCTATATGGGCAAAAAGGTGGGCTGTGAAGTATTCAAGGAAGTTGTAATCACAAACTTCATTATAATCTTCATTAAGGCAGGAACTACATTTTACTTATCTTTCTTTATAACCATCCCAACCACTATCAATTCTTAATATCACCTCCTGCATATAACTGGGGCCCAAGAAATATTTCTTGAATTATTTTTTCTCAAAAAACAACATGAAAGGGAATATATTAGAGAAAACTCTGGAAAATACTAGGAATGAGTTACTGATTGGGGAAGAATATTTGTACATTGCTCTTTCATAAGGTTACAAACTGAACTCATCTTTCCTTGCCTGGAATTGTATTCTTGTAAAACACCTCTAATTGAATGCTTAGGCAATCAGCGGAGCATGCCTATTAATAAAGTCAATGAATTAATTTGTGGGTAGCACAAAACATAAAGTCTTCTTGAAGCTGAACAAATTGGTCTAGAAGAGCAACGCTCCTTTTTATCAGTGCCTATTCTTTGCCCTAAAAAGCCCTATACATGCATGATTTTATAAAGAAATGGAAGCCCTCTCAATGTCTGTCTGTATAGCTTTGAGAAAATAGATTGCCTTTATTACTCAAGATGTATGCCATATAATCAAAGGTAAATCAGTGAACTTCGCTACTCCTCAGCTTCCTTTTGGTGAAAATGGTAATAATAATAAAGTACTATTTACATTTTTTGTAAGAAAAACACTTATAAATTATAGAACATGACATTACCATGAGCTATCTCTTTAATATTTCAAGGATTTGTAATTTTGGTAGAACCACTACAGCTATACAGATCATAACCCGCCCACAAATATGTAGGTGTTCTTCAAGAGTCACTGTGGCCAAGAAATGTATCATCCTTTTAGCCTAGGATCACAGGTCTAGAGATGGAAGGAATCTTAGAGGCTCTCATTTTACAGATGAGAAAGCTAAGAGCACCAAAGGTCATATAAGTGGTAGATTCCAGAGACAAGAGCTTAACCCTGGACGTCTCATTCCAGATTCAGACCTCTTTCCACTGGGCTTAGCTAGGCTAGTCCTCAGACAACAATCATAGGCCATCATCCACCTATGTGACACCTTCCTATCTTGGCAGGTCCTTGCAGGGGTGGGGAATGTGCAGCCTCAAGGCCACATGTGGCCTTCTAGGTCCTCAGGTGCAACCTTTGGACTGAGTCCAAGTTTTACAGAAAAAATTCTTTTATTAAGAGGGTTTGTTCTGTGAAGTTTGGATTTAGTCAAAGGGCTGCACTTGAGGACCTACAGGGCCATGTGTGCCCTCAAGGCTGAAGGTTCTCCACCCCTGAACTAGAGCTTGAACTCTGTTATCATACCCTTTAAGAACCTTAGGTGAATTCCATAGCCTGATGAAGCTTCAGAGTAAGAATTTAGCGAAGTAATAATATTATTAATAATAACTATCATTTATATAACACGTACTATGTGCCAGGCTCTATACTAAGCACTTTTAAAAAATTATTTCATTTCATCCTTACAACAGCCCTGGGAGGTAGGTGCTATTATTATCCCCATTTTATAGTTGAGAAAACTGAGGCAAATTGAAGTTAAGTAACTTGTCCAAGAATATACAGCAGTAAGTGTCTGAGGAGGGCTTTGAACTCATGTCTCCCCGACTCTGGATCCCAAGCTCTATTCCTTACACCACCTACTTGTCACTGCACCACCTATCTGACAACAGTGTGTTATTATCATTATCATCATTATTATAGCATATCTTCTAGGTGAGGGTCAGGGTAGTAAATATAATAAGTAATCAAGTAGTCAGTTTATAGATTCAACCAAGTTGTTTGGTATGTAATTTTTCAAATTCAGGGCTCCCATTGAAGTAGAGTAAAATTAGTGAATCTGCTGAGCTGCTTCTATCTATGGAGCTGGATGAATCTATTCTTTTTCACTTATCGACTCATCCTCCACAGCCCTGCTTGAGTGATTTACCTCGCATACCACTCTGATTCTGTCAAAAAAAACCTTAAGTGACTCCCAAAATGCTTAGATAGTGAAGATATTTCTGAATACATTCATAGGAGAAGAAAGATAGTTGTTGGAAATTTCTTTGACTATTCCTTCTCTGTATTGCTTGAGACATTTACTTCTCAAATATAAGTTATATGATATGTGATATGGAAGCTTACAAATATCATCATGATCTGCATTTAGACTAGCCAATTGTTTCAAATATAGGAAGTGATAGTCTTGTAGTACTCTGTTCTAATCAGATCACATCTAAAGAACTGTGCTCAGTTCCTGGTGACATATTTTAGGAAAGATGTGGATAATGGCTTAATGGTGTACAGAGAAGGAAAGCCAAGATAGTAAAGTGACCAGAAACCATGTCTTACCTTCTTGATGGAAACTGAAGAAAAAGAAAACGGGAATTTGAAGGAGAGAAGACTTAGAGAAAGGGATGGCAGAAGAATTGTGGCACTGTTGTCATCTTTGTATATTTAAAGAGCTATAATATGGGAAAAATTATTAGACTTGTCCAACTTGGCCCTAGAGGCTAGACTAGAAGAAATGGTGCAAGTTGGAAGGAGGTAGGCTTAGGGTGTGCAAAAGAAATATCGATTAAAGCTGGTCCAAAGGAGAAGAGGCTTCCTCAGGAGGGAAGAGATCCTCCCCACTCCTGTACTTAGAGCAAAGACTGTAAGGGATTATTGGGAAAACTCCTTTCCATTTACAGACTGGAGGAGGTGATTTTGTGGTCCTTTCCAGCTCTGACATTCTGTGATTCTGAATCCTAATCAACCATGGTTATTATTCCATGACAATTAGCAGTATTGTATTATGTATCAATTAAACCTTCACTGATGTTGCGCTGTCATAAGAAAGAAAGTTCAAATTCAAATTGAGCAATTCCCTAGCTCATTGGCTTCCTAGACTTAGCCACTTGAGGTCTCAGGTGGATTTTCCCCCCTGAATGATTTGATTTGACTAAAAGATTGAATGACCTGAATAGGAGTTGATGGCAACACTTAACACAGTTCTTGACTCATCGTAGGAGTTTAATAAATATTTATGGACTAACCAACTGATAGGTTGTGCCAACTTATCTTTGCTCTTTTGTGAACTTAGCCCACATCTGTAAGTTAGAAATATATAGGCCACAAGGCAGCCAGACCAGACTAAATCAGCCTCCACAGTGAGTCCATCACTGGGATGCACAGACAAAATCCATGGAACATTCATCTGTAGGCAGTCTTCAGACACACAGCCATGGTATAAGGGAACTGAGAAAAGATATGCCTTTTGTGGTAGCAGTAGTAGTGGAGGTAGTGGTGGTAATAATAGTAGTGGTAGTAGCAATAGTAGTAGTAATAAAGGCGATAGTAGTAATAGAGGTAGAGGCGGTGATATTACTGGTAGTAGTAGCAGTAGTAGTACTGGTAGTAGTTGAGGTTGTTATAGTGGTAGTAGTAGTAGAAGTAGAAGTATAGTAGTGGTTGTTGTAGCTACTGTGGTTGTGGTGGTGGTAGTAGTAGTAGTAATAGAAGTAGAAGTAGAGTAGTAGTAGTAGTAGTATCACTAGTAGTAGTGGTGGTGGTGGTGGTGGTAGTAGTAGTAGTAGTAGTAGTAGTAGTAGTAGTAGTAGTAGTAGTAACATTATTATTAAGATTGGGTCTTTCTATCTCTCCATAGCTGGAAGTGCCTTGATCACTCTTAGGCCCATTACTGATGTGCACAAGAGCTTTGGCTTTCTCCATTTCTGACCTGGGCCAATTGGCTCTTCTTTAGGCAGCTTGGTGGCTCTCTGAACGTTGAGGCTTACACATTTGTGCCAAACTTAGTATAGACACCTGATCAGCTTTAGTGCACACAACTCAGAACTCATGAACTTCAGCAATCCCCCAACCTCAGCCTCCCCAATAACAGGGATCAAAGATACTTGCCACTGTATTTAGCATCTGTATTTGTCTTAAGAGGTACATCCTTCTAACAGTAACTTATGGGAAAGGGTAATGAATTGGGAGTCAGGGGACCAAGGATCACGTCCTGGCTTTATCAATAACATGAGTTTCTTCACCTGTAAATAGAGTGTAATATTGATACTGCCCATCCCACAAGACTGTTGAGAGGTTCACATGGAGTGATGTATGTAAAAACATACTGTAAGCATCCCCAAAGTCCTATGTAAATCAGTCAATAGGCATTTGTTACTTGCTAATATTCTAGGCACTGTGCTATGCACTGAGGTTATAAAAAAAGACAAATAAATAAAACTCTGCGCTTAGACAGCTTATGCTCTATCTACAGAGATAGCATGGATGCAGTGGAGAGGGCACTAGACTTGGAGTAGGGAGGACCTAAGTTCAAATGTCACTTTAGACACTAACTATGTGGCCCTAGTAAAGTCACTTATCCTTTCTGTGCCCTAGTTTCCTCCTCTGGAAAATAAGGAGGTTGCATTTGATGGCCTCTAAGGTATTTTCAGTACTAAATATGACTCTATTATCATACATAAATAAATAAATTTATTTGGCAGCTAGATGGTACAATGGATAAAGCACTGGACCTAAAGTCAGGATACACTTGTGTTCAAATCCAGCCTCACACATTTACTGATGTGTGACTCTGGACAAATCACTTTGTTTCTATTTGTCTTGTTTTCTTCATCTATAAAATGAGAATAATAATTTCACTTGTCACCCAGAGTTATTGTGAGGACAAAATATGAAAATATTTTCAGAGTTCTTTGTAAACCTTAAAGTGCTACATAAGTGCCATTATTGTTATTAATAGTATATAAAATATATACAAAATAAATATAAGATAACTGACAGGGTCATTATAATATATCTCAGGATGTCAGGAAAGGCTTCATATAGAAGAGATTTGCACATCACTTCTATATGAAGTTTTTCTTGACATCTGCAGATGTCAGATATACTATATTAATATAGTATAAAGTAAAGTAAAAAAAAAATTCCAAAAAATGTTTTCCTTCTTTATCTCTGTCTCTTGACTCTCTGACCATTTCTGTCTCTGTCTCCATCTGCATATGTCTCTCTCTCTCTCTTTCTCTTTGTGTGTGTTTTTTCTCTCTCGGCTATAATTCAAATACGTTAAAAAAAAAAACCCCAATCTTTATTCTTGATAAGGGTTGATGTACTGATGAAAGCCATCAACCCTGAAGAAAATATCACCAATGAAATAAGAACTACTCAAATGATTTAACATGCTGGGACATTCAACCAGCAGAAAAATCACCCCAAGAGTCAATTAACTCAGAACAATATTATCACTTGGATTATTCTGAGCCCTGGCAGGCTCAAGCTAGAAAGGTCCTTGTGCTCTGCAGGGGTTCACCCAAGAAGACCACAGTAACTCAGAGAACATACATGAGAAATATGCCACTCTGCCTCTCCTTCTTTTCTAGAAGCAGCATCAAGATGAATGTATCCAGGAGGTAACCTTGTGAGTTCCAATAGGTCTATGCGTGAAATCATATGGCTGACATACTGTACCATCTCATGCCCTGTTGTACTTAGCCATGTAGTTTGAGCCAGGTTCAGTTCAAGGAAGGCTGGTCTCCAATGATAGTAGACTCCCTTTTTTTCATGCTGATTGACTTAAGTCCCCTACCTTAGCAATCCAAGGGATGATTTCACTTATGGTTCACATAAGATCTCACTAATAATGGGGAATAAAAAAAGTATTCAATGTACAGTATGAATAGAACTGGTAATTTATTCCTACAAACACAAGCAAAGCTAAACATAAAGAACTCTCAAGAACATGTCAACATAAGAACCAGTAACTTAACATAACTATTGGTATAATCTGCTATGAGGGTGACATTTTTAACTCTTCAGAATACAAACCCATTTGTGGGGATTTTTGATTAGGCACATAACATTTTCCTAAGTTCCGATTCCACTCCAAACCCGAACCTCATCTGTACCTCATAATCATTTACTTCTATAGTCAATCAATCCAGCATCAACAGCTGCTGCAACTAACCACTCCTTGCCAAAGTTTATATCCTTCTCTCTGTGACTTTGACACCATTTCCTCCCACATTCTCCATACAACTTTCCGCTTCCAAGATGAATGTTTAATTTCTCCCTCTCCATTGGACCCTTCCAGACTATTTTCAAGTGTGCTCACATCTCTCCAATCCCTAAAAAATCCTTTGATTGGCCTTTCTAGTTATCTGAATATCAAACATTCTTTCTCTTCTTTTTTACTGCTAAACTTTTAGAGAAATTTTTTCCACACCATGAGAATAAAAGAGTGAACCCGAAAGTCTTAATGGATGAAGGAGAAATTCTGCATTTCTTCCACCTCTCAGTGATGATGAGAGAAGGGGTTTAGCATCTAACCATGAGGGGAAGAGGAAAAATAACTGGGAAGAAGGTTTGAGGAGAAGGATGCTTTTCAGCAGAAGTGTCAAACATGACACTGGGTGGGTGGGTGAGAGACAACACTCCCTACTGAGCCTCCAAATAAAAATACAATTAGGAAATATTTAATAAAGTCAATAAAAATATAATATGATGTATATAATGCCAACACATGGTTTTCTAAGTCACTAGATGGCCTCAGAAATCCTTAGAGGCTCCCTTTTCTATTTGAGTTTGACACTACTGCTCTTCAGCACTTCATCCTCCTGGGTGTCCTGGCCAGGGGAAAGGAGAGGAGGATAGAAGGAAAGATGCTTTTTTGGGTGATATACAGAGTAGTATCTTCTCCCCAAGGTCTCCAATCATTTGTATTTCTCCAACAAGTTCCTCCTTTTTAGTTGGAATCAGATCAGAATTGAATTCACCCATGTTGCTTCTTATACCTTTTGAAAGATGTAGTCACTTCTAAAGCTTGTCAAGAAGTCATCATCAGCTTCTTGCTTTTGGCAAAAATAGAGCACCAACATGGATTATGATAATCTAAAGTTCTCCATCCCTTCTCCATCATGCTGTGGTATCAAGTCTGTTATCTATTTCCCCAAATTCCTCATCTATTTCCTCTTTCTCTCCAGGTGACTTTTAAATGGTATATCTTGAAGGCACCTTAAAATATACCTATAGAATGTTAGAACCTAGATTCAATAAATTAATCAACAAGCATTTAAGTGTAAACTATGTGTTAGGCCCTTACTAAACCAGGAAGGCAAAAACATTGTATCTGTCCTCAGGGAGCTCACAATATCAATTGTCTACTATGTGTAATTGACTATAAAGAGTATTAGAGATACAAAGATGAAAAATTACAAAGTTCTTGGCCTCAAGGAGCTTACAATAAAAATGTTAGGATAGTAAGGAACCTTAGAGCATAGAATATTAGAATATAGGTCATGAATACTCGAACTGGAAGGCATCTTACAAAAGAATATCAGAATACAGAATATAAGATGCTATATTTAAAGTAAATCTTAGAGATCAAGTAAGATAATTTTCTTTTCATAGATTTAAAGAAGCTCTATTTTTGAATTTTGAGACCCATTAAATCAACATCTTGTTATATCATTTTATTTAATTATGCTAATTAGCACTGGTCAAAGACAAAAGAACTGAAACAATCAGGTTGTGAAGGAGTTTATATAAATTTATTTATTTTTAGTTTTCAACATTTACTTCTACAAGATTTTGAATTCCAAATTTTCACTCCATCTTGCCCCTCCCCCCACCCAAGATGGTATGCATTCTGAATACTCCTTCCCCTAGTCTGCCCTCCCTTCTATCTCCCCCCCCTTCTCTTATCCCCTTCCCCTTCTATTTTCCTGTAGGGCAGAATACATTTCTGTACCTCATTTCTGTATTTCTTATTTCCCAGCTGCATATGGGAACATTTTTTTTAAACACGTGTTTTTAAAACTTTGGGTTCCAAATTTTCTCCCTTCCTCCCAGCCCACCCCCCTCATTGAAAAGGCAAGCAACTCAATATAAGTTATACATGTGCAGTTATGCAAAACACTTCCTTAGTAGACATGTTGTGAAAAACTAACTCTATTTCCCTTAATCCTATCCTGCCCCCCCATTTATTCTGTTCTTTCTTTTGACCCTGTCCTTCCTCAGAAGTATTTATTTCTGATTACCCCTTTCCCAATCTGCTCTTCTCTCTATCATCCTCCTGCTCTCTTGTCCCCTTCCTCCCCCGTTTTACTGTAGGGTAAGACAGATTTCCATACCCAATTTAGTGTGTATGTTATTCCCTCCTTAAGCCAAATCCTATGAGAATAAGATTCCCTCATTTCCTCTCACTTCCCTGCTTTCCCCTCCACTGTAAGAACCTTTTCTTGTCTGTTTTGTGCAATAATGTACCCTTTCTACCTCTCTTTTTCTCCTTCTCCTAGTATAATCCTTTCTCACCCTTTAATTTTATTCTCCAGATATCACCCCTTCATCTTCAACTCACCCTGTGCCCTCTATCTGTCTATCTATCTATCTATCTATCTATCTATACATACATATAATTTTTCCCCTCCCACTACCCTAATACTGACAAAGGTCTCATGAGTTATAAATATCATCTTTCCATGCAGGAATGTAAACAGTTCAACCTTAATAAGTCTCTTATGATTTCTCTTTCCTGTTTACCTCTTCATGTTCCACTTGAGTCTTGTATTTGAAAGTCAAATTTTCTATTCAGCTCTGGTCTTTTCATCAAGAATGCTTGAAAGTCCTCTATTTCACTGAATGACCATTTTTTCCCCTGAAGGATTATACTCAGTTTTGCTGGGTAGGTGATTCTTGGTTGTAATCCTATCTCCTTTGCCCTCCATTTATATTCCATGCCCTCCAGTCCCTTAACATAGAAGCTGCTAAATCTTGTGTTATCCTGATTGTATTTCCACCATACTTGAATTGTTTCTTTCTGGCTGCTTGCAATATTTTCTCCTTGACCTGGGAACTCTGGAATTTGGCTACAATATTTCTAGGAGTTTTCCTTTGGGGATCTCTTTCAGGAGGAGATCGGTGGATTCTTTCAATTTCTATTTTGCCCTCTGGTTCTAATATCAGGGCAGTTTTCCTTGATAATTTCTTGAAAGATGATGTCTAGGCTCTTTTTTTGATCATGGCTTTCAGATAGTCCAATAATTTTTAAATTCTCTCTCCTGGATCTATTTTCCAGGTCAGTTGTTTTTCCAATGAGATATTTCACATTGTTTTCTAATTTTTCATTCTTTTGGATTTGTTCTACTGTGTCTTGATTTCTCATAAAGTCACTATCTTCCAATTGCTCTATTCTAATTTTTAAGGAAGTATTTTCTTCAGTAAGCTTTTGGACTTCCTTTTCCATTTGGCCAATTTTTCTTTTTAGGGCATTCTTCTCCTCATTGGCTTTTTGGACCTCTTTTGCCATTTGGGTTAGGCTATTTTTTAAGGTGTTATTTTCTTCAGTATTTTTTTGGTCTCCTTTAGCAAGCTGTTGACTTGTTTTTCATGATTTTCTTGCATTGCTTTCATTTCTCTTCCCAGTTTTTCCTCTACTTCTCTTACTTGCTTCTCAAAATCCCTTTTGAGCTCTTCCAAGGCCTGGAATGGATTCATATTTTTCTTGGAGGCTTTGGATGTAGGAGCTTTGACTTTGTTGTCTTCTTCTGGTTGTATGTTTTGATCTTCTTTGTCACCAAAGTAAGATAGTACAGTCTGACTCTTTTTGTGAGGTTTATTCATGGTCCCAGCCAACTACTTGAGTTTTAAACTCTTTGTTAAGATAGGAGTCTGTTTCCAGTGTGGAGAGTGTACTGTCCCAAGCTTCGGGGGTTTGTATAGCTGTTTTCAGAGATACTTGTAGGGACCTGTAAATTTTCAGTTCTTCCAAGGTGGTATGATAAGGGTCAAGGTGTCTACTCTTTCCCTGGCCTGTGCTCTGGTCTTTGAGTGACTGGCTATAAGCAGTCTTTTCTCTCTTGTAACTGTGAGGAGGGTTTCCTCTCAACCACCACTACAAGTTCCACCGCGCCAGCACTCTTCCTCACCCCAGGACTGCCACCCATAACTGTGACGCTGATCCAATCATGGGCAAAGCAAGAGATTCCTGCCTCAGCACGATCCAAGAGATCCCTGCAGTCCACCTCTGATCAGCCACTTGATTCCCTCTCAGTCTGTGGGCCGGAAGCTCAGAATGCAGACACTGCCCCAGCACCCGTGCTCTGTGCTCTGCGCTATGGCTCTGACCTAGCTTTTCTCTCAGCACTGCAGAAACAGACTTTTCCCACTGACCTTCTAAGTTGTCTTTGGTGTTTGTAGATTGAGGAGTCTGGAAACTGCCACAGCTGCCTGTGATTCATTCCTCTGAGGCCTGCTCCCGGTTCCCTGCAGCCTGTGCACCCATGCCAAACTGTGCTCTTCTACCTGCCCAGAGTGATATGCCTTTCCGATCAACCATCCAGGCTGTCTTGGGCTGGAAATTTGTTTTACTCTGTCTTTTTTGTGGGTTCTGCTGCTTTAGAATTTGTTTAGAGCCATTTTTTTGTGGGTATTTGGAAGGGTTTGGGGAAGAGCTCAAGCAAGTCACTGCTTTCACGCTGCCATCTTGGCTCTGCCCCAAAGAAGGAGTTTAAAAAAAAGAAATTAAAATTTGACCCATGTAAACCATACTCCTCAAGTCAAGACATGGGGTCCAGTCTCTAACTGAATGTTATCCTGAGGGAATTCACCTCACTTTAGTGCACCTCGATTTCCCCCTCTTTAAAAAGACACATTTGGACTCTGAGGGGGATTATCTTCTAGGTTCCTTTCCCCTCTAAAATTCTGTACTCTAAGGTCATATCCAATGCTAATATTCGATGTTGTAAAGTGCCTTCCAGTTTTAGCATTCTCTGTTTTATGACCCAATAGTCCCCATCCAAACTTCCTTCCATCTCTAAGAATCTAGCCTGCCCTCCCTGTACCAAGTCAAAGATGCTTCTGGGCATGGTGGGGAGGACCAGTGATTTCATGACTATAAAGGCTTTCATAAAGCCACGGAATATTTGGGTTAGAAAGGACCTCAAAGATCTTGTAGTCTTACTCTCTCATTTCACAACAGAGCAGTTGGAAGCCTGAAAGGTCAGGTGCCTTTCCCAAGGTCAGTTATTGACCAGCAAAGGCAAAACTAGAGCCCTGGTCTCTTGTTTGCCAACACATTTCTATGTACATTTTCTACTACACAAACCCTTCTCCTAGATGTCAGCCCTTATAGCAAAATGTGCCTGGAGAGTAGTGGTTTCTCTTTTGTTCAGACATCTAGGGTGCAAAGCTCCAGTGAGAATATTTCCAGCTGTTTGCACAATTTGACTAGTCAGTGCATGTTCTATTGCAGTTTCATCTACTATAAGTTTGGGAGAACAAATGGCTATTAACTTATGAATGCTGCTGAGTGGTGACTCATCTGTAAAGGTGATGCAAATCATATATGGAATGTCATTTCTAGAAGCTCAGAATTAGGCAGTATCAGAACCATGCAGGGAGTTTCTTACATTTGAGAGGCACTAAGATACAATGCAAAGAACCCTGGATTTGGGGTTAGCAGATTAGGGTTCAAGAACCAGCTCTGATGATTTGTTTTGTTTGTTTGTTTTGTTTTGTTGGGGGGTTTTTGTTTGTTTGTTTTTTGCTCTGTGACTATGTAGAAAGTAACAAACACTCTGTCTGTGCCTTAATTGCCTCATCTGTAAAATGGGAAAAATAAAGGCAATAAGTGAAAAGGAATAAGCATTTATTAAGCAGGTACTATGTGCCAGGCACTCTTCTAAGCACTTTATAAATCTTATCTCATTTGATCCCACACAACCCTGAGAGGTAGGTGCTATTATTATCCCCATTTTACAGTTAAGAAAACTGAAGACAGAGATTAAGTAACTTGCCCAAGGTCATCTAGCCAGTAAGTGTATGAGGACAAATTTGAGATCAGATCTCTCTGACTTCAGGAGCAATGCTCTATTTACTGAACCACCTAGCTGGTTCATAATAATATTCATATTCCCTCTTTCATAGTTGTGAAGAAATCACTGTAGAAACCTGGAGGTATGATAGAAATATAAACTATTAATATACAAAATGACAGCATAGCAGCAAGAGTACTGTACCTTAAGTCAGGAGATCTGTGTTTGGTTTGTGACTCTAAAGTTCGTAAGATATGCAACCGTGGGAAAAAATTGCTCTCAGCTTAAGTTATCTCATCTGCAAAATGGAAATAATTTATTATTGCACTACCTGCCTTATAGGGTTGTTATAAAGAAACAATAAAAATAGTTCAAATGTATATAGCTTTGCCAGGTTCACAAATTGTTTTACATAATCTAATTTGATCTTAACAGCAACTGTATGTAGTACATATTATAATTATCTACATTTTACATATGAAGGAAATGAAATTCATTAGGTTAAAAGGTGACTTGTCCAGGGTCACACAAAAACTGAGTTTTTCAGGTAGTGTTTAAACCCAGGGTTTCTTGACTCCTTGTCCAACATTCTATTCAATATATAATACTGGCTCTATACTTTGTAAAATTTAAAATGATATTCAAATGTGAGATATAATTATTAATTATGCAAATTATGATGGTAGGAGGAGAAAAAGCAAAGTCCTGGCTTCAAATTTCATCTCAGAAACTTAGTAGCTGCATAACAAGGGACAATCCACTTACCTTCTCAGCCTCAGATGAAGGAAATGATTCCCTGTTCCCAAATAGCTTACATTCTAATGAAGGAGATGATAGATAGATAGATAGATAGATAGATAGATAGATAGATAGATAGATAGATAGATAGATAGATAGATAGATACAAACATATATACATACATACATAGATATATAGACACATAGATAGACAGACAGACAGACTGATAGATAGATAGATAGATAGATAGATAGATAGATAGATAGATAGATAGATAGATAGATGATAGATAGAGGGATAGATGGATGGATGGATGGATGGATGGATAGATGGATGGATAGATAGATGGAAGTATGCAACTAGATCCTGATTAATGTGAATAATGAATTCCCTGAAGTGATCACATATATTTGAATCCACATTTTCTTAAGTTGCAATTTTGTATAATATAGTAATTGGTTCCAGCCATATGAAACTATGTATCGCAAATTTGAATAATGTGACTGCTTCAAGGGATTCATTATTTGTACTAGTCAGGACCTAGCTGTATGCTTAATAGATTCAAAAGTAATATAACATGGTTATGGGAGGGAAAGTATTAGCAATGGGATCTTAGGAAAGTTTTCTTGCAGAAGGTGGAGTTTAAATTGAATTTTGAAGGAAACCAAAGTTGCTAAATGGTAAAGGCAAGGAGGTTATTATTTCCAGACATGGAGGTAATTGGGTCAAAGTTAAAAGAGATGATGTGTGTGCAGAACAGTGAAACTAATGTAGTTGAATGACAGAGGGTGGGGAGGGGAGTAAAATGTAAGAAGATATCTGGGTGTGAAGGGTGTGGCATTTAAAAAGTTTGAGAGACATGATTTCCGGTTAATTAGTCATTTTATTAATAATGCCAGCATTTTTAATAAAGGTCAGTGACACTCTCGAATGCCGAAGACACCTCATGGCAGGAGGTTTATGACTTATATTCCCTTGGAAGAGGAGTGTTTCTGAGGGTTCCTGATTGGTTAAGAATTAATGGCAGGTAAACTTTACAAAGAGAAATGAGCTGATAGAAGTGAGGGTGATAGTTAGAGGAAGGAAAATAAGTGTTCATTAATTGAAAAAAAATAAGAAAAAGGAAGGAAAAAAGCACATTGGGAGTTGTTTTTCTCCACTGCTTAGGTATATAATGATTAACTCATTCATTCAGCAGGATTTATAAGTGCTTACAATGAGGGGCTGAGAGTGACATCATGTCACTCTTGGACATAGACACTATTCCTGTACCCAGACCACCTCTAGCCTTTGGCAATCTAGCAAAAGAATCTATATCCCCACCCAAGCCTGAGCTGGTTGGATGGGGTAGCAATACCCAGAATGAGGAGAATGTTAATCCTATCTCTCATTGGTCTTGTCCTTGACAGATTGGACAATGAAATAGAACAGGAAAAAAAAAGTTGGGGTTTCCACAATTTTAATAATTGGCTATTAATATGAGTTAGAAATAATCATTTCTCTCAGGGGCTTTAAATAGCAAATAAGAGTAGTTTAGACTTGTTCCTCAAGAGCAAATCAGTGAAATTGGTTGTGTTAGGAGATATTATCAGACCTGTGCTTTATAAAAATCATTTTGGAGACCTCAGGAAAGGTATATCAGCAAGAGGAAAGGCTAGAGGCAGGGAGACAAACAGAAGTATCATATTTGTCTAGGCAAGAAGTCATGTGCACCTCAAGCAATCTGGTGCTTGTCTGACTAGAGAAGAGGGGGACACACACAGAGGTAGTATGGAGATGGAATTGATGACATCGGGTGAATGAGTAGATATCCAGGATTAGTGAGAGTGAGGAGTTGAGGATAGCACCAAGATTGCAAGCCTAGGGGACTGGGAGGATGGTGGTGTCCTCAATGGTATTGAGGGATTTCAGAAGAGAGACAGGTTTAAGGGTAAAGATGAGTTTTGTAATAGAGCAACTGTAATCTGAGATGACGCAAGGAGTTCCAACACTGATGAAATCACAGATCACTAATATATATATATATACATATATATACAGATATATATACACCAACAATCATGTCGATAACTTTCTTTAAGACCAGCTGGAATCAGCACTGAAGAAGTTTCATGTAAATTTGTTGGCCTTGCATGATGCTTCCAAGAACAACTGATGAATGTTAAGTCTAAACCTCACTGAACAGAAGCTATAATAGATACAATTTATCAAGTCCCACTGGCTAAATTTTCTCCTTTAATGCAAGTATACAGTTCCAGTTCCCTTTAATGAGAGGTGTGTGTGCACATTCAAGGGCAAAATTTGGTCTTTGCATATAAACTTCAGGCAAAAAGTGGGTCTGGAGCCCAGGATACAGATAGAAACTCCTAGTAACAGATGGGGGAGCTTGCCTCCTTCATTCAGCAGACTAATCTTGGCCCATTTAGAATAATCACCACTGCGTGGGCCTGGTAACCAGGAGACACCCAACTGTAAAATGGGGAGGAAATAGAAATATCTGCTGAAGGAGAATGTGCCCTATATCCTTCTTTCAATCAGTTATAGTGATGTGACTTTAGTCTTTTCACCATTCACTGAGAAAAACCATATTGGAGTGATCACTATCCTCCCTGTAGGAGGTTGCATTATCGTAGGCTGCATTGCTGAATCCTATATTTCACTTTTCTGGGTATGAACTAGCTTGTCTCCCAGTGAACCTGCTGTTCTTAACTTTTTCTTTTTTTTTTTTCCTAGGGTACAGGAGGGGGAAAGTGATAGCTAGAGGAAGGAAAATAAATGTTCATTAATTGAAAAAAAATTAAGATAAAGGGAGAAAAAAGCACATTGAGGGTTGTTTGTCTCCATTGTGTAGGTATATATTGATTAACTCATTCTTTCAGTAGGATTTATGAACTGCCTATAATGTGCTAGAAGGGACTTCTGAGATCATCTATTCTTATAAGGTGCAATCATTCTGAAAAGGTAGACCAGGGATTCATTACAACAGCTTCCTAACTGATCTCCCAGTCTAAGGCTCTCCCCTCTTCAACCCACCCTTCCTACAGCTGCCAAATTAATATTCCTAAAGAACTGGGGCTGCCTAGGCTACTCCCCTGCTCAAGAAACTACAGGGTCTTCCTTTTGCTTCTAATAGCAAACATGAACTCTGTTCTTCGGCATTTAAACCCCATCACAATTTAACTGTAAGCTACCTTTCAAGGCTTCTTTCATATTATTCTCCTTCATGGACTCTGAATTCTACATAAACTAAAGGGGAAGGCATAGCTTCAGATGCAAACTGGTTTGCGTGGAATTCAGAGTCCATGAAGGAGAATCTTTTTCTTTTTTGCTGTCCCCCAGAGGTGACATTAGATCTCTCAACTTTGGGCTTTTGCACAGGTACCCAATATTATTCCACACACCCCACCACACAAATTAAAACCTCCACTGTAATACAGGGGCAGCTAAGTGCCACAGTGAATAGAGTGCTGGGCTTGGAGTCAGAAAGACCTGAGTTCACATCCAGCCTCACACAGTTTCAAGTTGTGTGACCCCGGGCAAGTCATTTAACTTCTGTCCATCTCAGTTTTCTCAACTGTAAGATGGGGATAAAAATAGCACCATCTCTCAGGATTGTTGTGAAATGATATGATGATAATTGTAAAGTGTTTAGCATGATCCTTGGCATGTAGTAAGTGCTATATAAATGTTAGCTAGGCAATTATGATAAAATAGTTTTAGATAATGCCTTAAGATGAATTGCTTTGCATGTTTATCTCATTTGCTCTTCACAACAACCTTATGAGGTAGGAGCTCATATTACTAAGATTTTACAGATGAGAAAACTGTGTTTGAAAAAGGTTAAGAGACTTACTTGTCCATGGTCACATATCTAGTGAGCGTCTGAGGGAGGATTTAAACTCAGGTCTTTCTGACTCCAAGTCTAATGCTCTGTCTACCATATCAC
This sequence comes from Phascolarctos cinereus, assembly GCF_003287225.1. Classification (NCBI taxonomy): domain Eukaryota; kingdom Metazoa; phylum Chordata; class Mammalia; order Diprotodontia; family Phascolarctidae; genus Phascolarctos; species Phascolarctos cinereus. The sequence goes on from NW_027555847.1 coordinate 636,803,613, forward strand.
CCAGTGTCCCTATCATAGAAAAACAAACAAACAAAACAAAACAATTGAACAAAACTATTCAGCAGGGTGATTGTATTGACAGCAAAGGTGGTACAATGCCTCTGCAGGCCTCTGTGTCATGGTGAAAAGAGGGCAAGTGGGTTTTATCGCTTGTTCTTCAGGTCAAGATCGATCCTTACAGTTAATTGGAGTTTGCCTGCAGTGTCATATTTCTTCACATCATTGGAGTCATTGACGTAAGAGTTCTACCATTTATAATAACTTTACTCTTCAGAAGCTGCTCTGAAGTGTCAAGGAACAGATTTGCAATGGGTCCATGGGTCATCTGTGCTCCTTGGAAAACTATGGGGTAGAATAAGTAAATACCCAAAAGAGACACGTTGTGTGAGTAGAAAAGAAATAAACAGTTATTAAAGTACCTCATACATGATGGGCAGTTAGGTGACACAATGCATAGAGCACTGGGCCCTGAAGTCAAGAAGAAATGAGTTTAAATCCAACTTGAAATATTTAAATGTGACCCTGGGCAGGTCACTTCACCTTATTTGCCTCAGTTTCCTCATCTGTAAAATGATCTGGAAAAGAAAATAGCCAACCACTTTAGTAACTTTGCCAAGAAAACCACATATGGGGTCACAAAGAGTCAGAAACAACTGAACAACAAATTATGTGACAGGAGTATACAAACATTCTCATTTCATCCTCAAAACAACTCTGTGAGATAGGGGTTATTATTACTCTCATTTTAAAGTTAAGGAAACTGAACAGACATTTAATGACTTGCCCAAGGTCACATAGCTAGTCAGTGTCTAAGGCTACATTGGAACTCAGGTCATCCTGACTCTGGACTCAGTATTCTATCCACTGTACTGTCTAGATGCCCTGATTGAGTGGAGGGGCCTCCTCCAGAGGGAGGGAATAACATTTGTTTATTTACTTTTATGTATGTTTCTCCATAGCTTTTGTAATTTCTCTAGCACTCAGGATGGCCAATATATACAGGAAAGAAAAGCTTTTTCTAATACAATCAACTGAAAGTCCTACCAAGGAGGTTTGCACATGGTGTAGTGGAAAGAGGACTGAACTTGGAGTCAGAGAGACATGGAATAGAATCCTCTCTTCAAACCCTACAAGCTCTTGAAGCTTGGAAAACTGCTTTAACTTTTTGTGCCGTAGTTTCCTAATTTGCAAAAACACAGAGATTGAATTGGATAATTTCTAAGGTCCTTTCCAATACTAAATCCATGATCCTAAGTCAAGTAATTTGCCGATATAATAAATCAAGTTTTTATTATCATCATTATTATTATAGTCTAATTGGAGTCTACAAGAAACTTGGTTTCTCCTGTGATTTCGGGAAAAGTAGATTCATTTTGGCCCAGAGAGAATCACTACATCTCACAGAAACCAGTATCATTCAGTCTACTGCCACAGGACTATAAGCTTCTCAGTTTCAAAGCTCATACTTGATGTCCAAAAATTCTTAGTGCCATTTTAAGCTTTAATAGCATAAAATGGCACTAAGACATTTGGGACACACTGTATTTATACACATGGGGAGGTAGCTGGAAAGGATATTGCCTATTCAGATGTTGCAAGCAAGGTGTTGGGGTGAATTTAGAGTCAGATGCCCTGAGTTTTAATCCTGCATTTGCTATATTTTACCTGTGTGCTCTTGGGCAAATCACTATTCTTATTTAGGCCCTGGTTTTCCTTCTCTAGAAAATGGAGTTAAACTAACTGAACTCTACTCTTCCAGATTTCTGAATCCTATAATCTACTGCAAAATGAGGGAATAAGAATAGTTGGCATCTATTTGTTGTTGTGCAGTCATTTTAGTCATGTCTGACTCTTTGAGATCCCCATTTGGAATTGCCTTGGCAAAAACAGTGGAGTGGTATGCCATTTCCTTCTCCAGATCATTTTACAGATGAGGAAACTGAGGCAAACAGAATTAACTGCCCAGGGTCACACAGTTATGTGTCTGAGGCCAGATTTGAACTCAAGATGATGAGTCTTCCTGACTCCAGGCACTCTATCTACTGTGCTACCTATCTGCCCAGAAGGCATCTAAGACTCCTTCAGTTTAATTCAATTCAGTCAACATTTATTAAGGGCTTACTATGTGTCAAGCACCTTGCTAAGTGAATAATAAGAAGAAAGAGTCCCTGATCTTAAAGATCTTACAGTTTAATGGGGAAGGCAGAGCTTCAGATGGCAAAGTGGAGAGAGCAAAAAGCCCAGATTCTTCCTTCTGTAAAGGATGGCTTTAGGAGGAGTTTTCTATTCCTCCATCCAGAATGTAGAGGAGGCTGAGGGAGTTGGTACTGAGTTAGCAGTATAATGATGAAATTAGAAGTGATGGGCTTGTCCTGGGAGGGACATCTTACGAAATCAGACAGAGGTACAGATACAAGGCGGAGTGAGTTGGAAGCCCAGTTTCTGCCCTTTTTCATGTAGAACTAGAAGAGCTCCTTTCATGCAACCTCCTCATGCTGAGGAATCTGATCCTATTTCTATGATCTTGGTAATTGAAAAGAAAAGATACATGCATAGACACAGACGTAGTTCTTTCAAGACTGGTGATTTCATCAGTGTAGGTGCTTCCTGCAAGAAGCTAACAGTCTCTTTATGCTTTTGCATAAGGGTTCTTAATATGGAATCCATGAACTTTTTAAAAAATAATTTGATAACCACATTTCAATATCATTGATTTCCTTGGCAATCCTACTTAACGCATTTAAAAACATTATTATGAGAAGGGATTCATAAGTTTTACAAGATTGCCAAAGGGATGCATGACTCAACAAAGATTAAAAAATCTTGCCTTGATTCCTGAATCATGGAAATTGAAAATTCATCACCAGATGGTATCACCAGCTGATGAATCTCATCATATTTGGCCACATTGATGTTCAGACCACAGATCTGCACTTCATTGCTGGTTCTAGTCTTGAAACCTTTCTAACCTGCTAGGCCCTTTCACTGGGGGACAAAACGTAGCCCACATAAGTGACTATCGAAGTCTTCCATTGAGTAACTATAGATGGATGTGTGTTCCATAACATACAGTGAAACATCATGTAGAAATATACATTGACATTTTTCGCTGTTAAATTCTTGAGTAGTACAAATACACATATGTATATCTTTACCTCAATCCTGGAGTTTGAACATTGCTTATTCATCCTGGTGAGAGACTTCACTATAGCACTTTCCTACCTTAAAGAGTTATGTGCATAGCAAATAAATAACCATCTGCAAGAACATGCAGAGCCATCATGCAACAATAACTAACCACAGGTTGTCTGGGGCTTCGTGTTTCCTCTCAACAAATTGTAATGCCTGAAGACTAAGTGGCATTGTTTTAGAAATAAAGACAAGAGGGAACACCTCATCTTCACACCACCTCCACACCACCAGGGGAGAGCTCAAAGCAGAGACTGAGAAGAAGGGTATCAAAGAGAGCAACCTGAAAGGTGTAACCCTTCATTGGAAAGGAACAAAGACTGAGTCATCACGTTCAGTCTTCTGCAGACACCTGTGCTTCACATTAGCATGGAAAGTCAGAACCTGTGTGAATACAAAGGTAGGTACTCCAAACTGAAGGCAACACTTTTTTATACAACTTAAGGACTGGATGCTGTGGAATGTGTCCTTGATATGTTATTGAATTAACTAAGTACCCATTACATTGTGTACGTATCTGTTGCTTCATTCCTGAACTGAAGGACAGTGTTTCAGTGAAATTCAGAATTTGGAGTTGGAAAGAGAATGATCACACCCACTCATCTTGTCAAAGATTGAGCATAGTTCCTGCTCATGTCTAATCACTGTAAAAACCCACTTCACCTACCTGATACAGTCTTACGAGAGCTTATGTTCCACTGGGAACAGCTCTTGATAACCTATTGTCACTTCCAAGCTAAAATGAGTCATCCAAAGAGAACACAAATATGAAACCATATATACAACCTTTTGCAATCACTCATTCTCCCATTTTACCAGGGACTAAAGATTATGCGTACGTGCACACACATGCACACACACACACACACACACACACACACACACACATCTTTGTATCACAGCCTATCAGGCATAAATGATCCAGGCACACACATTTGAGGAACTTTCCCATTTTCCTTGGCTCATGACCCCACTCAAGGTAACAGAATATCAAAATTTCAGGTTTAGAAGGGATATTTGAGTTCATCTGGCCTATGTAACTGAACCATACTCCCCTCTACAATGTTCCAAAAACATGTCTATCTGTGCTTTCTTTGAAGACCTAAAGTGAGGAGGAACCCATCTTCCCCTGAAACACCCAATTCCACTTTTGAATAGCTATCATTGTTAGGAAGTTCTTCTTGTGTTTTTTTTTTTCTTTCAGCAAACTTAAATCTACTTTTCTGCAACTTACATGTATTGCTTTTAGTTTTGGGAATAATAGGAAAAAGTCAAATCCTTCTTTTATGACTGTCTTCAAAATACACAGACAGCTATCTTGTCCCTATAAATTTCCTCTTCTGCAGAGGAAATTTTACCAGTTCTTACAATTGATCTTCACATGGTATGATCTCGAGACCCTTAGGCATAATGTATGCTCTCCACTTCATTTCCTTCAAATTTATAATTTTTTTTTCCTGTAATGCAGTACCTGGAATTGAACCCCATGCTCTAGATGTACTATGATCCAGGAAGGAATATAGCAGGACTGTTACCTTTCTAGTCTCAAACATTATGATTAAGACCACACATCTTTCTTTTGCTTGCCTATTGCAATGTTGATTCATGTTGAATTTGCAATCCACGAAAAAGTCCCAAATGTTTTTTTTTCCAGAACTGGAAAGGGGAGAAGGATGGCATGTGTATGCCAGATACATGGATGGCAGACATGACAAGAAGATGGCCAGTAAGGAGGCTAAAAAAAAGTGGCCCATGGAACACATTCACCAACCAAGACACCATGTTCCCCAGGGCTGGAGTTCCAGAGCTGAAAAAGTTAAGTTATTCAGGTCTCAGCAATTACTACATGGTAAGAAATTGGCCAGGGTCTGGTCATTCAAACAATCTCAATCCACTTTTACCCTTAGACATGATTCTACCTAGAATGCAAATCTCCATCTTGTCCATAAACACAGCATGAAAGACTTTGTCAAAGACTTGGCTAAAATGTGGTCAAAAGAAATCTATAGCAGCCACATGATCTAACAGCTACTAAACATCAGTCCTTCTGGCACCATCTGCTCTTGATGAAGTCACAGTGGCTACTTGAGATGGCTGTTTCCTTTTCTAGATGTTCACAAAGTTTTACCTAAAGTCCAGCTATAACTTGGAGACACCATTCTCTTCCCTGTTTTGGAAAATCCTAATAGCAATTTCCCTTCTCAAGTCTAGCAGCACTTCTCTCATTCTACATGTTCATTCAAATATCCTTAACAGTGACTGCTCAGCAATCACACTGGCCATTTCTTTCACTACCTTAACGTGTAGTTTGTCTGGACCTGATGATTGACTCCATCAAGCATATCTCAGCCTACAGGGCACGATACCATAAAAAGAGTGCTAGACTCAGAATTTTCAACTTTGACATCTGGAGAACTGGGTTCAAATTCTATTTCTATTACTTGATTTTTATGTGTCCTTAAAAAGTTCACTTAACTATGCTGGGTCTTTTTTTTCCTTCTCTGTGAAATAAATAGTAGACCATATGATTTTTTTTTTTTGGTGAGACAATTGAGGTTAAGTGACTTGCCCAGGGTCACACAGCTGGTAAGTGTCAAGTGTCTGGGGCCGGATTTGAACTCAAGTCCTCCTGACTCCAAAGCCAGAACTCTATTTACTGTGCCACCTATATATCATATGATTTTTAAGATACCTTCCAGTCTTCAGTCCTTTGAGTCACTTTCCCTCTCTGGGCTTCAGTCCCTTCATCTATAAAATGAAACAATTGAACCAGAATGAGCTTTAAGATCCCTTCCATCCTTAACATTTTATGATTTTTTTTCCCTCTAGCTCTCCTTTGTTTTAGTCATATTCCCCTTGTATCATATGTACTTGGGTAAATATCATAGCCTACTCCCCACTCCTTCTTAGATTGTAAAGGTCCTTTAGTAGGGATTGGGGTATATTTTGCCTTTGTACAACTGGCATCAAGCACAGGGCCTTGAAGATAATTGGTACTTGATAAATATTGAATGATTCTCTTCATAATTTTATTTAAGGCCATTTCTTACTGGCATAGAAGGTCCTTGGGTTACAAGGGAGCCATTCCATTCTCGAAGTTATTAAATATTCTTTAGCTCAAATGGTGTTGATTCAGGTTTGCATTGTCTAGCTTTTTCAAAGAGAAGTAAAAAGAGAGATGCCAACCAGCCAAGGTGGCCTTTCACTCTTCGAGGCTCTTCTGTACCCCCATGTGCCCTGGGAAGCCTTTCTGTTTCCATTTTCTCTGGTTTCTTCATTTCTGTGCAAACCAGAGAGATCTCTGACCCTCTCTGGTCTCTGACAACATGTCTACATGTTAGACTCATTGTACCTTTTGCTTAATAGTCACATATTATTTATTAATGTGCTATGGTCTTATCTTACCGTGTATTTAACTATTTTATATTCATTCTCTTCATATTTATTCTGTATGTGTGTGTATATATGTATGTATACGTGCATATAGTTTTGTGTGTATGCACACATGTACACATTGTCTTAAAAATCTTAAAGCAGTTTTAAGCTTTAAGACTTTTATAAACATATACATGCATACATACATGCAGAAATATATATATATTATATATGTACATAGTTATAGTTATCTCTCCTCCATTAGAATTTGAGGTACTCCTTTGTTTTTGTATCTCCATTGCCTAGAACAGCACCTGGCACACAGTAGGTGCTTAATAAATATTGGTTGATTGATTGACTAATCATCCCATCTGAATTATGTACTACATTACGAACAGGGACCACGTCTAATGCATTGTTGCATCTCCCAGAATACCTACCGTGTCGCTCAACAAGTTTCTGGAAATCTGTTTCATGGACTACTAGCTCAAAGCTCATCATGAATAAACAATGTGATACGGGAGCCCCTAAAAGCTGGGATGCATTAACAGAAGCAGAGGGCATGTTGTATCTCCCAACTGGATTATAAATTTCTTTTTTCATACGTGTATTCCCAGTGCCATGTATAGTGCTTTGAACATAGTAGATGCTTAATAAATGAGTTTATTTAATTGTCAGTTATCATTTGGAAAGGCAGCATGATGTGGTAGAAAGAGTCTTTGATTAGAAGTCAGCAGACCTGGGTTCAAATTTGAGCTCTGATAATTAACTTCCTTAATGACTTTGAGTAACTCATTTCTTCTTTCTAAGTCTTAGGCTCCTTATTTCTATATGAAGTGTTTGGATTAAAGAGCCCTTTTTCATTTTAGCATTCTAAAATCTTGTTCCAATTTTTTGCCTTTTTGTCTTAGGTTCATTAATTATGCTCAAGGCCAGTGCTCCATTACATATACAACTGTGAAAAGACATCAGAGATGGAAGAGGAGAAATCTAATTGCTTGACATACTAGACTTCATTCGGTTCCCTAGACAGACTCATTTACAGCTTCTTTCTCATTTCGTGGACTTTGCTCCTACCCATATCTTCCAATACAACTATCAAGAGTCTCATATAAAGAAGGGAAACATACAGCAAGCAAAGTCAATTTCTAAAAACAAACCCTCATTTCTCACTAATATCAAAAGGAAAGGAGAAGGTAAGGGACAGGGAATAGAAAGGAAAAGAAAAGAGACAGGGAAAGGGTAATTCATTGACTAACAGGAGTAATTTGCTTGAGAGTAAACTAATTTCCAACACTGATGGGTATTGCTTAATTGGGGGACTGAAAGACTGGTGCTCCATCACAGTCCGGGGAGACCATATTTTCCTCAGAATGTCTTAATAAACTCTGAGAGTTTTACACATAGCCTAAGTTGTTATTCCCAGCCTGTGAATGTTGCAGAACAAGGATCAATGAGTAGAAATAATTGAGAGGCAGGTTTTGGCCTTGTATAATGAAGAATTACCTACAAGATAGACTGGATTTTGAGGTAATCAGTTCTCAATCACTGAAAGTGTTTAAGTAAAAGGTGGATGACCCTCTTCTCAGCACTGTTTTGGGGGAGATTCCACCCACAAATACAGTGTTAGATTAGATGACCTCTCAAGTTCCTTCAATAATAACGATAAAGAGAAGGAAGAGGAGAAAAATAACTAGCATTTCTAAAGTGTTTTGAGGCTTGCAAGGCATTTTATGAATATTAGCTCTTTTGATTCTCACAACAATCCTGCCAGCTGTATATAACTGTAGCAGGCCTGCATCAAGAGAAATTGGTATGCTCCTCTCACTCCTATATGGGAGATTCCATATACAAGACAGGAACTATTTCCGTGTAAGAGGGACCATGTGGGCAGCAGAGGAAAAATACCAGTGGGGAATGGCAATATGCAGATGTAGAGGAAGCAACTGACTGAGTCAGAGATGGGAGCAAGGGCCAGAGAAAATGAGAACATTGACCCCATGCGGATTTGGAAAGGGGCATGTACTGAAGGTTGCTAGATTCAGGTGTCGCTGCAGAGACACAGAGCTGCCATGTGACCTGAAGATATTAATAATAATCATAGCTAGCAGTTATAAGAACTTTAAGGTTTACAAAACACTTAAATACATTATGTCATCTGATCTTCCCAACAACCCTGAAAAGCAGATACTACTATTATCTCCATATTACAGATGAAGAAACTGAGGCTAGGAGAATTTAAGTGACAGCATCACACAGCTCATTAGTGTATGACACAGAATTCAAATTCAAGTTTTCCTGATTCCATGTCTATCTGCTATTCATAGTTACCTAGCTGCCTCTAAGTTAGCTTTGTCATTATTTGGTCATTTCCAGTTGTATCTGACTCTTTGTGACTCCATTTGAGGTTTGCTTGGCAAAGATTGTAGAGTGGTTTGCCATTTCTTTCTCCAGCTTATTTTATGCATGAGAAAAGTGAGGCAGACAGGGTTAAGTGACTTGCCAAGGACCACACAGCTAGTAAGTATCTGACATTGAATTTGAACTCAAAGAGAGGAGTCTTCCTGACTCCAGGCTGGCACTCTATCCACTGCGCTACCAAGCTGCCCTTAAGCTAGTTAGACCTGTTTGTCCACACTGCTTACAAAGAACCATATGTGTGAAAGAGCTGGCAGCTGGAAGACAAAATTGAATGGAGCCAGACCCCTAGTGGTGAGGAGCAAAGCCATAGACCTTTCCCTTGATAGTACTAGGGAGAGTATCCCAGCCAAAACCACATGCACTAAGAGGCAACCAGACAAAAAGGTAAACCAAGAAGAAAAACCAGAAGATCTTGCTCTTGCTACTATTACTAATCACTGCTACAATGCAGCAGGAAACCACCTGCACCACGAAGTGGCGTAGACCTATCTCTTCAGTGGCTCTGTGAATCATGTGGACTGGAAAGATTTTGAGGGAAGGTAAGATCCACCATACTGGAGACTAGATTGATACTTTCCAGAAAGTAGAGACTAAGTTTTCCATTGGTTTAGGTGCCCAGGAATGAAACTATTCTACATATTTTGTCCAGTTAAATAAAATCTATTCTAAATTGGATGGCTCATTAGACTGAGTGGTTTGAGAAAATATAAGGACCTTTTACTGGAGAGCAATAAAATAAATGTTTATATTTCAAAGGTTTCCTGAATAAAGGCATGAACCAGAAAGATACTGTAAGATAACCATTCTCCCCCACCCCCAAATTGCCCCTAGGCTTTTGTGTCAAAGGTCAGGATTCAATTAGGACAGAGAATGCACTATAATTTCATGAAGTAGGCAGTATGACTTCCAGAGACCAGTGACATCATCATATTACGAGTGACATCTTTCCCCACAGTCAAAATTTAACTAACCTGTGTCCCATTCCCTCAAAACATTTAACTAACCTGTTTCCCATGCCCTCAAAATCTTGCTCTCAGCAATTGGACTATAGCTGGAAAGATGGAGTGATACTTATTCACAAGGCATCTGAGGGTAGGACCTAAACTCAGGAAGACCCGAGTTCAAAACTGGCCTCAGACATTTACTAGTTGTGTTACCTTGGAAAAGTCATTTAACCTCTATCGGCTCCAGTTTTCTCATCTGTAAAATTAGAATAATAAAATCACTTACCACCCAGGACTTTTGTAGGATAAAATGAAATAATATTTGCAAAGTACTTTGCAAATCTTAGAGTGCCATATAAATGCTTGCCACAATAATTATTATTACTCTCCATCCCTGCCTTAGGTAATAAACCAATTGTTAGCATGTATTTGGCTTTTTACAAGGTGCTTTACAAACAATGACCAATATCTTATTTAACCTTTTTCTTGCATGCTAATTATCCTTCTACAACTAGATTATAACTTCTTTAAGCACAGGGACTAAACAATCTCTAGTCCCTTAGATAATCCAATCCAGGGATGGGGAACCTGCAACCTCAAGGCCACATGTGGTCATAAGTTTGGATTTCATCAAAGGGCCACACTTGAGGACCTAGAAGGCCACATGTGGCCTCGAGGCTGCAGGTTCTCCAGCCCTGATCTAATCTTTTCTTTTCACCCTCTATCTCCAAAACAATCTTCTCCCTGAATTTATTTTAAAGAGAAGAAATGTGCCCAGGGTGGAAAAGACCAAATTAAAAAGCTTGATTCGTTTAATCTATACTTTAATACTTCCATAGTCTTAGCAATGCAGTGACTAATCCGTGCCTTCTCATTCTTTGTGACTCTTGTCCACAACCCCCCATAAGGCCTTCATAGGAATTCCACTCAAGGTACTAGATGTCATCCTTCAGATATTTTAACACTCTATGGATACCAGAGAAGTATGCATAGTATAGTTTAAAAAAAAATAGAGTGCTACCTGGGGAACCAGGGGAGATAAGGGTTTGAATCTCATCTCTGACATTTATTTGTTGTATGATCATGGGACAATCATTTAATCTCTCTTGATCTGCTTCTTCATCCAAAATAATGGAGATGATGCTAGTAATACCCGAGGAACCTATCTTCAAAGGTTGTTTGAGTCTTAAATGAGTTCATATATACATAAAGCATCATATAAGGATCAGCTATTATTACTTAACTGGCCCACCTTTTCTAGTCACATATTTCCTGTATAATATGTCTTATGGTACAACAAGCTTTATTAATACCTCACACAAATTATTTAGAATCCTAGGATTTAGAGCTGGAAAGAAACTTAGAGATAATCTATGCTATGCGTTTCAGTTGTGTCTGACTCTTCATGACCCCATGTGGGGTTTCCTTGGCAGAGATGGTTGAGTGGTTTGCCATTTCCTTCTCCAGCTCATTTTACAGATAAGGAAACTGAGGCAAACAGGGTTAGGTGACTTATCCAGGGCCACACAGCTAGTCTTTATCTAAGGCTGGATTTGAATTCATGAAAAGAAATCTTTCTGACTCCAGGCCCAGCACTCTATCCACTGCACCACCTAGCTGCCCTGCCTTGCATAGTAAGCATATAAGAAACGTTTATTAAGTCAATTTTGCTGGATTAAACACCCAACAACACATCTGTATATGTCACAGCCTCTAACCTCATAGTACCCACCTAACAAGGTTGTGAGAATCAAATGAGGTAGTATTTGTAAAACATTTAGCACAGTGCCTGGCACATAGCAGGGACAGCTAGGTAGTATGGTGGATAGAGCGCTGGACCTAGAGTCAGGAAGACCTGCATTAAAATCTAGCCTCAGACATTTATTAGCTGTGTGACCATGGGCAAGTCACTTCACCCTGTCTTCCTCAATTTCTTCTTCTGTAAAATGAGATGGAAATGGCAGACCATTCCCGTATCTTTGCCAAGAAAACCCCAAATGGCATCACAAAGAATCAGACATGTTAGAAAAGAATCAACAACTACAACAATAAATGTTTATTTCCTCTCCCTACCCTCCTTCACAGAAGTCGCAATCTAGTTTGGAAGACAAAAGTAAAATAGGAAGGAATAAATTTGCTATGTGGTAAGGAACAGATGAAAGCTTTCCTCAAAATAATCTGGGAGTAGCAAGTAGGAAAAAAAAAAAAGATCGTCTCCTTATTGTATTCAGCTGAAGAGTGATCAGGACTGAAGTGACAGAATTCCATGGCAGGAATGTGTGAAGGAACTGTGGCTGTTTAGCCTGAAGAAGATAGATTACTGACATTTAGTATTAGAAATGCTGACATAAGAAAGAAAAAGTAATCTTGTTTGCTTGACCCCAGAGGACAGAACCAGAAACAATGGGTGGAAACTGAAGAGAAAAAGATTTCAGAATTTTATTAAAAAAATTGATCTCTCCAAGGAAGTAACAAATTTCCCTTCTCTTCATTGTTGAATTATTTTTTTTTCCAGTTGCGTCCAACTCTTTGTGATCCTATTTGGGGTTTTCTTGGCAGAGATACTGAAGTGGGTTGCTATTTTCATCTCATTTTACACCACTGAGGCAGGCTAGGTGAAGTGATTTGCCCAGGATCACACAGCCAGGAAGTATTTGAGGCTGGATTTGGACACAGGAAGGTAAGTCTTCCTAACTCTAGGCTCAGCACTCTAATGCACTGCACCACCTAGCTGCCCTTTTCCCTCCCCACTCTGAAGAGGGCTAGAGGTTTGGGGTGCTAGAACTCCAAGATCTGGATGCAGGCCCTGCCTGAATGAATTCAACCCAAATCTTCTTCCAACCAGAGAAAAGGCTTGTTAGAAATAAATCATATAGGCCAGGTGAGGCCCATAAGGACAAGCAGGAGTGAGATAGTCTCAGCCTTTTGGGCATGAGAAAGTCTCACCGTTTGAATGGGGGCCAGGGTGGATCTTATATACACTAAAGTAACTTTGGGTGGCCAGAGGAGGGGGCTGGGGAAAGGGTCTAGGTAAGAATTCCAATTGGAAGTTCTGAGAGATTGAATAGACAACAAAGGGAATAGATAATGAAGGGAACTGGAAGGAAGAAGTTTGAAAGGCATCTGCATAAGATCAAAAGGTAGGGCTAGGGCTTTCAAAGGGAGATAAGGGGAGTCCATAAGGAACCGTTTGAGACCAAAGTAAAAAAGTTTAAGGGTTTTCTGGGGCCATAGACAAATGGAGCCAAATTCCTTTTGGCAAAAGGGGCAAAGGTCTCCGCTTCTGAAACTGAATGATGGTCCCATACCCCATCACCTCCACTCTCTTAGAGGCCTCCAAGGAGACAGTGGATGAAGGGGATTGCTGCTAAGGATGTCTAAGGCCCCTTCTAATGCTAATGTCCTATGAACTCTGAGGTTCCTTCTCCTTCTGGGATTCTATCATCACCATTTTCAATGAGGAAACTGAGCTCCAAAGAAATGATTGACTTGCCTGTAGGGTCCTGTGAGGAAATAAATAACAAAACCAGGCCTTGTTCCCAGTTCTTCTGATTTCATGTCCACTACAACATGCTGATTTTTCATTATTACCATAGTTTCCTCCATTCACCCCACCCTACTCTACCTGTTGGCCCTCATTAGTGCTACCGAAAAAGTCTAGAATCATTGCTATTAAACATTGGCACTCTGTTACTAACGGACTTTTTTTTAACTGAGAAGGTAAAAATTAAAGGTTGTTCTATTTTAAAAAACTGAGAACCCCCAGACAATAGAAGTTTTCCATACCAAAAGATTGGCTATGTCACTACTTAAATTCCAGGCCCTGAGAAGATTCTGATTTGCAAGATAAGGGGCATGGAGTAGATGACCTTTGAAGTTCTGTCCAGCATCAAAGTCTGTGATCTCACAATGTACCTTCCAACCTGCTGCCTCCACCACCACCCCTTCAAAAAACCACCCTCCCCACAAGGACCTACAAGCTCCCACATCTCTCCTTCCTTTTCTATAGACCACTCCCAAGGCCTGCAAAGGCAGCTACAGTACAGAAACTGTGAGAGCAAGGTGAAATACAGAAAATACAACCAAAATGCAAACCTAGTGTTGCCTCTATTTCCAAAAGAAAAACAATTCAAGTAATACTATAGAAAGAAGATTTACAAGTGCTTTCCAGAGCAGTCGACCTCTACACTATCTGCTAGGTAACACCAGGAACAGTGTTAGTTCAAAGTGGAACAAATGACATTCCAGTGACATTTGGCAAACCACTCCTTTTTGCTAAGCCTTACCTTCCTCATCTGATAAATGGGGATGATAATAATTTAAAACACTACCTCACAGTAAGGCATTGACAGAGATATTTGAAAGTACTTTAGGAATAATAATATAATAATTCATGTGTAAGTAAGATACTGCCCCTTTATGTGGTTATTTTGGTTGCTGAAAAGGGGAAGAAAAAGATCATTTTTGCAAAGAAAAATGATAAAAATTAGCTTGAGAAGAAACTTTTGGTTTTATAGATAAAATGTTTATGAGAGATACAGGGTTTGTTCTGAGGATTAGACAGAGTATTTCCCCTTCAAATGAAAGTACTGAGAGGATTTTATGGAAGGAAGAGCAATGAATGGGGTATTGATGGTTGCAAGAGATCTTGATTCATTAGCTCAATTGCATGTGGGAAAAGGCGTGACTTTTTTGAAAATTGGGAAAAATAGCATGCCTTGCCATTTTAAGATTAATCTTAGGAAATACTGTGTAACCCTATTGCTCTCTCCTCTTCAAGCATTCACCAGATCTGAGGATCTTGGCAGTTCTCTACCTTAAGTGAACTGCTTAACACTGAAGGAGAGTAACACTTCCCCAGCACCTAGTCAAGGGGAGCTAGTTTAGAAGAGTTGATCACTATTTAAACAGACTGAAAGTAGTGGGGAAATAGTGTTGTATATCCAGAGAGAAACAGTTTTTCCAGAAGATGATGTATGTCGTAGACTTTCCTCTTATAAAGAACCAGGACTTCAAGGTCTGTCATCCAGCACCATGAGTTGCCTCATGGTTTGAAACATGGGTTTCCCTACTCAGGTGCCCCCTTGATAGGTTTCTGTAAGTTTACACCTACTTTCCTCCACAGACACTGCATGCATTGGTGAGACGGTAAAACACAGATTAATGGGTATACTATATTATTCTTATTCCCTCTTTTGCCTTCTAATGAGTAAATATTATCATTATTCTGGCTTTTGCCTTATCATCAAATAAATACTTTATGTTTAAGAACCAATAGGGTAATGGTGACTGATTTTAGGTAAAAGGTAAGCATACATCAGTGGGGGCTCAGGAGCTCCAGTGACAAGTAGCAGGAGTGTATCCCACCGTACATGAATGTTACACAAAGAGACAGAGACAGACAGACACAGACACAGAGAAACAAAGAGAGAGTTGTAGTCATGTAGATAGTTCTGTAAAAAAAAAATCCCTACCTAGTTGAGAGGTGAATCAGCTAACAAAAATAGACATAAAAGGGATATAATCAATGTATCACTTTAATAATTTTCATCACAATTACCCTGAGAGGTAAGTAAAGTCATTTTTTACAGAGAAGGAATTGAAATTCAGAGAAGTTAAGCTACATCTGAAATGTTCAGAAATTAGTTGGAGAAAAAAGTTATTCTCGAATGAACAAGAACTAAAAGTCCGGTGTTCTACCAGCATAGCTCTCCAGACTCTTAATGATACATGGAATTGTTTTCTTTTCTAACATTTCAGTGGTTGCAACAGCATCATTGCTCCCTCCCATTTCCATTTGCTCCCTTTACCTGCCAAATAAAATCTAGATGTTTCATCCCAGCATTAGAGACTCACTATGAGGTAGTGAGCTTCTATCCACCTTGCTATACTTTTGTCCCACTGCTTCCAAACACTTTTCCTACATTCTAATTGAGCTGATTTATTCACCCTTCATCAAACTTGGTATTTGGTTGTTCAGTCACGTCTGACTCTTCATCACCCAGTGGCTCATACCACATCAATATTTCCGTGGGGTTTTCTTGGCAAAGATACTAGAGTGGTCCACCATTTCCTTCTTCAGTGGATTAAGCCACTTAAATGACTTATTCAGGGTCACACAGCCGGAAGTGTCTAAGAAAGGATTTAAACTCAGATCTTCTTGCCTCTGTGCAGAATGCTCTATCCACTGCCCCATCTTGCTGCCTATGCATGTTAAACCATATGATATAGTGCAAATGTGAACTCCCTACTTTAGAGTCAGCGTAACATATTAGAACAAAGGCAGGACTTAAACCATTTGCAACCTCGGTTCAAATTCTTCTTCTGTCATTTACGAGATGTGTAACCCTAAGCAGAACACTTAATATTCTGAGTTTCCATTTCTTCACTTGTAAAATGTGGTAACAACCTTACAGAGTCATTATGAGATCCAAATGTGATTCTATGTGTAAAGAGCTATTATTACTATCTTACCTCTTTTTGGATAATTACTATATTATATCTTGGACACTATTTATTTGTGCATGTAGCTCATCTCACTTACTGAATTACAAGGTCCCTGACAGCAGGTATTGTGTCTTATTCATCTCTGTATTCCTCCCCTTCCCAGCATGTAGCATGGAAGTCCTTTCACATAAATTTGGCCCTCCAGTATTTATAGAATCTAATTAAATGAAATGGAATAAAAATGAAAGAGACTCTTTGGTAGATTGGTAGAATACAAGATGAAGGAGATGTGGCTTGTTAAAAAATCCCCTCATGTTAAAAAGTCTACAAAGTTTTAGTGACAAGAAGCTCAAAAAGTCAACAGTGTGGCATGATAGCTCCAAAAGTTAGTGTAACCTTAGGCTGCACTGATAATATAATGCCCAGATACTGTGTCTACTGTCAAACTTGACTGAGATGTTGATTAAATTTACTGAGCCAAACAACTTTCTTTCTTCCTTCCTTTCTTCCTTTTCCCTTCTTCCTTCTTTCCTTTTCCCTTTCTTTCCTTCCCTTTCCTTTGTTTTTCTTCTCTTTCTTTGTCTTTTTCTTCCTTTCTTCTCTCCTTTCCTTTACTTTCTTCCTTATTTCCTTGTTGCCTTCCTTCCTTTCTTATTGACTTCCTTCCTTCATTTCCTTCTTTATTTCCTTCCTTTTTCTTCCTTCCTTATTTCTTTCCTTTCTTTTTATTCTGTCTTCTATGGCAGGCCTGCAAAACATACAGCCTGAGGGCCACTTGCAGCCCACCAAAGGATTTCAGCCCATAAAAAATGTAGAGGATATAAAAGGCAGTAAAGAGGTAATGAGTGCTTTGTCTATGCCCTGCTTAACCTGTCTTCCACTGGTCACTATTGTGCCCATCATGTAAACTTGGTGGGTGGGTTACCACTGCACACTCTCTCCTGTTTGTCATGTGACCCATGGCAACCAACCAAAGTCAGTCTATCTCTAGTCTGGGAAGAGCAACTTCATAATAAATCAAAATCTTAAGTAATAAGTGTAATTAATTGTTATTAATTGAAATTTCCCTTTTTAATATGGTTTATTTTCAAAATAGTTTAATCATTAATTATACCTTTACTTGGAAAGTGAGCTGCTAAAAACCTATCTGCAGCCTGAAGAAGTTTAGCCTATTTTACTTCTGGTCCCTACCTACTGCCAAGTTGTGTAGGTCTGTTCTGTGGGATGGCCTGATGGCTGTGGGAAAAGGAAATATATATTTCAAAAGTAGATGATGTAGACTCATAAACTTAAAGCTAAAAAGGTGATAATAACATCAGCCTAGACACTAGTCTATTGTAGCCCCCTCATTAAAAAAAAAAAGAAGGAAACTAAGGCTGAGAGATGAAGTAACTTGCACAAGGTCACACAAATAGCAAATAGCTGTCAAGATTGATACTCATGTCCTCTGGCTCCAAATTCCGTTCTCTTACCCATCTACTGCCATAAAAAAGCAAATATAGTATTTTGAACAGGGGAAATGATACTTCTGTTGTATTATGATCAGACTACATTCAGCAGGTAATTTTACTTTTTTTTTGGGGGGGGCTCAGTTTTCTTATGCTTAAAATAAGATTAAAATTGATGACCTCTGAAGTCGCTTATAGCTTGACATCCTTGTTATTATTGTTCGTTTTTCATCTCCAAGAGAACCAATGACATCAGGAGGGTGATGCCTTGCCTTGCAAGTGAATTGGAATTAAATGAGGCAGAGCCATGCAAAGTTATCAGCTTTGCTCTCTCCTCCAGAGTCATTGGGGTCCAGGGGCAAGATGTAGGTCAGGGTGACTATAGATGGCCCTGGCTGCAGGGCCCAGTTTGTTTGAGGTAATGCTCATTCAATAGTTAAAGACTAGGTAAGTATTGGGTCAAAAAATGGCCTAGTTTGCCTTCACAAAAGAATGAGTCTGGGAGGGGAAGACCCTCAGAGTTTCTGGCCAGAACAGAAAGAGTTACTATTTATACTCACTCCTAGCCATCCAAACTAAAACAATGAGCAAATAAGGCTTGAGCTGGAACCTATTATTAGCCAATCAGCCAATTAGTTAGAGTGATTTGGATTTAAATGCATAGAGCTTGACACCCTAGGAAACTGATGAGACCTACAGATTATTTTTGTTCAGTTTTGGGGGGCAAATTTTAGGCAGAACATAGTCATATTAGAGCATATACACCAGAAAGTGACCAGGATGGGTGGGATGAATTAGGAAGAGGGGAGGGAAGAATGACTTATTCAAGGGAAAGGGGAACTCTTTAGCTGATTAGTTGAAGTAACTGAAATGAGACTTGTTACTCAGCCTTAGAGGGAAGAATTAGAAGCAATGTGCGGAAGCTACAAGAAAGGAGATTTCATTTCAGCATAAAAGAACCTTCTACCCAGGTAGAGCTCGACAGCAATGGAATAAACCTTTTTAAGGTAGTAGTGAAGTCAACAAGCATTTATTAAGCATTGACTGTGAGCTCCTGGAAAGCAGGGTCTATCTTTTGTGTCTCTTTTTGTCCCCAGTGCACAGCACAATGCACGGTATGTGGAACATGCTTAATAAATTCTTGTTGCTTAACTCCCTGGTTGTCAGGCATTGGCTGAACACTGACCTACAAAGAAGAACTAAAAAAAAGTCCCTGTCCTCAAGGAGCTCACAATCTGTTAGGGGAGACAACACGAGCCAACATATATACTGGATAAATGAGGTAGTCTCATATGGAAAGCACCAGCGCTAAATGAGACCAGGAAAGGCTTCTAACACAAGGTCAGACTTTAAATGAGATTTGAAGAAAGACAGGAGGTAGAGATGAGGAAGGAAAGAATTTCAGGCATTGAGGTTAGCCAATGAAAATACACAGAGTTGGAAGACTGAGTGGATACCAGCCCTGGAGAATAGAACTATGTGGAAGGGAGTAAAATTTAAGAAGACTGGAAGGGTAGGAAGAAACCAAGTTATGAAGGGCTTTAAAAGCCAAACAGGATTTTATAGTGAATATCCCATCTGCAAGAAAGTGGAAGACTAGATGCCACTTCTCAAAGATATTGCCCAAGAAATTCCTCCTCAGGAGTGACTGGACGTACTGACTTCTGAGCTTGCATCCAACTCTAGGCCTGACTTCATGATTCCATACTTCTGTGATTCTATGAAGGGGTGTGCCCTAGAAACTTCCATGTTTTCAATGAACTCATAATTCTTTTGTATTTCCATTCTATCAAATGGAACATTTTTAAACCTGTAAAAAATAAACAAAGATTGTAGCACTTGGGAAATAATTTTACAAAGAAAACATTCAAACTGACAGGAAAAACTAGGATAAATACCAAGTGCTTGCCTCCTTCAGCTGGACTTGGCACCGATCTTTGGTTGATTCAAGGAAGGAAGTTGGAGGAGAGTTTGATGCCTGGGGCAGAAGGTGGGAGAGTAGGAATGATTCTCAGGCAGAAGACCACACCAGGGAAAGGAGCCAGAAAGATCTCCCAGTCAAGCCTGGGAATCCCCAGGCATTGTATCCCACCCTCAGTCATGCTTTCAGCAAGTCAATATGAAGGGTCAGAAGTCAGCTGGACCTTAGTAGCCCAAACCATAGCTTTGATCCTCATTCCCCTGGGCAAACCCAGAAAGGGTTTATTTGTTTGAAATCATAGCATTTCTCTCAGTCAAGTATTCAGAGATTTAAAAAACTGGAAAGAATCTCAGAGTTTTTCAAATCCGGAGGGGTCAATGAACTGGGACAGGGGAAAAAATGCATCATCATCATCATCCTCACATTCCTCATTGCCATCACCATCATCATTATGTACTTTCCAATCCCATCATGTTTGTTTACCCATTATTCCCTAATTCATTGTAGTATTGCCACCTCCATGTCATTGCTCCTATGTAGTCAGATTTGGGTATCATACTTCACTTCATTAGAGGCAACCAACGTGGCACAATAGATGGACGACTGGACCTGGAGTCAGGAAGACCTGAATTCAAATCTAGCCTTGGATACTTACTAGCTGTGTGATCCTGGACAAGTCACTTAATTCTTCTCTACCTCAGTTTCCTCATATTGCTGTGAGGATAAACAAAATAGTATTTGCAAAGTTCTCTGGAAACTTTAAAGCACTGTATTAATGCTAGTGATTATCACTAGTCTCCTCAGCAGTGCCTAATTCCATACTGACCAGAAAGCCTATCCTCCGAAGTACTATGATGAATTAATTGATTGATTTTAACTAAGGAGGAAGCATTTTAACTTGGCATAAAAATATCATGCAGATGGTTGTGATACCCTGATCAGGAGAGTTTGTTCATCTTTATGACTGTCTTATGATCTACTCCACCGTTTATGGACAATGCAATGGCAAGTGATGGAGCCTAGCCACTAATATTGCTTAAGCCACTTGCAAAATGAATAAGTAATCTGTCCTTTGGGTTACGACTAGATACATATGGAAATGAATGATGCTGGCAGAAGGAATCTGGAAGGCATCTCTACAGACTAAATCATGAAAATAGAAATTAGTGGATCTATGTGAAATTGGAAGGAGGTCTCCAATGGAGTTCCTAGAACTCAATCGCCATCTGGGAAAGTCTCCTGGTATTCTTCAAGCAGAAACTAGATGACTACTTGTTAGATGAATTGTGGAAAGAATTGGGGGGGGGCAGTTGGACTAGGTGGCAAATGAGGTGTCTTATCTATACCTTCTCTTGATATGTGTGTGACTCTATCATTAAACTAGCCTCCATTTCAGAATAGCCAAGTAACATTTACTTCCCTATGTTTGGGCTTATTCATTGCCTAATCTGTGTGCAAGGCTAAAATCTGCCTTTGTAAGAATATATTTGAAGAAAGAACATTCTAGGCTTCTTGGAAAATTCAATCTACTGAGTTAAGACGTTCATTATACACATTACCATCATTACCCTTCATATCCCTGCAACAAACAAGGTTATATGATGTCTCAAAAACACTCCTGAGAATAGTGTACTCTCTTCTATCCCTTCTTGTATTAGCCATTGTTACCTTGTACTTAACAACAAATTGTAATGCAGCATAATTGACCTTGATATTTACTTCTTCATTTTCTTCCATATATGCTGTCTGAAAATTATTTATAATGAGAGCTCACTTACCACACAGAGATCTTACCACACAGAGAGTTAGCCAACTGGTGCCTCTCCCTGCCATGACTTGTAATATCAGTAAAGCTTTTATTCTGTTGGATTTATTTTTTTTCAATTAAGAAATATTTATTTTCTCTCTACCTACTCTTCCATTGAAAAAGAAAAGAACACAAAAATCCTTTTAATACTTGTAAACCTTTGCAAAAATTCACAGTTAAACAAAACAATTACTTCATTGACCATTTCCAAAAAGTATATGGTTCATACTGCATCTTGATTCCATCACCTCTCGGTCAAGAGATGGATAGCATGCTTCCTCACTGGTCCTCTGAAATCATGCTCAGTCATCATATTGATGATAAGGCTTTTCTTTTCCTAACCTTTAAGCAGTGGGTCTTATTTTGACACTTTCAATTTTGAGACCCTGTGATTCTGTGAGGTCTTGGAAGAGAACTAGAGGACTCCCAGGCTCAGGTGGTGTTTCATCACTAACAACCATCATGGATGGGGCTCCAGAACAGAAAAGGAGCTGCAGAAAGTAAACAGATGGCTAAAGGAAAAATGTGAGAGAATGGGATTTTTCATTCTAGACCACAGCATGTGATACAAAAATGTATCTTTCCAAGGGACAGAATATAACTAACAAGGACTAAGAAGAGTACATGTGCCTAGAAACTGACTGATAGGATCAAGAAGACTTTAAATTGAAGAGAGGAGGGAAGAAAGGTGCCCCAATATAACAACTAATTCAAATATTACAGAAAATAACATTATAATTATTATATTACATATTATAATATTATAATTATTATAATCTCCTTGAGGGCAGGGACTTTGTTGATGCTATTGTTTTACGTTTGTTTCCCTCATGCTTAGCACAGTGCTTTCCTTGCACATGGTAGATATTTAATAAATGTTTAGTGAATTGAATTGAGATAGAAAAAAAGCAATGGAGCCATCCAGTGAGTAAAATAATATAATGACAGGACAGCAAACAGTAATAACACTCATAGCCTCAGATGTCTACATGTGAAAGTATAGATGATAATAATAAGCAGAGTAAGCATGAGCTCTTAACAGAAAGGTAAAGAAATCTTCTTGGGTATTATGGTTATTTGATGAAATGGGATCTATGACTAGAATATAGCATCTGAGACATTTTGTTCAAAATGAACAGATTTGATAGAAAACTTTCTCTCAGAAAAGCCTTTTCAACATCAGACATGAAGGTGACCTTAAACAATTTTGATAAGTCTTAGATTTTCCACCATGTTCCAGTACACTAGAATCAAACCAGTACACATCACTATTGACTACTTCAAAATGTGGAAACCTTTGTATCCTTCAGCGAGGGGCTGTCAATCATAGTGATGGTGGTATTTGAACAGGACCTTGAAGTAAAATTGAGGATTGAAATGAGGGTGGAGGGAGATTTTGAAGTCATGACTCATGTCAAATCTTGGGGACCAGATGTGGAGAAAGTCAAAGTGGACAATAAAACTTCTGTGATATGCAAAGTTAAAAGTTTGTTCTCTGGATTACCCTGTGGTCCCAACTATTTAGATTAAAAGAAGCCCTGACTAGAATACAGACTTTAGATTAACATCAATATCTGAAGTATTGTCATATGGAAGATGCAATAGTTTGATTCTGCACGGGTTTAGAGTGCAAAATTAAAACTTGTGGACAGAAGGAAGGTATTGATAAGAATCTAATTTCACAAATGAATAGGTTGTCTTTATGCGTAGTGAGTTCCCCTTCTCTGGAAATATTTAAGCAGAGCCTAGATCACCCATCA
Source organism: Phascolarctos cinereus (assembly GCF_003287225.1). Classification (NCBI taxonomy): domain Eukaryota; kingdom Metazoa; phylum Chordata; class Mammalia; order Diprotodontia; family Phascolarctidae; genus Phascolarctos; species Phascolarctos cinereus. Next base: position 636,826,925 of record NW_027555847.1, read on the forward strand.
GAGTTGTTGTAAGAGATTCATGCATGGAGTGGGAAATTGGACTAGAATGATCTTTCATGTTCTATTCCTATCTGCAATTGTAAAATGTCTCTAGAGGAGTGCCCCAGAGATCTGCCTGTGGTCCTTCTCTATTCAACACTTTTAACAGTGACTTGTATGAAGGCATAATAGCATGTTTATTAGATTAGCACATGACAGGAAGTAAGATGGGATGGGTAACACATGGAAGACAGAATCAGGATCCAAAAATATCTCAATAGGCTATGATTATGAGGTAAATATAATACAATGTAGTTTAATAGGAATGCATACAAAATTCTACACTTGAGTTTAAAAAGTCAACTTCACAAGTACAGGGTAGTAAAACATGGTCAGATAGTGATATTTTTTCTTGTCTAGGCAATGGGGTTAAGTGACTTGCCCAGGGTCACACAGCTAGTAAGTGTTACGTATCTGAGGTCAGATTTGAACTCAGGTCCTCCTGAATCCAGGGCCAGTGCTCTATGCACTGTGCCACTTAGCTGCCCCTAAGATAGTGATTATTTGAAAAAGACCTGGCAGTGTTACTCAATTGAGTCAAGTGTGGTAAAGAGGAAAAAAAGCAATAATGAACATAATTTTAGGACCCATTCAGAGAAATGCAGTGTACAAAATAACAGAGATTGTAGTTCTCTTCGTCATTATCTTCTCTCACTTACTGGACACCTCCCCTGATATTTTTTCAACATCAATTCAATTCATTAAATATATAATAAATATGTACAAAACACTGTTAAGCATGGATAAAGCATAGACAAAACAACCTTCCGAAAATACAACACTGAAATTGCACATATTATTCCAGATGAGATCTTATCGGAAATAGAGTATTCAGTTCTAGCAGCACATTTTCAAAAAAAACTTGTAAAACTGGAGAACTTCAAAGGAAAAAGGTCTGGTAGTTAAGAGGACCAGAAGTTGTTTTATTCAAAGTATACATAACCTGTGGCTCAAGGCCTTTCATGCCTTGGGCTTACAAAAACTGGGACAAATAATTAGGACCACCAAAGTCATAGCCTTTTTGATTCATGCTGCCACCATAGCAAATTTATTATGGAAAATTTTGGAATATACATTATCTAGATTTCTGGATGTGTATAAAAAAAGTCCTCAGCTCCCACCCAAGGATTCAAATCATTTAGTATCAAAGAAAGAAGAAATTGCAAATGACTTAGAGAAACCAATACAGAGAATGCATAAATGTACTCACAGTAACTGAGAAACAAACCATGCAATTTTTCCCCCCTCTCTAATGGGTTTCCTTTTCCACAGGGTCCTAAATATTACCTTAATCCCATCTCTTCAACTTGGAATGCCATCCTGCAGTTTTGATCTGCCTACCTTGAATCTTTTTTCTCCCTCACTCATATCCTATCACTTTCCAAGTCTTATTGATTCTTCCTGCATACTGTCTTTTACATTAGTTCCAGGAGTATTCTGGGAAATATTTAACAATCAGCTCTCTAAAAGTACACAACATACTTTTAAATTTAATCTGCATTTTAACATTGTCTCCATAGCATTCTTAAGTCTATATAATTTGCAAAATAATGAATTCTGGATGTATAACTCTGATCCACCCCCTCCTTTCCAATAAAAATAGCTTCTTCCCTAGTTCATCCCTTATCACTTCTTACCTAAACTATTGTTTACAGTATCTTGTCTCTTCAATTCAACTTCTGTGCAAGTATGGTTGTTCTTTGTCCTTCATTTTCCAAGAGGACCAATGATATCACAGAGTAATGTCTTGATTTGTGCATGTATTAGATTTAAATGAGATAAGCTGCACAAAGTCATCAGCCTCACTCTCTTCCAGAGTCATCATCCACCAGTGGAAAGACAAAAGTCAGGATGACTAGTGGCTAATGATGGCCCAGGATGCAGTGGATGACCTTGGCATCTTTAACGCCTGACCAAGCTCTAAGCACTCCACAGTGCCTTCATGGTCTTTGGAACAAATTATTCTCATTCATTCATTCTGCCAGGGAAAATCTTCATATGCTTAGTGTGAATTCCCCTAATTCACCCATGGGTTTGAGGCCTGTCAGTTACCATCAGCTTGGTTCAGCTCACCTCCAGGATGGTTTTACTGGGTTGTGACTGCTGCACATACTATAGCTTCTTGGAGCCCCAGGTGAGAATTGGGTGAAAGGTGGACACTAAAAGTGGGTGAACAGATCTGAAAAGGGTACAGGACACCCTCATACTAGAGGTGCTAGTCTTCCCTGAACACCTTATACACTCCAACTACTAAGCTGATATTTCTAAAACACAGATCTCACCATGCCAGTCCCCTAGTGAAACATCTTCACTGACAGCCCATTGCCTCTAAGACAAAAACTACATAAGGAGAAAGTTTGGTTTTCCTCAGTTCACTTTAAATCTGACCTCAGACATTTACTAGCTGATTGACACTGGGCAAATCATAACTTTCAACCTCAGTTTTCACGTTATTAAAATGGAAAGAATAGTACCTACCTCACAGGGCTGTTGAGAGGGTCATATGAAATTAATATGCATAACATGATTGGCATACCTTAAATGCTATATAAATGCTAGGTGCTGTTATATTTGTTGTCACTACTACTACTACCACTAGTAGTACTACTACTACCACCACCACCACCACCACCATTATTATTATTAACAGAAGTAATGATATATTAATGTTTTAAGGTGTTAACTCTCAATGATCTCTTAATTAGGTACAAACAGGTCTCTTCAGTGAAGTAATGGGAACAGCCTAATTGGATTAGCAATAATTCCATATACCCCTTGATGAACTTTAGCTAAGCCCTGAGTGGGAACAGTTCAGGAATTAAGGAGTGCAGACTCAGTTACGCTTCATGGAGAAGTCCCCACCTTAAAGATTTCTCTCTCTTCCCATTTTTTCCATTAGTACTGGTATCTATAAATGCTTACCCAAAAGTCCCTCACCCCATTCATAAATTCAAGAGTTTGTTTGTTTGAGAGAAGTTAAGGCACAGTTGAGGGAACAGAGACAAACACTCCAAATATAGATAGACTGATCAACTGATCGATAGATAGATATTGATAGATATGTTTATGTACATGCATGCATGCATGTATGTATGTATGTATGTATGTATGTATGTATGTATGTATGCATGTATAGAAAGATATGCAAGGAAAGATGTATGTTCAAGGAAGGAACCTTTAGTAGTAGATAAGAGAGGTGACCATAATTTCAAAAGAAAGTGACAAACCAGAGTAGAATTTTGGAGAGCAGTAATCCCTGGGAACCCAGCTGAGTAACGTTTCCAGCAGAGACAATGAACGCAAAGGGAACTTTATGAGGTCTCTATGAAGAAAGAAAGGTCATCTAAACCCTTCAGTATCAGGAGTTGTGTGATTGGGCACACATGTTCCCTGTATGTATGTTCCACTGTACTATATACTCTTAGTTTGTGCCTCCCATGGACATCATGTGAATTTGTGAATGTGCCTTAAGATTTATATGAAAATGTTTCAGAACTAACCCTATTATCATGCCATCTTAGAACATGCTTTTACTAAGACCGATTTGTGTCTACTGGCTGATTGTTAATGTGAAACCATTGGGAACTCACAAACTGAAGTTTTAGAAAGGTAACCCCATAAGTTACCCTGGTACACTCATGAACCCCTGTGGGGTAATGGAAAAAAACATTGGATTTGGAGTTTGAAGACCTAGTAGTCATCCTTTTGGGGACTCAATTCTCAATCATGAGTGCAAATGCAGGAATATCCCAGAAGGGTTCCTATGAGAACAAATTCTCGCTCTGGAATGTCAAAGCCCTCTGCAATCTGATTACCACCAGTGTTTCCAGACTTATTTCATATTATTCACCCTTACGCATTCTTCAGGACAATCAAATTGTCTTACTTGCTGTTACCTATCTATTGTATTCCATCACTCTTCTCCATATCTTTGCACAGATGGTGTCCCACATCCGGAGTGTGCTTGACCCAGAATAAGGAAGATGTGAGTTCAAATCTACTCATGGACACTATTGTGTGTCCCTGGATAAGTCATTTGGTTACTCAGCTTCAATTTTCTCATCTGTAATAGTTGGCATAATAATAACACCTAACTCATTAGACTGTTGTGAGGAGGGGGGAAATGAGTTATTTAGAAATTTCCTTGCCAATATTAAAGTGCTATACAAATGCTAGCTACTATTAGTAACCACAACACATAGGAATGAGGTGAATCTTTTGACACGACTTTCTCTTCATGAGGTCACTGGGGGCTTTTAAGGACAATAGTTTCAAGTTAAGTCAACAAGCAAGTGTTAAGTAACTACTGTGTGACCAGGCACTGTACTAAGTGCTGGGGATAAAAAAGGCAAAATGACAGATCTTGCTCTCAAGGAGCTCCTAATACAATGAGGTAGACAACATGTAAACAACTATAAACAACAAAAAAGATATCTAGATATAGAAATCTGTCTATAGATATAAACAACAAAGAGGAGATGATCTTAGAGCCAAGACATGAACATTAAGAAGGGCCGGGAAAGGCTGCTTTCATAAGGTGGGATTTTAGCTGGTACTTGAGGGAAGCAAGGAAATCAGAGAAGCAAGGGGCCAGAAATGAAGAGGGGGAGAGTTCCATTGACTTAATAATGTAGTCTAAAATTTTGCCAGGAAGAAAAGTTACACTCACAGGACCATAGTTAGGAAATGTTATCTTCTTTCTTTTTCTAAAACTATGAGCAAACAATAGCCCTTCCCCAATCCTGGGGTACCCTTCCCATTCAACATGACCTTTGAAAGGTAACATTGATGATGGCTTACCAGTCACATCTGCCAACTATTTCATCTGCCTAGCAATCACATCTGGCAGCATATGCAGTAAGGACTGAGGGTACAGAGAGTCACTTCACCTATTTTAGTAATTTGCTCAGAAATGGCCCTTAATATCCATAGATAGAGTCTGAGGCATCCTCCCACATAATTGTCATGTTCCTCTGAGTGAGAATTTGAACCATTGGTATTAATGGACCACATCTAATGGCGAGACAGGGTGTGGACAGGTCCCTGTGGGAGGAAAGGGTTTGCCTATTGGAGATAAATGAGCTGTCTCTGCTTCCACAGGGTAAGGTATTTACTTCACTTGGGTGAACACTCTACTCCCAAGAGGGCATTCCACTTCCCAATGCATGGATAATAAAGCTTCAGTTATAGAGTGAGTTATTACAAGAATCCTGCATGTGCCAGCATCATGTGCTCATCATGTTGCAAACTGGTAACCAATTTAACTGAATGCATATTTTGAAAATCTATCTGAGGTAGTAAAGTAACCGTTCCTTTCTCTACAACTTCAAATACAGTTTAATTGACCAAACATATTAAGAGACCCTTGGGTTCTGTGGTATACTTTGGTTCAATTTATTTTTTTTAAACACTAAACCTCAGTTTCTTTGTCTGTAAAGTAGGGATAGCAATGCCTACCCTGCCTACTTATTCTTGGAGGACAAAATGAGATTATTGAAAGGAATGCCCTTTGAAACCACATAATTTATTCATTAAACATGCTGTATACCCTACACCTTTACCACCATTACCTATACCACTGTGTCATCATCATCATTTTCCTGGTATACCTGGCTGAGGAGTTTGGAGTTGAACTTCATATAATAGACACTAAAGAGCTATTGCAGATTCATGAGCAGAGGAATGACATGATGAAAGAAATGCTTTATTGATTTCTTGTTGGGGTATGTAGACACAATTAGGAAAGGAAGACATGCTATCCTCTGCTTACTGTTGGAAACAATGTGCACTAATGGAAAGAACATTGAACCTGTAGTTTGAAGAACTAGCCTTGGGTATCAGCTCTGTCACTGACAATATTTATGACTTAGGGCAGGTCATTTAATGCCTCTGGGCCTCAATTTCTTCTTCTGTTAAATGAACACCAGAACAAAATCATCTCTAAGAACTATATCATCTTCAATGTCTTTTCATGCTCTATGTTCTATGATAGTAAGATCCTACCCTATGGCAGCTAGATTGGTTAGTGGATAGAGCATTAGGCCTGGAGTCAGGAAGACCTGAATTCAAATCTGGCCTCAGACACTTATTAGCTGTGTGATCTTGGACAAGTCACTTTATTTTGCCTCATTTCTTTAACTATAAAATGGGGGAAATAATAGCCTCTACTTTCCAGCATTATTGTGAGGATCAAATGAAATAATATTTGTAGAGCTTTCATAAGAGTGCCTGATATATAGTTGGTATATATTAAATGCTTGTTTCCTTCTTTCCTTCTTGTGTTGTGCAGTGGAAAGAGCTAGGAACTTAGGACCTGAGTTCAAATCCCAGCTGTGCTACTTACACCTGGCTAACCTTGGTAGTCAGTATACCTCTCTGGGACCTGTTTTCCTTATCTGTAAAATGATGTGATTGAATTGGATGACCTCTGAAGTCCCTTCCATCTCAGATTTAAGATCCTAAGAAAGTCTTCTATACATAAGCAGAAAAGGTTCCCACTTCCCAGGATACAGTGAGAAATGCAGGAATGGCCAACCTTCCCTAGAGAAGTCCTTGCCCAGATCGCTACACCTCTTGAATTTTCCACCATTATAGTTGTAGCTTTGGGATAAGGCATGGATATCTCCACCAAACCATACCTATGTGTCCTAAAAAAGGTGGAGTTCAAAATGACTTCTTATTAATCTGTCTTTGCCATAATTGGGATGAGGTCATCAGAAGGCTCTATCAATCTCAGGGCCCATGTTTCTGTCACCTTTGTAAGGAATGATAGGAGATTTTTACCTACTCACTTCCAAGGTACTGCCAATTACCTGACATCTGAGGAAGTAGGGAATATACTTGAATTCATAGCTGTCCATTGCCCCAAGTCAGGATAACCTCTTAGAGCGGATACTACCTAAAAGTAAAAGCTAGTGGAACAATACTCATTCACCAGATAGTATATATCATAAAATCAACAAATCCCATTCATAACTGGTTATTGTCTTTACAAATCTCAACCACTTGAGATTAGCCTATGTCCAGATATTAGGTCCATCCTGACTTCAGAGCATAAATGCTTGTCAAAACTATGTGACCCATTGAATTTCTTTCCTTAGGCCACAGGGAACCTATCTCTTTCTCTCTTTGTAGATGAGTTTTTTGTAACCTCCTAAAGAGTAATCATTGGCTCAGGACAACAATGTCCTTTGGGTCTCATTGATCAATGCGTACTATCAGGAGACCATGATCTTTGCATCTGGTATCATGGAAAGAGACCTGGCTCCACAGACCAGAAATGAAATCCTTCCTTTAATACTTACAAAGTATGTGATCTTGGTCAAATAATTTAACCTTTCTTGTCATCAATTTCTTCATTTCTATAATGGAGAGGTTAGATTAGATGGACTATGAGGTACCTTCCAACCTTTGATGATCTATTAATGGCTCTAATGATCAGAATTTCAGGAATTGTACACTTTGGGAGTAAAGAGGAAACTTCTGAGCTCTTCATCTCACATCAAGAAGGGACCAAATATTCTGCTTTAGAGAGCAATCAGCAGGTCTTGGTTTGTACATTGCAGACTTGTCTAAGATAAAGTGATCTGAGATTCCCATCTTCAAACAGAAATAGACAGTTGTTGATTACTTGAACATAAGAGTAAACTTCACATTTATTGTAATCAAATTTTGCCTCTTAAGTTTAGAACTGGCCCATTTTTCTAACCTTTTAGATCCTAAATTCTTCCCCCTACAACACGTTAGCTATCCTCCCCAGTGTCATGTCATTTTCAAATATGATAAGCACTCCATCTATTATTTAGCCAAAGTCTTTGATAAAGCTATTGAATTTAAAGGTTAATAAGCCTGTAAAATGTAAAATCCCATGAAGGGAGAACATGTTAAATCTGGTTATATGCTTTTAATAGTAAATGAATTCAGATAACTTTCCTAGAATTCCACAATGTCAGAATTAGAAGGAGCCTTACAGGCCAGCTAATCCAATCATTATCTATTTGAATCAGAAATTCTTCTTCCATATCCCCAACAGTATACCCAGGCTCTGACAAAAAGTGAAACTCACTATCTCATAGACTAGCCAATTTTGTTTTACACATCTCTAGTTGTTAGAAAGATTTTTTCCCCTTTGCATCAAGCCAAAAATCACTTCTCTGTAATGTCCATCCATTGTTCCTACTCCAGTCCTGTGGATCCTGACTCTGACTATCCAGTATTAGGTCCCTCCTTGCTTTGTGTCATCTGCAAAACTGAAATGCATGTCAACTATCATACTTTCATCCAAGTCATTGATCAAAAAAAAAAAATCTCAGGACCAAGGACAGATCCCCATGGGCACTGTGCTAGATAAGTCCTAGCCTGACATCATAACTATTCCTTGAGTCCAGTCATCAAAACAGCTCTGAATTCACCTAATTGCTCAATCATCTAATCCAATGCAACACGAAAAATGTGGTGAATAATTTGCTGAACTCCAGTTATGCCATACCTACAATGCTACACTGATGTGTCAATCTAGTCTAGCAACTGACTAGTTTAGACAGCAATTACTTATTCTTGACAAATCCGTACTAGCTACAATTCCCAAACTTTCTGTTAATAATTTATTCCAGAATTTTGCCAAGGAAGTGGAGGCTGCCTAAGCCTATGATTTGAAGATTTCACCCTTTTCCCTTAGCCAAAATATGGGAAGACATGTGCATAGCTCGAGTCCTGAAGTTGTTCTCTCATTCTGAAGGATTATTCAAAGTTACTAGCATTATCTTAAAAGTCACTTCTGTTTGTTCTTTCAGTCCCTTTTCTCCAGGTTGTTCTTTGTCTTGTTCTACTGATTCATACACACTGGGGACCACTACAGTAGAGACTCTCTCATCTTCCCCTCATTTATCTTATAGTTCAGTGTTCCAATTTTCTATGTATTATTCCATTTTGCCGACTTTTTTCCTTTCTAAAAAATACTATTTGCTATATGGGATGACTCTTTTGGAGGAAGAGGGAGAGAAATACTTGTAATAACTATGATGGTGTAAGAAAAAAAAAAGATGGCAACAAAAACTTAGTTTAAAAAAATATTTCAATGTCCTTTAATCATCTCTTCAAATCATCTCTTCAAATTCGGATAACTGAAGAGTGGCTTAAGGAAGAAGGACCATTTATTTGGGAACATTTCTAGAAAAGCCAAGCTCAGTTTCAGGACTCTGGACCCCCAGAAAAGTGAAGAACTAAGGTCCTAAGGTCCTAAAAACTAAGGTAAGAATTTAGGTGACCTCTAAGATTCCTTTCAGTTTTAACATTCCATTTTCTATGTTGTAACAGTCTGTAGTCTAAATTTCCTCTCAAGTCAATATTCTGTGTCCCTTATTCTGTGTTCTAGCCTTGGATACAGTCATGGGTCACAGTGTATAGAGAGATGGACTTCAAGCCAAGAAGACCTAATTTCAAATACACCCTCAGACACTTCATAGCTGCGTCAACCTGAGCAAATCACGTCAACTCTCTCAGCCTCAGTTTCCTCATCTGCAAACTGAGAATAATAACAATACCTACCTCACAAGTTTGTTGTAAGGATCAAATTTGATAACATTTTGTTTTCAAACCTTAAGTGCTGTATAAATATTAGCTATAAAAATGATGATAATAATTCATATTATTATATATTCTAACCTTCCTTCTACATCTAATATTCTGTTTTATTAAGCTCCTTTCATCTCCAATATCCTATATTCCATGTTCTAAGTTCTCTTCAAAGCCTAATGTTTTGCTTCTCTAGAGGGCTCTAAATTCATGATTGTTTAGGAAAGGCTAGGAGAACACAGCAGGGAGAATTAGTGGCATTAAAGACAAATTTTCATAACTTCATTACCTTCCCTTGAACTCAACCTGCTTCTTGGTTGTGAGCCAAGTTTTTTTGAGGAATAACATTAAATTTTCTGGCCACTAAAGTGCCATTTAGTAAGCAACTGTTTCAATGATCTATACCAGAAATACCCTAAGGAAATCTGGTCCTGAGATTCAGCAAACTCATTTCTATAAAAGGAGACAAACTGCATTGCTATCAGTATAGTCAGGAGAATGGTGATATAAACAGTGGAGGTAGAGGAAGACACTGACAGCACCTTGAGTAGCCCATAGGAAACTTCCTGGTAGGCTTCCATGGTCCTAGGACTTAGGGGATCAGTTGAATGAAAGAGAAAATATATTTTCTGGCACTTTTTCCAGGAAATTTAGAGAAGTCAGATCATGAGAATGAAGCCAGGGTATATTGAATCAGGTTGTCCAGTAGAGATAGTGAACACAGCATGGAGTGAATCTGGCCATAGAGGCTGGCTAAGCCTGGGAGAATTCATACATAGTTGCAGCATTGTCAATGTTGAGGCCTACACCTTTCTGCCCTTATATTTTTGTTGTGCCAAATGGGTATCCTTGCTGATCTCTATAGTCACTCAGAGTTATTGTTAGAGCTCTTGCAGAGCCATGCTGTGTAATGGTGAAGCTGTATATAGATTTAGCTTAGAGCACTACCCATCTGAATTTTTCAGCCAAATTGGCTACCAGTTTTCTGCCCTTGGGGGTGAGTATCTGGACATGACAATAATAAGATAAGTCCAAAGTAGAGACAAAGATCACTTTGTCTTTTTTTTTTCTTTTATCAGAGTGATCAAGTTGTATAAGAAGCAACTTGGTCTAGTGAGTGTAACTCTGAGCTGGGAATTAGGAGGCCTGTGGTCCTAGGCCTAACTTGACCATTAACTGGTATGTGTCACTGGACATGTCACTCTACTTTCCGAGCATTTGCACAGATATCTATGATACAAGATAAAATGTGATTGATGCTGATGCACGGAATCAAAAGCAAAGGATGATGAGAACTCAGAGACAGGAAAGATTACTTCTTTTTAAAAATAGAATTTTATTGATGTCTTTCTTTTACATCACGCAGAATTCCCGTTATATCTCTCCTAGGGAGCCATCACTTATAAATATTTTTTTTTAATGAAAGAGGAAAAAAGGAAGAATAGAAAAAATTAATAAAATGGACCACTGCATTGGGGAAAAAAATCCGACATGACAGCTAGGTTCCAATTAAAGCGAATAATCAAAGCTGTAAAGTGGTAACATTGCTCAAATGTGCACTGCATATTTCCACTGGGCTGAAAATTACCATATTTTAATTAATTATAATTTTAAATAGGGAAAATTCAAATGCATATGACAGCTTAATGGGATTCATTATTTGCACTAATTGGGACTTAGTTGTATATGCAGTGTTTCACACTCACAGAATCCCTACCTCTACAAAGAAGCAAGGGGAAGTGTATTCTCATATATTTCCTTTGGGATCATGCTTACATCATATGATTTTGCAACATTCAGTTTTCGAATTTTTTTGGTTAGCCTACTTTCCATTTGTATTTTTATAGCATGAGTCTGTGGGTGTGGGTGTTTATGGTGCTTTCTTGGGTCTGATTATTTGATTTTGCAATAGTTTATATAAGTGGAGACTCCATTCAGGAGAGCAAGCAACCAGGCTTTTCAGCATCTGGGTTTGGTAAGTAACATTCAGGTTTGACCTTCAGACCAACCAAGCCATCATGAAGACAAGGATTCATCCAGAAGTCAGGTCACATCTGGACATGAACTTGGTGGGACCAGTCCATTTGGGAATTGTGCTGAATGAGCCTAATTTACCTGGAGACTCAGGTGGTATAAGATGTCCCCAATCTGTTAGAGAAAAATTTCTATACATTTGTTTTTACTGTATCATTAAGGTAAGTGCCCCTTTGTAAAAACTAATCCATTTTAAGCATTAAAATGGGACTAAGGTGCTAGTAACTGTAGAGAACACATCTGGTGTGGGGTTGATCCCTATTTACCCTAGAACTCTGAGCAACTGACATAGCCTGCCTGACTCTGAGACAGAGAGACAAAATTAACTCACTACACAAATCTTTACATACTTTTCTATTTTCATTATGTTTGTCATTTCTTATAGCAGTGTAAGAATTCATTACATTCATGTAACAGAATTTATTTAACCATTTCCCATTCAGTGGCCATTTACTTTATTTCTAGTTCCTTGCCACCAGAAAAAAAAAAAGTATTGTTATAAGTATTTTGGCACATATGGAGCCTTTCTTTTTGTTAGGGACCTCTTGGTATACACTGAACAGTGCAATCTTTTAGTCAAAAGGTATAGATATATTAACATTTTATTTACATAATTCTAAGGTGCTAGGAGAGAGTACTTAAGATAGGGTATCGGAAAAGGCTTTATGGAAGAGTTAGACCTCAAAAGTGAGGAGTAAGACAGGACTTATAAACTAGAGATGGGAATAGAACTTTCTTATTAGAAGAAATGATGTAAATGGACTTGTGGAGGTAGCAAAGTACATGATGAGTTTAAAGAATGCACAATAGCCCTATTCATTTCAAGAAGAAGATTTGTGTAGAAATATTAGCTCACATGTAAATAAAGCTGTAGAATTTTAAATGGGATTTCTTTTTAAATTTAGCTTATTTTACTTTCACCTCCAAATTCTCTCAATCCCACCATCCTCCCCAATTGAGAAAGCAGGAAAAATAAAACCTGTTACACACATGTATAGGCAAAACTTTCTCCCTTGTTGTTGTTTAGTCATTTTTCAATTGTGTCAAACACTTCATGACTCCTTTGGGCGAGTTTCTTGGCAGAGATACAAAAGTGGTTTGCCATTTCCTTCTCTAGTTCATTTTACAGGTGAGTAAACTGAGGCAAATAGAGTTAAGTGACTTGCCCAGGGTCACACAGCTGGTGTCTGAGGCCATATTTGAACTCAGGTCTTCCCGATTCCAGGCTCATCACTCTATCCACTGTACCTCCTAGCAGCCCATTCCCTCGTTAGCCAGTCTCTTCTCTTTCTCTCTCTCTCTCTCTCTGCAAATATATATGTGTGTGTGTGTGTGTGTGTGTGTGTGTGTGTGTGTGTGTGTGTGTGTGTATACATAGACATACATACACACAAAACCTAATCTGCACTCTGAGTCCATCACCTCTCTATCTGGTCATGGGTAGCATGCTTCATCATGAGTTCTTGGAAACTATGGTTGGTCATTGTGCTGATCAGAATTGCTAAGTCTTTCAAAGTTGCTTCTCTTTCCAATATTGTTGCTATTGTATAAAAATATGTTTTCTTTGCAGTAGCCTAATCAGACTGATAGTTCATTCAGTCATGTCCAGTGACTTTGATGACTTGCCAAATTGTGGAATGAATTGTCAAAATATTATTTAGTGTAAATCTAGAAAAGGAGTCGATGGTCACAAAGAACCACCATGTCTTCAGCAAAAACCAGTAATGGCTGACTAAATGTGCTTATTTTTTTTTCAAACAGGTAACTAAACCGGTAGGTCAGCAGAATGTTGGAGACATAATTTGCCTGGAAGATGGCAAAGTATTTGAGAATATTTTCTTAAATTATATATAGTCTCATGGAAAAGATGGAGAGATGTGGGGTATGTGATAGGATGATTAAACGGATTCTGGTGTGGTTGAATAGTCAGACTTAAAGAGTGGTTATTAATAATTCCATATCAATTTGGACACCAGTGGAGTACCCTGGGGAGTTATCTGTTTGTCTTATACTTCTTGATATTTTTATAAATGCTTTGGATAAAGGTATAGCCAGCATATTTACTAGAATTTCAGATAACACAAAGCTGAGAGGAATAGTCAACATGCTAGGTAACAGAGTAAGGATCTAAAAAATATTTGACAGGCTAGAATATTGGTCTAAATCAAATAAGATTTAATTTAATAGGAATAAATGCAAAATCTTACACATGCACTCAAAATTAGATTCATATTTTAGGATGGAGGAGATATGATTAGACAGCAGTTCGTGTGATAAAGCTTTCAGAGTTTTAGTGGAATGCAATTTCAATATGAGTCTACTTCATGACACAGTCACCAAAAACTCTAGTGCTGTCTGGGGCTGCATGAAGAAAGGCATATCTTCCAAAAGTGAGGGGGCAACAGCTATCTTCAAATTTGTTTTGTTTGCTTGTTTTAGGGTTTTTGTTTTTTATTTTTTGTTTTTACAATCAGGATTAAGTGACTTGCCTAGGTTCACACAGCTAGTGAGTGTTATATGTCTAAAGCTGGATTTGAACTCAGGTCCTCCTGACAATTAGACATGTTCTATTTGCCCCAGGGAGTAGAATCAATCAAACCAATTACATTTATGAAATATCTACTATATAGCATGCACTGTGCAACATTGTGGGAATATAAAGAAAGGATTAAGAAAAATCTGTCACTATACTCAAAGAGCTCATGGTCAACAGGGAGACAGAATGCAAGGAATTATGTACAAATAAAGTAGCTAGGTGGCTCAGTGGATAGAATACTAAGCCTGGAGTCAGGAAGACCTGAGTTCAAATGCAGCCTCAGACATTTGCTAGCTGTATGACCTTGGGCAAGTGACTTAACCTTGTTTGCCTCAATTTCCTCATCTATAACATGAGCTGGAGGAAATGGCAAACTGATGGGGTGATGGGACCTGGACCCCTAAAAGAAAAAGATCATGCCTTGGAAAGCAACCCAGTTCCTGAATTTTTCCATACATTTCGGCATCCCAGATCACTGGCATCTCCACCCAAGGCAACTGGCCCAGCCCAGCCCACCTAGATAGCCTAATTAACTTACTGGACATTCCTTTCACTGTAGCTCTTGGGCTACCCCAGACTATTTGCATATTCTGGCCACTCCTGGTTGGTTGGGTGCTGTCCTTCATTCTCAAAGAGGACCAAAATGACATCACCATGCTACAGCCAAGTTTTAGTGTGTCCAACTGTGGCTGATCAGACCGATACAAGCTCAGAATGTTTTACCACAGATCGGGCACACGTAGTCCATGTGAACATTTGGGATGGATTCTCTAAATTTGTGCATCTCGCATTCATTTGAGTTATTTCAATTCTGCTTTGTTCACAGAGCACAGCACCATCTCTGATGTGGGCATGCCATGCTGAGTGGTCCTGTGCTAATGTCTCCCATGCCACACAATCAATTCCAAAGTTCATAAAAGAGACCTTGAGAGTGCCCTTGTATCATTTCTCTGACCACCATGTGAATGCTTGCCCTGTGTGAGTTCTCCATAATATAGTCTTTGGCAAGCATACATTTTGCATTTGAACAATGTGGCCAGCCCATCAGAGTTGCACTCTCTAAAGTAGAGTTTGAATGTTTGGCAGTTTAATTCAAGAAAGGACCTCAGTGTCTGGTATCTTATCCTGCCAGACTCCATTAGTTCATGGAGTTTCTACACAGGAAGTTCCTCACACTGGACAAATCACAGGCCTGTGATTTTATTCTTATGTGTGGAGCAGAATAAGATGGCCATGAAATTACTTCAGCCAAACCAGTTCTGAATCTACTTATTTTTGAAATAATTGTTTCTTGGCTATAAACAGCTTAAATTTAAATCACACACACACCTCCAGGGAGTTTTACAGGGCCTGTCTATAATCTCTCTTTCCTGTATTTCTGTATTACAGGACTTTTTATAATACATATATGTATGTGTATATATATACATATTTACATATATATTTACATATATACATATTTACATATATACATATTTATATATATACATATTTACATATACATACACATACACATTGTATATACATGCACATGTATGTAATATATACATATATAATTGGGTATATGTATATATATGTATATCTATATATATACGCATGTGTGTACACACACACATATTTATATGCATGATCTCATCTTTACAATTTTATAGCCTATTGTTGAGGTAGTTAATCACTGATTCTACTTCCTGGAACTGCGATTTCACATAGAAATCAAAAATAAATCTGAAAGAAGCTATGTTGTGCACCGAGAAATTGGCCCCACTCCACCACTGCTAGCTGAGCCTATGTGGGCTAATTCAGCATTTAAAGCAAATCCCAGTTTCCTCCATATTATTCCTGACCTTGGAAAGCTATGAAAGGCTGAGACTGGGAACAAGATTCCAAATTCATTGTTCTTTCAACTTCAACATGACTGCCTTTAACAAATTTTTGTTGAAGGAGTGAGTGAATTAATAGATGGTCCATGTTCTCTGTCACTTGCCTTTTCTGATTGTGAGAATATAAACAGCACAGATGATTACACTTACAGCAGGATTAGTGACTCTTCCCTTCCAATCCATTAGGCATGGAGTATAATGGAGTCACACTGTGTACAATGTACTGTACTGCACAAATAGGGACCATCCATCTAAGATGCCTGACACAGGAATCCAACGACATTCCTACATGTAGTTTGTGAACAGGATCTGCTGTGAAATATACAAGGAAAACATGTAAGGGACTGTGAGGAAAGTGGCATGTCCTGTGGATGGATTAAAAAAAAAATCCAGGCCACAAAACTGAGAGGGGGAAAAAGGGGGAGGGGGAGGGAATAACAATACACGGAAATGCACCAAAATGTAAAAATCATCCAAACTATTGTACAATGTGTTTAAATGTCTGGAAATTCCAATGTACAGAATGAGAAACAGAATCAGAGTAATTAGGGTACTTGCAACAGACATTTCCAATGTTCAGTGTGCAAAGCAAACAACCTCATCTTATGAATAATGGTACATGCTTACTCATGAATGTATCGTTACAAGGTTAAAAACTCTAAACGCAGAGTCACTGTTTAGACCACAAAAAAATTTAGCAAGGGCTGGATCAAGGGAGGGGGTGTTTTTGTTTTTCAGAATGCTCAACTCTTTTCTGTCAATCCTAATGTTGAAGAGGAGAGCAAAATTCTTAAAGAAAAAAGTAACCTGTCTTTTGGCACAGATTTTGTTCAGTCCTCTTTAGTCATATCCAACTGTCCATGACCCCATTTGGGGTTTTCTTAGGAAAGACACTGGTGTGGTTTGTCATTTCCTATTAGGGTTAACAATCACTCTTTCCACACAGTGGTAGATTTTAAATTATCTACTCTTAGAGACTCTGCTGATGAATTGAACAGGCTGACAGGACGAGCGGTATCTAATCATGCCTCCCCCTACCTTGTAATTGTGAATAGGTATGTAGTACAGTGGATAGAACATAGGGCCTGTCTTCAGGAAGACCTGCATTTACATCTGACCTCAGACACTCACTAGCTGCGTGACCCTGTGCAAGTCACTTGACCTTTGTTTGCCTCTATTTCCTCATCTGTGCAACGATAGCACCTATCTCCCAGAGTTGTGAGGATCAAATAAGATCATATTTGTAAAGGTCTTAGCTCAGTGTCTGGCCCATAGTAAGTTATTGCTATTATTGATTTTTATACACAAGTGTAAGTTTTATATTTATTCCAGATGAATTCCATCTTATTACTAGATTCAACCCAATCCTCTATCCTATGCCATCTTTTTGGAAGTGCCCTCAATGGTTAGTCCTGTGTCTTTTTTCTCAGAGCTTCAGTGAGTAGATCCTGGCTCTAGGAAGGCATAGAATAGGAAATTATCTCTCTGGTTTCCTCATTTAGAAACTCCCTGAGGCCCTGCTTACTTCAATGCTTCAATGAACTCATAATTTCATCAATGTGAATATTTTCTTCTTAAGTGTAGATCAGAACTCACCCAAACTCCTATGATACTCTTCTCCACATCTTCTTTTTAATCCTACATGAAGGCGCAGAGTGAGTTGAGCAGGTGCATTAGAGGACTATACCAATAGATTATTTGGGGTATCTTTCTGTTATCTATCAATATCACTAAATTTCATGTCATAAGTATTTGCTGGATGATATATTTTACGCTATTCCTTGGCTATTGGAAACATGTTACAATCTGTTTACAACTACCACATGTCTCAATATTTCATTTGTCTTATTTGGTTATGTTCAACTTATTTTGTATCTATATTTTGTCTATACACAGTTGTTTGTATGTTTACTTCACCATTAGACTGTGAGTAGCTTGAGAGCAGGGCCTAATTTTTTGCCTTTCTTTGTTTCCCTAGTACTTAGCACAGTGTGTGGTACATAATAGTAGCTTAATGTTGTTTTTTGTCCTTCATCAGCAAGATGATGCCATGACTTGCAATTGAATTGGATTTATGTGAGGGAGGGCAATGCAAGGTCACAAGCCTCACTTTCTCCTCTGGAGCCATCTGGGTCCACTGGCAAGATAGAGATCAGAACAACTGGAGATGGCCCTCAGTTTGTTGACTGACCTACAATTTTGATTCTAAAAAGATTATACTCTTGCATTATTCACGGTCATTTAGCACTCTCAGAAGAATATAGGTATTAAAAATATTGGTTTCCTTTCAGGAAACAGTTTGAGATTATGTACAGTTTCCCAAATGTTCTTTATTAATAATGTCTTTATCCCTATTAAATTCTGGGCCGAGTCCATCATATATCCACAGTGCCCATTCAAGATTTTTGTACTGGCAGCCCTACTCAATGGGCTGCCTACCCAATTGAACATCACACTTCGACTCTAACCCAGCATCCCTTCCCCTGCCCTAACTCCTTGGCCTTCTGATTTGTTAGTTCTTTGTACCTAATCTAGATCCAGATCCACCACAATTCTTTCTGGAAATGTTCATCCAATGTCAATGCATTCATGTGTCCTTCCTGCCCCTTCCTCCTCCCAGAGTACAAGCTTTGGAAATAGGAATGAAGTCAACATTACCATTCCATAGATATAAGACTATCGATTGCCTAAAGACAAATCCAGACTTCCCTTACCAAAACACCCCTCTTTCTCTACTCCTCTATGTACCTTATCTTCCCCATTAGTATGTAAGCTCTCAAGGGAGCCGACTGTCTTGTTTTTGTAAGTATATCCTCAGTGTTTAGCATGGTGTCTGGCCCAAAGAAAGCCTTTATAGTATTTTTTTAATTCATTGATTCACTCCCTCATTAATAGTTTGTAACAGGAATTCTTCATCCATTTGTTCATTCCTGTATGGATTGTTAAGCTGAACTCTTTTGAGCAATAGTGGATCTCATTTAAGGCCAATCATATGAACATAAAAAGGGAAAATTGTCCAGTCTGAAGAGTATGGATCTTGGCTGACCTTTGCATTTCTAGTAACGCTATGGTCTCTTAAGTATATTTAATGAGCCTACACTATGATCCAGTTTTGTTTCCAATCCTTCAGGTCTGACCCTCAGATTCACCTGTGGACCATCATTTGCTTTCTTCTAGTTCTAAGTCCTACCCTTTAGTTAGAAGTGGGGATAGAAGCTGAGAATGGAGGCAAGGTATGTTAAAGCAGGGAACCAAAGAAGAATATAGGCTTTCAAAAGATGGAGTTTTGTTTGAAGAAGCAGTCTGGGATTATCAAAATCAGTGTGCAGTTTCCCAAATGCTATCTAGCTTATTTCCCTTCCTCCTGTTCAGTCCTGAACAGCTCATTGTTCATCCACAGCCCCTGTCCAACATATACGTACTGGTGGACCAGATCAGTGGGCTACCAATGGGTAGTGATTTCCACCCTTGCTACTGAATATGAATAAGATGCAGGAGGTGTCCATGACACTGGTAATACTCAGCAAGTTGAAGTAAATGTGGCACTGACCACTAAATCAGGCAAATCATGAGTGCCCATGAAATGAACTGAAGACATGTATATGTGACACACTACAAAATTGGAAACATATCTCACTGATTTTAGGCAAATGATTCACATTACTTTTTTTTCTTTATAACAGCTCCAAATAATACAACAATGTGTGTGGCCAACCAGTGCAGGACATTATAAGGTATAACTATATCCTTAAACTTAAAATAGAAAAGATAAGAGAAGAAATTAATGAACTACCAAAATTTGAAGAAGGAAAGGTTGAAGAACCTTAGGTCTTCAAAATTAGTAATTCCAGAAATTGTGTCTAATAATGAAATGGATGACAAAAAGCACCAACATCTCAAATTACTTTGAAAGGCAAATGAACTATCTCAAATATATAAAGAACTTTGTAAAATAGATAAGAATACAGGTTATTCCCCAACTGATAAGTGGTCAAAGAGTATGAAGAGGCAGTTTTCCAATGAAGAAATCAGAACAATTTATAATTATATGAAAAATGGTCTAAATCATTATTAATTAGAGAAATGCAAATTAAAGCAATCTTGAGGTATCATTTTATACCTATCAAATTGGCTAAAATGATTAAAGAGAAAAGTGACAAATGTTGGAAGGGTTATATAAAAATTGGGACACTAATTCATAGTTTGTGGAATTGTGAACTGATCCAACCATTTTGAAGACCTCACTGGAATTATGCCCAAAGAGTTATTAAACTACCTATATCCTTTGCCCTAGCAATACCACTGCTAGCTCAATTTCTGAAGATGATTAGGGAAAAAGGTAAAGAACATATATGTTCCAATATATTTATGGCAGCTCTCTTTATGGTGGTAAAGAACTGGAACTTGTGGGGATATCCATCAATTGGGGAATAACTAAACAAGTTGTGGTATATGATTGTGATGAAATAATACTGTGCTATAAGAAATGATGAGCTTGATGATCTTAGCAAAATATGGATAGAATTGCACTAAGTAATGAAAAGTGAATTGAGCAGAACCAAGAGAACATTATATATGGGCAATGGCAATATTGTTTTAAGAACAACTTTGATTAAGTCATTTTGCCTGTTATAAATCCACAAATTAACTACAAAGGACATGTGAAGGAAGATGCTGTCTACATCCAGAGAAAGAACTGAAAAATAAAAGTATGTATAGAATGATTTTACATGTATATGTATATATATACATATATGTATATACATGTATGTATGCATATATATATATATATATATATATATATATATATATATTTGTGTCTAATGGTAGCCATCTCTAGGCAGAGAGGAAGACATTAAAAAAAAAGAAATATACATGCTAACTTTATTATCTAGTTAAAAGGAATAACAAGTTGTACATAATAGACCTACAATTATGCAATCTTTTTATTAGACAATATTATGAAAATTATGAAATTTATTCCATAAATTAAAAATTAAATAACTAAAAAAGAAAAAAAAAAGAAAAGCAGATGAGCATACTTTGGTATTTCAAAATTGTTTTTTGAGTTGATAACATGAACTTTACCAGCAGGCCAAATATACCATAATAGTAATTTTTTAAAAGTTGGGATATGTTATACTGTTATTATTGAATATATTTCTGTAGTGTTTTGCAGAAAGCCTAAAAAACATTTCAGAACCAAAACACAGAAGTATATGTAGTAGCCATTGCAATTATAAGAACCATGATAAGTAAGGTGTAGCTATCAAGGTATACCCCTAAGGGACTGTACCAAACACCATCCTGCCAAGAGTGACTTTTGAGAGAGTTGTTAAATATTTATAGAAAGGCATTAGAAAGCTACATCAGTCTCAAGCTCGCGTGTGCTGTAGAAAACTAGAATGTCATATTGCTCAAAGGCAATTAAAGAATGTGGAAAGCAATGCAGAAAACCAAAGTCTGTTCAGAAATTCTAGATTCCCTGAATCAGTTATTTAAAGTAAAAGTTAAAAGGTCAAAGTGATAAGAGGAGTCAAAGCAACACAAATAACAAAATAAACTATTTTAAATAAATCAAACTTCACTACAGAGGTTTGAAAAGTAAAGAAATCAGAGGCAAAGGAGAACCCCTGAAGAAAGAGGGTGTGTAAAATTCCTGCTCACATATATGGTCACAGGAAATCCAATACAACGAAAATGTAAATTGGATCAAATGAGAAGCAGAAGTTTATATACCACCCACCAATATAATGAACAACAGAATGATCACAGCAAAGGAGCTGACTATAATTTCAACCTCTACCAATCTGGAAAATGATGAAACCAGTGAGATAACGATCCCATTTATTAACTCAAATGCTTCACAATGGTGTAGGAATTACTAACAAGTCACTTTTCCAGCTTCCTTGCAGATTTAAGCATGATCCCAATTTATTTAATTGAAGGCATCATATACCTTTGACAAAAAAGGTGACAACACAAGTGACCCCCTCCAAAATATCAGTTACATGTCTTCATGACTCATACCTTACATTTTGTTCTGTTCAGTCATGGCTGACTTTTCTCTGACACCATTTGGGGTTGTTTTGGCAAAGATAATGGAGTGGTTTGCCATCTCCTTCTCCAGCTCATTTTATAGATGGGGAACTTAGATAAACAGGGTTAAGTGACTTGCCCAGAGCCATACAGCTAGTAAATACCTGAGGTCATGTTTGAACTCAGGTCCTTCTGACTCCAGGTCCTTTGTTTTATCCATTATGCCACCTAGCTGCCTCTTTTCTATATAAACAAACACAAATGCAAACAAATAAACTTAAGGAAACAACACATTGGCTAAAGGGCAAAAAGGTGGGTTCAGAAGTTCTAGGTTTGTAAAAAGAAACTTATTGTTTCATCATTTCAGTATTTATTGAACAATCTACCTAGAAGCACCATAACATGATACTGCCTTTGTTTATTATCACAGAGCTTTTGACTTGGTTATGCATTCCTAGTTTATTGAATTACTACAAATATATAAAATAGATTCAAATATAGTGAGAAAACTAAAGTATTTTATATTTGCATGGAAAACTTTTCAATATGTGAAACATGCCATTAAGACAATAATGTCAACAACAATTTATGTTAAAGTGGCATTTTTTCCAAAGAAACAGTTTGAATTCATTATAGCTCTGCCTTGCTTTACATCCATTATATCCAAAAGTCTTCCTAACTACTTGATATACATATATATATATATATATATATATGTATATATAAATGATATACAGCTACCTGGCTCCACTGAAAAACAAATTCAACAGATCCTTCACCTTGTGGAACTTTTCTCCAATGATTTCAAAATGTCATTTGGACAAGATAAGTATAAAATTTTTAATGTATACCAAGGAAAATGAGAGACTGAATGCTTTCAGCTTTAATACATTGGTCATATTGAACTAATAAAGACAAAACCTACAAATATCTTGATCTCCTCTAGGCAAAACCCATCAAGCATAAAGCTACCAAAGTGAAGGCTATGGATAAATATCTTAAGAGACTTACTGGCATCCCAAAATCAAAGCCAAATGGAAAGGACACAGTTAAAACAATGAACATCTACATAAAACTTGTCTTAATGTGTACCTCCAGAATTGTAAAATAGGCCATAATAGGTTTGGAAAATATGCTAACAAAACCCCATAGTGTTAAGGAAACATAAAACCCTGACCCTAATGAATCTACAGAAAGACTAATACTTCCACAACATCAACAGAAAAAAAAAAAGAGGTAGAGGATTTATGGACATTCTTAGAGCAATAATAAACAGGTCAAAAATCTACAAAAAGAAAACTTTTGGTATAAGTAACATCACTTCACCAAGCACAAGTAAAAGTAAATACTGGTACAAGATACAAGACAGTGGATTTGTTGAATCCAAAAATATAGAACCGAAAGTGACTTACTTTTGGTTGTAGCTTATGAAATAAATGAAACACAAGAATAGAATCAGAAAACCCTACATGGGCTATATTAAGCATAAACTCAGACAAAAATATGTTGAAAGAAAAGTGTTGGGCAAATGACTGACTCATGCAGATTTGTGAAAACAGAGGTTTTGATGGCAACTCAGGACACGAAAGAGCTCAGGCACTGGAAATTGTAAAAGTTATCCATAAGTAGCCTGGACTTCATAATCAGTGCAGATTATGAAAGGAAACAATTTATTACTTTAGGCTGTAAATATTTTGCATTTATGGAATACCTACAAGACATGGCTTGGTGAGTAGAATTATACATCAGAAGCTCACTATCATTCACAGAATGATATATAACAAATTCCTGTAGTACAAATATAGACTTCAAAATATCCTGGAAAGTGACACCAAAATATTGTGGTGGCATCAGACTCTTAGCACAGACTAAAGGATCATTCATAAATGCCCCAACATAATACTGATTCATAAAAAAACTTGAGACATAATTTAAAAGATGGTGTCATCCCAAATACACGCTCTCTAGGCTACAAGGGACAAAAAGCTTTTCAAGTAAAGTGACCCATCAAATCAAAATCATATGAGAATACAATGAGGTCCATAGTATACATGTTGCTTTGTTACTGAGGTTGTACCAAGGATACTCTCAGGAAACCTACAAAGAGCAAGCTTATATCCTAATACTTTTATTCAGCCACAAAAAAAAAGTTATTTTACCTACCTGTGCAACAGTCTGTAGAACGCTGAATTTAAAGCAATCATAGCAGAAAAACCACTTGTCCCAGGACTGCTTCTATCTGAATCTTTTCAGAAAGTGTGAGAACAAGATGAAAATAATACCACCAACAATATAGTACATTAGCTATGAATGCAAGTGTGAATTAATGCCGAGTTGAGCAGGCATGGATTCCTACAGTGCTTTCCTTCCCTTTGGGTGAAAGTCCCTGAAGATATCAAGCCCCAAAAGTGGTTATGCATTAAGCCATAGCTTTGATCTCAGAGAATCTTTATATAGCATAGACTGAAAAGACACTGTCCTTGATATACTGAATGTATGAGACAGCAAGGTCTGAATATGGTCTCTGAAAGAAACAGTGAATGCTCAGGAAGATGTCTCTAGAAGGCAAACCAGTGAAATGTTTTTTGTGTTCTCATTGAATGAAAGTTTGGGTCAGCTATATGGACTTCTTGAAGATCTCAGAAAAGCACTTTTTTAAGTCTAGACAATCAAAACAAAACAAAACAAGCCAGGCCCTGATATGTGGTGTTTGCTGATTTCTATGTGTAAATGAACTGTGTATAAATGACCTACATATAAATAACCATGTGTAAACTGAAAATTTAACAATCAGCTCTCAAGAGCCTTGAGGCCACAGTGATTTGTTCTGTGAAGTTTGATTCAGTCAAAAGGCTGCACTTGAGGACCTAGATGACCGCATGCGGCCTCGAGGCCACAGGTTCCCCACCCATGCAGCATATCCCTAGACTTTACATTCCGGGAAGCTATGCCAAGATCAGAGTTCTATTCTTTCCCCAATAGCTCCTCCCAATGCCAATACAATAACAGGTTGTTTTATACTCTTTTTACTTCCTTTATCTAAGCATTTCCTAAATCTTGATTTTGTTTCATGAATTAAGAAACTTGAGATCATAATGAAAACTTGTATAGTAAATTTACTCTATGCTAAGGAAAGAGGATTGGAAAAATCCAGGAGGCAGCTGGAATATACAAAATTTAAGTTAGGGCAGAGATGATTGAATTAATAACTTTGTATCTGATGTAAATTCCACAAAATAGCGGAGAAAGTGACCACTCAGACCTGACAGTCATCATATTGCCCCTAGCCTAAAAAACAGCTAATTATTGTAAGAGGATACAGATGATTAAATACCCAGAAAAGATCATACCCTTAGACTATTCCACTTG
The DNA here is from genome assembly GCF_003287225.1 of Phascolarctos cinereus. Lineage (NCBI taxonomy): Eukaryota > Metazoa > Chordata > Mammalia > Diprotodontia > Phascolarctidae > Phascolarctos > Phascolarctos cinereus. The sequence continues at coordinate 636,852,395 of NW_027555847.1, forward strand.
GAGGAGATAGGTGAAAAAAGAGGAAAGAGTAGAAAGAATTGAGTGTTGGAAAGCCAGTTCTACCATTCACAGAAATATTCCCGGTATTAACTTATATATGTTAATATTCTTTCCCCAAACAGAATGTAGGCCTTTTGAGGGCAGGGATTATTATTTTTTTCCCTTTTTCTCCGCAGAGTATAGAACAATAGTTCCTGGCAAATACTAGGGACCTATTAAATGCTTGCTCAATCAATCAACCAAGGTAGTTTTATTAAGCGTCTCCTCTATGCTAGATGCTTGCCATACAAAGACAAAGAACAAAACAAGTATATCCATTCATTCTTTTATTACCTCAAAGAATGTATAGGGGAATCAACTTTTAAATCTCAAAATTCTGCATAAATGTGAGGAATCATTAATGACATGGCTTAGTCTCTTCTTGAAGATCTGTTTGGATAGAAATTCCACCATCTCCCTCTGTTGTCTAGTGTAGCATTTTACAATCCTGGCAGCTAAAAATCACTCAGTCAACAACAAATGTCTCCTGAACGCCTAGGACATACCTAGCGCTATATATAGCACCATGGGGGTTTGACAAACATAAGAAATAGGCCCACATTTTTTTTTCAAAAGCTTAAAATCTAATTAGTGGAAGAAGCCATATGGAATTACTATAAAATGAAACAACACTAATAATTGACTTTCATATATCACTTTAAACCACAAGTTCCTCCCCAACGATAAGCCTTTGTTGTGGTCAGGGCAATCATTGCTATCCTCGTTTTGCAGATGAGGAAACTTAAATTCATGGAAGTTCAATAATCTGTCCATGGTCATACAACTATTAAGCGAAAGAGCCAAGATTCCATCCCAAAGCCTCCAAGCCCAGGGCTCTTCCCATCTTGGTAACTACCTATAAATTTCTTAGGTGAACGAGCCTGTAAGTTTATCTAATTCAGCCCATAACTGAACTCTGCTATAATCTCCACACTAAAGTGGCCTTCCGGTTTACGCTTAAATACTACTAATGTTGGGGAAACTGGTTGCCCCTTCTCACAATCCATTCTGCTTTGCGAAGCTATGAAGAGTTTTGACTCATAGAGATAGGTGGGGCAGTAGATGGAGTCAGAAAGACCTGAGTTAAGATCTGGCCTCAGACATTTACTAGCTATGTGTCCCTGTGCAAGCCACTTAATCTCTGCCTGCCACAGTTGCCTTAACTGTAAAGTGAGAATAATAATGGTATGTATTTTGCAGAGTTGTCATGAGGATCAAATGAGTTAATATTTGTAGTGTCTGTTAAATAATAGGTGCTTAATAAATGCTTGCTTCCTTCCCTCATAGAGAGCTGAAAATAATATCTCTTCCATTGTGTTACTTCTAACTCAGACCACTTCCTGACCTTCTGGACTTTTGCATTCCCTCTCCAAATTTTTTTCAATGTGGAGATTTCTCCACTGCACTGGCCCTCTCCTCTAATTGGTGAGTTCCTTTCCAGAATACTTATTAAGTAAGTGCTCAAACCAAACATGCTCACTTCTAACTCTACTTCACTTTTTTTTTTCTTTTTGATGAGGCAATTGGGGATAAGTGACTTGCCCAGGGTCACACAGCTAGTGTCAAATGTCTGAGGCCAGATTTGAACTCAGGTCCTTCTGACTCCAGGGCCAGTGCTCTATCTACTACACTGCCTAGCCACCCCTGTATTCCACTCTTAACTCTGGAATTTTATACCTTGACCCAGTGGAGGTTGTCTCCATACTGAGAGTTCCCTACATCAATCAAGTTGAAGCTCTGGACCACGATTGGGTTTGGCAGGAAAGCTAAGTAAGTGTTTATGCCGTCTGATGAGAACAGTGATAGATTTTAATCTTGTTGTACCCTTCAACTCTCAGATTCAACACTTTATCATGAAGAAATGGTTTCAAGTCAAAATGTACAAGGCCTCAGGTACCATACAGAGGAGTCTATACTTTACCTTGCAGGAAATGGGAAGACGTTGAAAGTTTCTGTGCAATGAGTGCTGTGATGAGAGTGGCAGAAGATTAATTTCTTGGCATTGTGTAGAATGCCTTGGAGAGGAATGAAAGTGGAATCAGGGAGCCTGGTGAAGACTATAACACACCCCTAAACTATCCACTTGTAACATCAGTTTTCGTTGCTATGGAGCGTAAAGTTGGCAATGTAGTACTCCACGTTTTTGCTCGCTGCTCCCATCTGGATGGGACCAGAGACAAATGTTTCCCAAGTCTTCCCCATTTCTTCTGTGGAGGGTGGATTAGAGTGTGATCTTACTTTTCTCTAGTCATCATCTTTTCTCTCCAACTCTCTTTCAGGAGATCAGATCAGCCACATTCTGATATGACGATTAGGCCATTTTTTAGCTTAGGGGCAATAAAATGGTTCTCAAATCCACAAAGACCCTTTCTCTAGATTAGCACCTCTTAAACTGTGGGTTGTTACCCCGTATGGGGTTGTGTAACTGAATGTGGGGGTTGCAAAAAAGTTGGCAACAGTAAGAAGTTTCTGAACATGAAACAACCAAAAATTAATTCAAAATCAGACATGTAATGAATTTGAGGTGTTTCTAGCAGCACCTGCCTGCATGGCATCATGTGACTTCACTGCAGCTTGGTTCTGAACATACAACATGCGTGCTTCACACTGTACGTGCCATCATGCCACGCCATGCTAACAAACATCGTCAGAAATATCTCGGCTCAGATTTGAGACTATTATATGTTATGAATTGCAGCGTTTTAATGTACATACAAAACCATTAAATGAGTTTTGACTTGGGATTAGGACGGAATTTCCAACAACCTCTGAAATGGCCCTGAACATACTTCTGCCATTTTGTACTATGTATTTATGCGATGCAGTGTTCTCAACGTTGACAATCATTAAATCAAAGTATCAGTCAACTCTGAACAATGTTGAAGAGGCTCTATGTCCTGCAGCATCAAATATTCCACCAAGACTTTTGTAAAAATTTGGTAAAGTTTGTAAAAATTTGAAAAATTTATTTTAAAAAATGTAAAAATAAACAATCTTATCCATCTCATTAGTATGCAAGTTTGCATTTATCTTTAATAAATGGTAAAATTCTATGTATACCAAAGAATTGTTTTAAGATAAATTTCTTTATGATTTATTACCAATAAATGTTTGGTTTGTATACCTATTTTATATACTTATATACCCAGGTTTGCATAAAAATTTCTTGGGCAAGGGGCAGCTAGGTGGTACAGTGGAGCACCGGCCCTGAAGTCAGGAAGACCTGAGTTCAAATCCAGCCTCAGACCAAACACTTGACACCTACTAACTGTGTGACCCTGGTCAAGTCACTTAACTACAATTGCCTAAAAAAAAAATTTCTTGGGCAAAAAGGGGTCACAAGTGGAAAAAATTTCAGAAGCCCCACTCTACATTGTGATGTATTTATAACAGATGAAAAGTTATTGATACAATCAGAATAACTCAGAGCCCCTCTTAGGGGGCTTAGATAAAGGTTTGGTGTTCTGACCTAATTTAGATTCTTTATCTAACCCTTAGCCTCTTTATGTTTAAGGCAAAAAAATCAGGACACAAGTAATATTTAGCTACAAAAGTGACCAGAATACATTACATGGTCTATAACTTGGTAGGCATGGGGAGGGAAAGTTGAGTAAAGATCACTGTTATTTTTAAACCTTTCCTTGATCTTTGAAGAGATGTGGACAATGCAGACCTATAGCCCGAGTCTTCTTTTCCAAAATGCCTACAGGAGAGGATGACAGATGGTCCTCCTTGATATCTTCCTTTTCTGTACCTGTTCACTCCTACTTTCACTTTTTTCTTTCAGTTAATCCTTTTGGGTTTTCCTTACCCTTTCTTTCTCTTTTTACTTCTTGCACCTGTGATGCTGATGCCTTCTGAATCAATTTGTTATGCTGTAGGCAGGGGTAAGGACACTTTTTCCAATTCTCATATTTTGAAATCCTCACTCCTTTCTCTTAGACCAAGAGTAGTTTTTAAGGGGAAATAGCTGGAAGTAAGGTGTCAGCAATAAGAAAAGAAAGAAAAGAATGTATGCATTTGTATTTATATGCTTTGCACAGTCTAAGACTGATACCTGAACACACCCTCCTCACTTCCACTTCATAGAATTTCAAAATTCATTCAAGGCTCAGCTCAAGTGTCCCCTTTTCATAGAAAACCTATCCAGATCCTCTCCCCAATTCCCAATAACCATCCACCAGTCCCATAAATTACTTTGTACTTACCTCATGCATTTATTATCACATGTTAGTATCCCCTCCTCCAGCTCCTAGTGTGATATTCCGTTGTTATATGGATGATATAGACATGAAAATCACAAATGGCACAAACATGTTTTGAAATCTTTTTTTCAGGACTTTTCTATTTCCTCAAAGAAGTCTGGACTGTCTAGTCCGCAGTAGCCTCTCCTTCGCTGAAATTCATAGCAGTTTGCATCTGTATTACTTATCTGCTACTTAAATGGACACATACAATTTTAGACATAGGAGGAACTTTAGAAATTACCTAATCTAACTCCCTCATGCCAAAGATATTTTCATCTGTACTGAGGCCCAGAAAGGCAAAGTAACTTGCCTAAAAAAAGAAATAGCACTAAAATCCATGCCCCAACTTCTGGCTCCAGGGGATTTCTGCCCCAAGCATTCTGTATCCTCTGAATTGTTATTCAGCTCACAATGCATTCATGCAACACAAAGTATGAATACCAAAAAAGTAGCATTTAATTGTGTTGGCAATGTGTTACTGTAGAATGTCTATAGTAGATTTGTTTCTATTCATTAAACACTAAAGAATAGATAAAATATTTAATTCTATATTTTACATTTTCATATAATTTGTTGCTGGGCTAATAAGTTCACAATAAATTTTAATCATAACTGAGGGTGATCTTTTTAAAATTTTATATACAAATTATCATAGTATACACAAAAAGATAATTTTTAGTAAGTAGATAAAATAGTTGTCAGGAGCTGTCTCTGTTTTTACATTCAGTCCCTATCCAGACAGGCCATATTCTGATATAGAGGTCACACTTGTCTCTACTTGGATATATTTACCCCAAATTATTAACATAGAATTATAGAATATCACCTTTAAATAATTCAAAGTGCAGGACTTCTTAATTTTTTTCTACTTGTGACTTCTTTTCACTTTTCAGCAGTAGTTCATTGGCATTGCATGGCTGAGGCCATGTGCAGTGCAAAGTGCACATACTTTGTGTTCAGAACCAAGGCTGTAGTGAAGTTGGACAATGCAACACAGGCAAGTGCTGCCAGAAACACCTTGGATTCGTTATGCATTTGATTTTGAATTCATTTTTGGTCATTGCGCATTCAGAAAACTTTTCCTGTTGCCAGGTTTTTCACAACCACATATGGGGTTGTGACCCACAGTTTAAGAAGCACTAATCTAGTGTGAGTCCATCTTCTTCAAGAAGATTATATTGACGTTCAGAGAGGTTAAGGTTCTGAAGTTATTGGGTTCTTCCTCACTGGATGTCTTCAGGCAAAAGATGGATGGCCGCTTTTCATGTATATTTGTGGAGTTGATACTGTTTCAGATATGGATTGGACTGCATGGCCATTGAAGTCTTTTGTGCCTTTGAGATTCTGGAAGTCTGTAACTTATCCATATTTACAGAGACAATTAGTAATAGAGTAGGGTCCCAACCCCACATTTTCTCCTTCCCAGTACATCGCTCTTTCTACTATACTGTCCTGCATTCAGTAAGGTGTGAAAGTGGAGTTTTTTTTTTAATAGGAAACTAACCATGTTTTCTCATCGGCTTCCTTTTGTGCCCTACAAATGGTACACAATTTACAAAATAACTGGTCCTTGGAGAATCATCCATGACTATGGAAGTGAGGGAAAGCTAACTGGACCAATTACTAATGAGGTCCCATTGCCACCAGCTGAACAAACACAACCACTGAGCTGTGGAGCATGTCAACTCAACCCATTGCATGCATGCATGCAACCCATCTCAACATGCCTTCAGCTGAATTAGAGCTGTCTCACAGTTGGGGGAGGTGGAGGAGTTGGCACTACGTGCAGTGAGTATCTGATTCACCATAGCTCATCTGCACTGCCGCAAAGGCCAAAAGACAAAAAAAGGAAAACGCTGACAGGAGAAAGAACTATGATCGTAGATATGAGTTGGAAGGGACCAAAGAGGCCATCTTGTTCAACCCCCTACCAGAACAGAGATTGTCTTTATAGCATCCTCTGCTAGGCATCCAAGCATCCTCGTCTAAGGATCTCCTATGATGAGAAACTTGCTACCCCATGAGGCAAACTATTTTAACTTTAATCTTCCTACTTGTACATTCCAGAAATTGTTTTTGGGTCCAGCCCATAGAGACAAGCAGAAAAAGATCTAATCCCCCTTCCATATGAGAATCCATCTACCATTTAGCCCTGGCCATACCATGTCAGAGTGCTCATAGGATCACCTTCACAAGCCAGAGAAAACAGTACTCAGATCATATGCATGAGACAATGGAAAAAATATTTAACAGAAAGTCAAGAAATGACTTTGGGCAGATCCTTTCACCTCTCTAGGCTTCAGTTTTCTCATTTCTAAAATAAAGGGTTTGAATTGGATCACAAAATGTTCCTTCCTGCTCAGAATGTCTATGTTCCAATGTTTGTCCGGGCTCTAAATTCCATGAATATTGACTCCTATGATATATTTCTCCATTAATCTCCCAGTGCCATAATGGAAAGCCCCGGATTTGATCCTCAGTTCTGCTGCCTCCTTACCTTCCTATATGATTTTGGGTTAAGGTCCCAACTACTTCATCTATGAAATCACGGCAATAGTAAGCCCTACCTCATAGGACTGACATAAAGATTATACGAGATAATATATGTAAAACTGTTTCACGAAAGAAAGCACAAGTAGTAATTATTTTCATCACTATCACAAAAATGATGATGGCACAAGAAAGTTTGCTTTGAAACACTTGCCCCAAAAGGCAAAACTAATTCCTTTTCTCCTAGAAAAAGGGCATAATGTGAAAGAATTATAGGTTTTGAGCAGAAGACCTAGATTTGAATACAGCTGTGCCATTAACTTAAGGCACAGTAAATAGAACACAGGACTAAGAGTCAGGAAGACCTGAATTCAACCCTGGCCTCAGATACTAACTTGGTGTATGACTAGGGGCACATCACTTAACCTCTGCCTGTCTCAGTTTCACCAACTATAAAATGCAAACAATTATAGCATCTAGCTCTGAGGGTTGTCGTGAGAATAAAATGAAGGATTATTTGTCATGTATTTTTCAAAATTTAATGTGATCTATAAATGCTAGTTATTAATATTACTGCCCATCTGATCTTGAGTAAGTCACACTACCTCTTCTTTGCCTCAGTTTTCTCATCTCTATAATGAAAGACTTGAATTAGATGAATACAAAGAACTCTTTCAAGTTCAAAAAACTTACAATCTTATCTCAGTGCCTGGTACATAAGGAGGCACTTAATTTCTTGTCTAATGAATGAATGTATGAATTCTTCCCCCCAAAAGAAAAAAAATCTCCATTGTTTTTGAGAAAGTAAAGAATTCTTAAAATTCAATAACTGGTTTTGTTTAAGGAATTGACTTTTTAATATAACAAGGTAAATATTCTAAGGAGAGTGGCTTTACTCTGGATAAAGGCACTAGCTATAGTTGTAAATTTCTGCTAGAAAAAAGAGGGTGCAAAATTTTCAGGCTTCACAAGGGTAGCCAAAACATGTCCATGTCTTGAAATTGGCAACCTGGTCAAGATTGTGACTTCTTCAGAATGAATAAAAGTCATGTCCATTATAAGCTACTGAGCCTGACTTCAAGTATAAAAACCATCAGATGAAAATGAGAAATCCCTTTACTTGCCTCACGCTAAAATATGACTTGTCAAAGCATCAGTGGCCTAGTTTTGCTGAAGAGGCAGGAGGTGGGCCTGAGACTTTGATGTTTTCTATTCTGGGGCTCAGGATACAACAAAGCCCCATCAGTCTCTTCAAGTTAAAATTGAATACAACAGTCAATTTCTTCCCTTGCCCTTAACCCATCCCCCAAGATGATGATACTCAGAATGACAGTTTCACAAAAAGATTGGCTGAATTTTCTCTACTGGTCTCATAGTTACTTTGGGGTCACACTGTCCCCCTGATGCATTGCAGGGGAAGGCTAGAACTGGAAGCTTTTTCTTTTCTTTCTTTTTTCTTTTCTTTTTTCTTTTCTTTCTTCTTTTCTTCCTCCCTTCCTTTCATCTTCTTTACTGACTGTGCCAAGTAGTTTTTATTTCACTGTGAGTTAAAATTTGGTTATGTGTAACCAAAGTATAGAAAGCTCGCTTATTTTATGGCACTAGTGGTTATTCTAGAAGTATTATTGTCATTAAGGGCAGCTAGATAGTGCAGTGTAGGCCCAAAGTCAAGAAGGCTCATTTTGCTGGATTCAAATCTGGCCTTAGAGACTCACTACCTGTGTGACCCTGGGCAAGTCACTTTACACTGTTTGTCCCAGTTTCCTCATCTGAAAAATGAGCTGGAGAAGGAAATGACAAGCCACTCCTGTATCTCTGCCAAGAAAACCCCAAATAGAGTCACAAAAATTCAGAAATGATGAAACAACTGAACAACAGTAGCAACAAAATATTATTATTATTAATTATCATTATTATTTCCATTATTATTAATCCTCAATGTGTTATAATAAAAAGAGAACTGGATTGAATCCAGTCAGAAGATCTTCTCTTTCCAGAAGAAGGCAGCTCCCCAAATCGTTAATGTGATCTTCAGCTAAATAAACAGAAGCAGTGTCCAAAACAAGAGACGCAATAGTCTTGGTAATCCTACAATTCTTTGATATACTTTTTGGAGAGTTCTGTCTCTTGCAGGGCTCCACAAACGTTAGCAAAGTAGAGCATATCCTGAGGAAGGCAATTAGGACGGCAAAGGGACTGGAAATCATGCCATTCAAGTTTCAAGTGAAGGAATTAGCCTAGGGAAGAAAATGTTTTGATGGGTGCATGATCATTTTCTCCAAATTTCTGAAGGACTGTCATGTGAACAAGGGATTAGATTTGCCCTGATTAGCTCCAAGAAGGCAGAATCAAGAGTGGTGTGTGGGAGTCATATGAACACAAATTTCAACTCAATATAATGAAGAACTTCTTAACAAGTAGAGCTGTACAACAATGGAATACACTACCTACCTCAAAGGTTATTGTCAGAAAAAGTAATTTATAAAATTTAAGTGTATATGCATCATTATTATTATTGTTGTTGCTATTATATTTAAATGTAATGAGTTTCATGTCGCAGGAAATGTCAAATCACTAGTTTCACAAATGCTTTTGAGGATCTCTGGAGCAGTGATTCCTGCACAGGATGGCAGGTTGGATCAGATGACTTCTCTGGTTCCTTTCAAATATAAAATTCTGTGAGTCCATGAATGATGAATCAAATGTGTGAAAGCTATTAAACTAGAAGTGTGTGGACAGAACTTATGTTTCTGCAAAACAGCCCTGAGTCATTTTGAAAGGTAAAATGTAGCAGAATCCATTATTTGGTGATTATTAAAGGGCTCAAAAGGATTTAACTGATATCTTAAGATTTAGCCATCTTTCTGAAAAAGTAAAGATTCATACAGCAATATGCATCAGTGGGAGGACAGTTACACAGCAATGAGATGGAATATATAACTATCAAGGGTGAAAGATAGAAACAAAAAAAAAAGGAACAACAGGCAAGCAATAGGAGAGGGGAGTGGAGGAGAGGCAGAGACAGACATGTGGAAGTAGGGAGACAAAGAAAAACAGAAACAGAAAGAGACAGAGGCACAGAGAAGGGCAGAGAAAAGAAGACAAATATAGAGATGGTGACAGAGAGGAAGAGAGAGAAGGAAACAAAAACAGAGAGACAGAAAAAAGACAGAGAAAGAGACCAACCCTTGAAGAAGGAGCTGGAGCAGCAAAACTAAAATGAGACAGCAAAGTGACAGGGTGCTGAGAAGAAAAGAAAGAGGTTGGCATGTCAAGCAGGTGGGGCAACAGACTGATAAAGCAGGGACCAAGGACAGGGCCAGCTAAGAAACAATGGGACCCAGTACCATGAAATGAAAATACAGTTCTGGCTTTTACCCCTCACTAGCAGTGCCACATCCAGGCAGTAATAATATTCCTCAATGTGGTATAATGAAAAGAGCACTAGATTTGTAGTCAGAGCACATGGCTTTGAAATCTGGGTCTGTAACTTATGTCTGGGTGATCTCAGACAAGTTACTTATCCACTCTTGGCCTCAGTTTCATCATCTGTAAAATGAAGAGTGGTACTAGACGGCCTCTCTGAATCTATGATGTTATCATCTGGATTCTATTCTCATCTCTGCCACCATCTTGCAGAGTGACCTTAGCTCTTCTCCTATGGAGCCTCTTTCCTCATCTATATATTGAGAGACTTTCATAAAGCCCTTCCAATTCTAGCATTTAATGGTTTACTTTTTAATATTCAGCGTTTTCAGTTCTCTTATAGATCTAAAGATGTGTTCTATGATTTGTTCTCTGAACAGACAGGCTTCAGATTCAGTCATGGTTAGTGATTTCCATTCAACTGTGATCAACACTTCTTTTTGTTTGTTTTTACAAATAATGACTTCCTTTAGAAAAATTTCAGCTCACATATTCATTCTGACATAATTTATTTTCTATTAAATTGGAAATATTTCCTATAGGAACACCCACATATCTATGAATAAATAGCTCTAAAAATCTAGAAAAATGTTGAAATAAATATGGTTAAAAATCAATTCTGCAATACAGAATGGGAAAATACAACTGGACAGCAGCTTATGTGAAAAAGACCTTCAATTTTTGTGGTCTGCAAATTCAGTTGACAGTTGGACAGTTGACAGTATGATATCCTAAAAAGCAAATATGCACTAAGGTAGGAGTATAGTTTCTGGAAGTTCTGCCACACTCTCTACTGGTCAGGTACCACTTAGGGTCAGTACGGGATCCAAAGTTGGAAGGGACTTTAGAGATCTTCTGATCTAATTTTCTCATTTTACTCATAAGGAACTTGAGATACAAGACAGTCAAATGATGTATTACCTTAAGTTACACAGGCAGTAAGGAACAAAGGACTCTAACTCAAATCTTGTTCCTCTACATCTGTTTCCCCCCCCCCTTGCCATGTTGACCCTCACCTCACATGCTGAGTTCATATCTCACATAGGACAGTATAAACACATGATGTCAATTAAGGAAAGTCCCAAGGGTTGGGTAAGAGCAATTCCCTCCTGGAAAAGAAAGATAGAGTCCAAATCTGGATCTATATGAACCAAACACAAAATTTCAGAATGGATCCCAATCTATAACAGTGTTACTTCAGAGAAATTAAATCCAAGAGGTTGAGAAAAGTGAGGAACTGATTTCAAGAACCTATATTCAGTTCAAGGGTCAATTTCTAGGGAGCAATGGGGGTGATGGTGATGGTGACAGTGATGATGAGTTCACTTAATCAACCTGTATTACCAAAATTTGACTTTTTATTGAAACTGCGTGTGTTCCCCATTTCAACCCTGTGACGACATGTTGGTCATAAACTGAGTCCAATGTGCTCCCTCCAATCTTAGCTCCACATGTAAGAGTCTGAGAAACTCAGACACAAACTTCATGAAGAAGCACCTGGGGCAGATTCTCATTATCCTCCAAAACCAACATACATAGGTAAACCAGAATGTCCCTTCAAAGGAATCCTATTCTCCCGGGGACATTGTGCAAGAGACAACAAAGCATATATCTCCTCTACTGGGATCCAGGGTACTAACCAAACGCAGAAAACACACTCAACAGGAAAAGATTTGGCCATATGACATGGGAGACGGGAAGCTGAGTTCTACATCTGTAATTTACTGGCTACGTGATCTTGGACAAATCATTCAACTTTTCTAGGTTTCATTTTTCTCAATGAAAAGTAGGCAGTTGTTCAAGAAAATCTGTGAGGTCTCATCCAGGTCTAACTTCTATGATCCTATAATACACTGTGAGGACAGGATGTCTTAGAAAAATAGATCCATTAAGAACTCACTTACACTCCCTATACCCATATTTATTATAGTAAAGGTGAATTATTAAGGCAAGAGTCAAAATAGTCAGCAGGGCATAGGGATCCTTCCTAGATTTCATGGTCATTGATTCAAGGGACCACTCCTAGAGAGACGAATGGCCACAGGTACATTGGGGGTACAATTTGTTTTCAGGATCTTAGTGTTTCTTATAGCATGGGGAAGGTACATGAGGTGAGGTTAGCTGCTCTGCTGAGTGACAGGATAGTTTCTGTCCTTCCCTCACAGATTCAGAACTAGTTTGTTGTTAGTAAACAAAGAGCTGATATCCCTGGGGAAATTTCACTTTGAAACAAAGCACAGGGGGACTTTAAAGGTGAATTTTGCCCACTCCCCACAATACCAACACACAAATGCCATTTAGGGTAATTGAATCACACAGAAAGCATTGGAATATCAGAACACCGGATGAAAACACATCACAGTGGTCCTAATGACAGGAATATGTTTTATTTGGAGATTGGTATTGTCAGTTCTATGATTGAAAACACATGTACCCTTTCCTTGCCCTTCAATTACCAGGAAAGACATATGGTAAATTAGATTTCTATGTGTTAATGTTCACTCTCAATTAGCAGCGATTAGGGTTATACATTGAATAATTTGGGGTTTGATGAGCACCTGTGTTAATGGAGTTCAGCAGAATATATTCACCCTTGTTTCATTTTCTTATTTACTTAAGGCAGTGTTTCCCAAACTAAATTGGCTTAGAACACCTAAGGGCTTGAAATATATTGACAGAAGACATAAATAGTGTGTGTGTGGTGGGAGGGTGGGGGAGGGAGTGTTGAGGAACTGAAACCTCAGTATGAAGTGGAATCAGGAGAATTTAAGAACAAAATAGGGGAAATGAAGTCTATTTTATAGCCCACAGAGTCATATAATGAACGTTTTTCATGCATAGATTAATTTATGGACAAAATGTATTACCTTTCTCTAGGACAGACCCTGTAGATTGATAATGATCTGATCCCAAAATTTAATAGAGGCAGTAGATCAAACTAGATCATATTTAGGATACTGTATACACAGCATTTTCAATGACCCGAGACTGCTCGCTGCTCAAAAGTCCATCTTTTAACACCAGTATTTTTCTGACAGCATTATAAGCCTGTGAGTCACAAAATACTATGTCAGAAGAATCAGAAGCACAGACAACCAGGAGGACAATGGAATAGTTATAGTGAGTTTAGTAGGCTGTATGATGTTACTGATGACATTGCAGCCTTATTAAACCTTACTTTTCTTTACATATTCTCTGATCCAGATAAACTGTTGTTTCTGCTCTTCCCCGTGCTAACACTCCATTTTCCATCTCTGTAGCTTTGCATTGGCTATCCCTCAAGATACACTGTTTTCTGTTTCTTGGAATCCTGGTTTCCTTCAAGATGAAGGTCAAGTTCCATCTACTGTATCCATACTTTTCTGTTCCCCTCAGCTACAAGTTCCTCCACACCCCCCCCCAGAAGATTGTCTTGTATATATTTAATTACATCTCTACATGTGCATCTTGTTTCTCCCATTAGGAAAAAAAAATCTCCTTGAGAAAAGGTAGCATTTTGCTTTCATCTTTGTATTTGCAATGCCAGATGCAAAGTGACTAATAAATGCTACATGATTGATTGATTTGATCTTGAGAAATGGTGTAAAAGACATTGAGGACACACATGACCAGAAAAGAAGGAAAGCAAAAAATGTAGTGAGACTAAGGAAATGTAATTCAATGTTAAAAGCATATTTAAATGAATACTATATGCAGGGTTCCCTGCTTGCTGCCAGGGACACAAAGACAGATAAGCATGCAGTTCAAATCCTCAAAGATTTTACAGTTTGCTATGATGAGACAGTAGCTGTATACAAGTATGATAGAAGGTAAAATGCTTCTTAAAGGAAAGGAGAGGCTAAAAGATCTGAGAAGGAAGAGACATTTGAAACCAGAAACAGAATAAACTAATCCTCCTTACTCACATTTTATGTAACAATTTGGAAACCACTGATGAGGGCATTGTTAAAAACAATATTAGTAGGGTAGATAAATGAATAGGGACAGTCAACAATTGCCTGTGGTGTAATTTTGAGGGAAATGGCCCTGCCTCCAATGATATGTGCCTCAGTGATCTGCCAAGATATTTGAAATCCCTATATTACTCATTCCTTTGGATTCCAGTAATGGAAGCATCCATTTTTTAAAAGATGCTGTCTCAGAGATTAAGGGGATGACCCATTCATTTATTATATGTTATTAGCACTTTAAAAGCCCTAAGAAAGAGCTAGTCTGTAGGAAATGGGATACTTAATACTTTGTGATGGTAGGAATAGAGGGTAAAGATGAGTGTGAAGTGAGGAATACTGCCAGAAAGGAATTTAAGAGACCTTAGGTCCTGACATCTGGGTCAATGCTGAGGAATGGGAGGGAGCATTTGAAGACAAAAATCACCTTGTTTTACAATTTTGCCTCTGGCAGGTCATAATGATGAAGAGTGACCCATAAACTCTATCTGTAGAATTCCCACAAAAGCCTGTGTTGCTGTAGTGTTTTAAGGTTTATATAGCATCATCTTCACAACAATTCACAAGGTAGGTAGTAAAAATATCATTAAACCATTTTACAGATGAAAAATGGAGCCTCAAAGAAGTGAAATTACTTTTACAAAGTCATATACCTAGCTAGCATTGAAGCTAGGAATCAAACCTTAGAATCCAGGACTAGTAAGAACTTTAACGCTGCTCTGTACCACAGTTTTCTCTTCTAAACAGCGACTGCTATTCCATGAACTCACAAATATGGATCAATTGAATTAGAAGGCCTATGGTGTACGGCGTTACCTAATCTATGAAAGCTAATTAAGGGGAACTAGGGAGAAAAAAGACTTGAGGGGGTGGGAAATGAAAGCTGTGTTAAGATATCTGAAAGGTTATCAGGAGTCCATTTCTTCTTTTATTCCTTAACCCTTTGCAATCTGGCTACTAATATCCTTACTCAGGAAAAATAACAAGGAAAAGCATTGTGATTAAAAGGAGATTGGGGAAGGCTTCCTGTGGAAGGTGGGATTTTAGCTGATACTTAAAAGAAGCAAGGAAGGTTAGTATAGCAGAGGAAGGAGAGCATTTCAGACATGGAGGATAGCCAGAGAGATGGACACAAGCCAAGAGGTGCCTTATTCATGGAACATCCAGGAGACCAGCGTCACTGGATCAAAGAGCATATTTCAGGGAATAAGATGTAAGAAGACAGGAAAGGTTGGGGGGAGGCCTAGGTTATGAAGGGTTTTGAGTTCTAAGCAGAGCATTTTGTAGCTTCTCCTGGAGGCAATAGGAAGCCACTGGAATTTATTGAATAACAAGAGGATATGATCAGACCTTCATTTTAAGAAAATCATGTTAGTGGCTGAATGGAGAATGACTCTCCATTTCCTACCTTCTTGTTTGTGTGTATTCTTGGAATATCTTCCCTCCTTAGCTATGTTTCTTAGAATTCCCTGTTTCCTTCAAAGTTTAGGGCGAGCACCATTTTCTAAATAAGGCTTTTCCTGATTCTCCTCAAGTACTAGTGTCTTCCAAAAACAGATAAATTCTTGTAAATAGGCAATTATTTTGTATATAGTTCAATTATACATGTATCTCTTTTCTGCTCCCTTGAGGGCAAGGACTATATCATTCTTGTCATTCTATCCCCCAGTGCCCAGTGCTTGGCATAGGGTAGGAATTTTATAAATGATTGTTGATGGATTGATTGACCTCAGGAGGAAGAAGGAAAAAGTGCAGGGAAGATTCAGAGACAGATTTTGGTTCAATATTAAGAAAGAAATTCCTAAAATTATAACCATCCAAAATTTAAATGACTTGTCATAACATGTCCTGAATTTCTTCTTTCAGGGCAGTAGGATAGAGTGATTAGAGTGTTTAGCAGCCAGGAAGAGTAGGTTCAAATCCTGCTTCTGATACTTACTGATTGTGAGACTAAGATCAAGTCATTTAGTCACTTGGAGTCTATGTTTTCTCATATTCAAAATGGGGGTGATAATATCTCTACTATTCCTCCACATGGTTTTGTGAGAATAAAGTAAGGAAATATACATACATACATACATATACATACCCATACACATACACACACACACACACACACACACACACACACACACACACACACACACACACATATATATATGTAAAGCCCTTTCCAAAGTTGAAGCTCTGCATGAGTCATTTTTACTAATGACCCAAAGTGATTCATGCTTCATGTTACAGTCAAATCTCTAAGGCTCTTGGACCTTGCCGTATTGAGAATCAAACAACCCAGGTTCAAATTATAGATCTACCATTCAGTACCTGTATGACTTTGGCCAAGTCACTTCATTTTTTGTGGGCCTCAGTTTGCTCATCTGTAAAAGGAATGGTTTGGACTTGTGAGATCCCTGTCAGCTCAAAATTAATGATTTTGTGTAGTGAAAAGAACACTATAGACCCTCATTCAAATCCTATTTTTGCCACCATCATTAGTCCTGTGACCTTGTCACTTGATTTCTCTGTTACCTCGGTTTCTTGATCTGTAATATTGGTTTAATTTTACCCATTCCATTTGAATGACAGTATTATTATGAAAAAGGGGAGCTTTGTAAACCTTAATGCCCCATAAAATGTCAGATAATATAATTCTATTACCAGTAAATGTTTGTTGAACAAATGAATAAATGCAAATAGCGCATCTGGTTCTCTTCCCAACACAGGTACTTGACTCTGACTTCCAATTTTTATATACAGTCTGTTCCCCAAAGTGGGCTCATTTTGTAGGATGTCAGAAGGCCGTCAGCAGACGTGGCTCAGCTATCCTTCATTAGGAACCAATTAATAGTGTTAGTATCCTTCCTCAAGCTTAAAGCAGAATGTCTGGTTGCCTGGAGAGTTCATTATATCAAGCTGCACTAAGCACTCCAAGCCAAGTGATATGGAATTAGGAAATAGTGGAGAAAATGAAAATAAAAATTGTGGTATTATGTAAGCCATGTAACAAGTTGGACTGTGGCTGAAAGCATTTCAAGCTATGTAGAAGGTACTGGATAAAGTGCTAGGTCTAGAGTCAAAAAGCCTGGCATTTTAATCTCACTCCTGGCACTAACCAACTGTTAAATTACTGACAAATCATTTAATATGCCTGAGCATCAATTTCTTTATTTATTAAATAGTTATAATAATACTTGTAGCATCTACATCACAGGGATTTTGTAAAACTTAATTGAGATAATAATAATGTAAACAACAACAATTGTTGGTATTTAAATAGTATTTTAAGGTTTGCAAAGTATTTTATTAGTTTATAAGCTCTTTGAGGGCAGGGACCATTTCTTCCTCTTATTGTATCTCCAGAACTTAGCACAGTGCCTGGCACATAGTGGATGTTTAATAAATAATTGACTGATTGATTGATTGATTGACTATTATCTCATTTGTTCTTCTAACCCTAGAGCATGGGTGTTATCATTATTCCCAATTTACAGATTAAGAAACTGAGATACTCCACATGAAGACTTTTAAGTTCTTACTTTTAAAATGCTATACAAATGCCAGCTATCATCATCCTTATCTTACTGAGCAGCAAAGGATAGAGAACATAAGGAGGAATACTGTAATATATGTATGGAAAACTAGGATGTGACCAGACAGTGAAGGACGTTGCGTATTAGACTAAGGATTTGGACTTTATCCTGTATGCAGTGGGGAACCATTAGAAGTTTTTGAAGATGCATTGCTTCATTCTTAACTCCAATCCATTATGTTAGCTTCTCAGAAATGTTTCAATATGAAACCGGAAAGAGGATGACAAATAAATGACACACGGAAAAGATTTTTACAGTGCATTCCTTTCACCATCAAAGCCAGGGAAACCACCTAATTTAACTGCTGTCATCTCGGTCCTGTGCTTCTTGAAGAAACAGAAATGGCACAATGGGAACCAAGAATGGAGGAAGCAGCTGGATTAGACCAAGTATACATATAATTCCATGTTGGGATGACAGAATTTTCAGGACATCAGGGAACTGATCTTCAAGGTTTTTTTAAGGACATGAAGATATAATAGATGTGTGGGGGCGAATAACTTTGGACCTTTTCACTACCAAAAAAAAAAGTAAATGAGAAAGTATCAATAACTATTCTCCTCAATTCTTTTTTCCATTCCAAAATAATTTTCCAGGAAAAAAATCTACAAAGATGTTTCAAAAGCATCTTTTATAAGGCTATCATAAGGGAATGAACAGGATTTTACAAGCAATATTTAAGAGTAGACCACATCTTAGCATCATGTGATTGACTTAAAGTTGTGGAGGGTGTAAGATCCCATGGTACTTATCATTATTTCTGCTATAGAAAAGCATTTTATTTGGTAAAACAGAACAATCTTAAAAGAGCTCCTCTATTGAGGTGTCTGTCATACAAATGTAAAAATTATGGAAGATTTATTGAAAGATATATGAGGTACCCTTGTTAGATGACCCTCTGATCATTAAGGCAGCTAGATTGTACAGTGGGACTTGGAGTAAGACATGAGTTTGAAAATGTGTTTGTAAGGAAAGTGACCAATGAGGATTCCAGGCTCTCTGTGATCTTATGGGGAGAATTTATTCTAGAGCATAAAAGTGAGAGTGTGCCATTTTAGGCAGGCAGGTCACTCTGAAGCAGAGGCTGATTAACTGTCTAGTTAAGAGTCTGGATTCTTGTCTGAAACACGGTTCCACAAAGTAGCCTCTGGAGAGGGGTCTTGAGAATTAAAATGTTCAAGAAGAGAATAATCAAATTCTTACAGTCCCTAAGACCTGCAGCTGCTTCTTCTACCTCAACATTTGCTGCTAGAGTGTTAATATATAGAGTAAATATGCTTGTGTTGTGCAAAGCAAGGTATGCGCCTCATTTCTTTGTCAGAGAGAACCCACCGCAATAGCAGTCACACAAAGCCTGTCTCTTAAAGTTGAAACCATATGATCTTAGAATATGAAATGTCAGAATTGAAAAGGACCTTAGAACTTAGAATTATAAAACAAAGAAGATCAAATATTAGATCTGAAGGGAACTTTTGAAATCATCTCACCCAGCGGTTCTTAACCCGGGTCTATGAATAGATTTTAGAGAGTCTGTGAATTTGTATGCGGAAAAAATTTAAATATTTTGCACTACCTCTAACTGAAATCGAGCATTTCCTTCAATTATTTAAAAACATGATTTTAAAAAGGGGTCCATAAAGCCCCACCAGTTAGACTGCCAAAGGAGAAGAGGTCCATGATTCCCTCCAAAATGATAAATTGAGGCCCATAGAGGTAGAGAAGGAGAGAGAAGATAGCATAGGGAACAAAGGCAGTCATCCCTCCAATCAGCCTCAGGCTCAAAGACTCCTACTTAGAGCTCTGATTCTGAATTTCACAAGTGCAATTCATCTTTATTTCTGTAAATCACACCATCGCTATTCTTCTGGGGAGCAGGTGCGTAGCAAAGGTTTAAGCAATGGTGATCAGTGACATGGAGTGGGCAGCTTGAGGCTGAAGAAACAGCCAGTTCTATTGACCCCCTTTGTAGCAATTTATTTCCTATAAACTGTTCATGCCCCTGGTCAGTACTTTCTAAAGACTTGGAAATGTTCTGTGCAATGGGACACTTTTCCTATGACTGTGAATTACCCCCACACAGCTGCAAGTCATGGGCCGTTATTGATAGTGTCCCATTAGTTCAGGCTTAGAGCTGGGATGCTGAAGAATGACATGTTTTCCCTGTTTCCTGCCTCCTGTTTGGCTGGATCTTGGTGGGCATTGCTCTATAGTAAATGGTAATGAGTACTTTGTCCTACTGCCTCTTTCAGAAAAGCCTGGTTTGGTCTCACAGGACAACAACATCTCATTTAACTGTATTCTTCAAAGAAAGCAAGATATTCCACCCAAGAAAATTTTCCAAAGAATTTTAACATAACTCTTTAAGCTCCAAAACTTTCAGAAAGAAAGCACTTTCCACGGGGAAAAAAAAAATTTCTAACTGACTATACGCTCTCTTAAAGGACAGCTAAGTGGTACAGTGCATAGAGTCCTGGGTCTGAAGTCAGGAAGATTCATCTTCCTGAATTTAAATGTGGACTCAAACACTTACTAGCTGTGTTATCCTGGGCAAGTCACTTAATCCTGTTTGCCTCAGTTTTCTCATCTGTACAATGAGCTGGAGAAGGAAATGGTAAAAGACTCCAGTACTTCTACTAAGAAAATCCCAAATGGGGTAAGGAAGAGCCAGATACAACTGAACAATAAAATGTGTAGAGAAGGAAATGGCAAACCACTCCAGTATCTTTGCCAAGAAAACCTCAAATGGAATCATGAAGAGTCAGACATGGTTGGAAAACAACTGAACAACAACAATAACTTTTTTTCTTTCTTTCTTTCTTTTTTTGCTGAGGCAATTGGGGTTAAGTGACTTGCCCAGAGTCACACAGCTAGTAAGTGTCAAGTGTCTGAGGCCAGATTTGAACTCAGGTCCTCCTGACTCCAAGGCCAGAGCTCTATCTACTGCGCTACCTAGCTGCCCCTACAATAACACATTCTATCCACGATGCTGGGTCACCTTTTTGAACACCAGTTCTCATTCTGTGTGATTCTCTAACACATAGTGTGGTACAATGAAAGATCCCCTGGATTCAGGGGATCTAGGTTCAAACATCACCTCTGATGCCTCCTATCTGTATGACTGTAGCCATAATCTTGTGACTTCATAATCTTGTGACTCAGTTTCTTTTTCTGTAAAATGAGGGGGTGGGACTGGAAAGTTTCTGCGGTTTCTTCCAGATCTAAACCTATACTCCTATGATCCTAAATTGAGACTGGATAACCAGATGTTAGCAATGCTTTAAGGAATGTTCAATCAATCAACTAGCATTTATTAAGCACTTACCATATGCCAAGCACTATGCTAAGCATTAGGGATACAATGAAAGGCAAAAATCAATTGTTGCTCTCAAGGAGCTCATAATCTAATGGAGGAAGATAACATGAATACAACTACATACAAACAAACTACATGAAGGACAAACCAGAGATACTTCCAGAGGGAAGGCACTGACTACAAAGTTGGACAAGATGATCTCTGATATTATGTAGAGTAAAAGCCCAGTGAGGTCAGGGACTATCTCATTTTTGTATTTGTATCACACTGATTAGCATAGTGTCTGTCATATAGTCAGTGCTTAATTAATGCTTGTTAATTTACTAATTCATTTACCATTCCAACTCGGATATCCTCAGATTCTATGTCAGATACTAATACTTTCAGAGGCTACCAGGGTACACAGAACTACTTGCCTCAAAAACTGATGTCTTCCCAAATATACCAGGTCTGGAAAACCAGCTAAATGGCCCAGTGACTCACAAGGATGAATTGAACAAAATATTTTGTAAAGCTTGAAGTTGTAGAAATATGAATAATTATTATAAAGAAGCTTATTATACTGATATGTTACATAAGAATAGGCATGCTCCAAGTGAGGAATTCTCTTATGTGTAAAATGATGTTCTTGAGCTCATGGGGACTGGAACTTATATTTTTTTTCAGCTGAGTAGATGCTGTTTTTTGCTTCATTCTTGGTTCTTAATTAGATTCTAGGCAGTTGCATAAGCCATACAATTAACTTAGATGTGTGCAGTGTTGCTGTCTCAAAGCTGCAGCAAATGGCAAATCACTTTCTAAAAGTGGTCTCTTCCTAGGGTCCCTGCCTATTTCACCAAAATTTCTCACCCAAGGAGGGAAGGAAGAAGCATAGAATGTATCTATGTAGGAGAAGTGGAGCTTAAATAGATAATTTTAGATTAATGGAAGGGTAGCAGCATTAAAGGGAGATTTAACACCAAGCCAATATACACAGTTGAAAAATAGTGATAGACAAGCAACTGAGAAATCGTTAGCCCTCTATATATCGGGGTGGGGGAAGACTGAGGATCTTTTCTTAATTAATTAATTTAGTTTTAGTTTTCAACATTCACTTCCATAAGCTTTTGAGTTTTAAATTTTTGCCCCCTCCTCCACTTCCCTCCCCAAAACAGCATGTAATCCGATATAGGCTCTACAAATACATTCCTATTAAACATATTTTCACATTAGTCATATTGTAAAGAAGAATGAGAACAAATAAGAGGATCTACAAGAAAGAAGAAACAAAACAAAACAGAAGGGAAAAAAAGAGCAAACAGTATGCTTCCATCTGCATTCAAACTCCATAGTTCTTTCTCTGGATGTGGATAGCATTTTCCATCATAAGACTTTTGGAAATGTCTTAGATCCTTGCATTGCTGAGAAAAGCTAAGTCTATCAAAATTAGTCATTGCATAACATGACTATTACTGTGTAAGACGTTCTCCTGGCTCTGCTCACTTCACTCAGCATCAGTCCATACAAGTCTTTCCAAGTTTTTCTGAAGTCTGCTTGCTCATCATTTCTAATAACACAATAGCATTCCATTACATTCATATACCACAACTTGTTCAGTCATTCCCCAATTGATGGGCATCCCCTCAACTTCTAATTCTTTGCCACCACAGAAAAAGTTGCTGTAAATATTGTTGTACATGTGGGTCCTTTTCCCATTTTTATGATCTCTTTGGGATACAGCCCTAGAAGTGCTATTGCTGGGTCAAAGGGTATGCACATTTTTATAGCCTCTTGGGCATAGTTCCAAATGGCTCTCCAAAATGGTTGGATCCATTCACAACTCCATCAACAATTCATTAGTGTTCCAATTTTCCCACATCTTCTCCAACATTTATCATTTTCCCATTTTGTCATGTTGGCCAATCTGATAGGTGTGATGTGGTACCTCAGAATTGTTTTGATTTGCATTTCTCTAATCAATAACGATTTAGAGCATTTTTTCACATGACTATAGATAGCTCTAATATCTTCATCTGAAAACTACCTGTTCATGTCCTTTGACCATTTATCAGTTGGGGAATGACTTGCATTCTTATAAATTTGACTAAGTTCTCTATATATTTTAGAAAAGAGGCCTTTATCAGAGGCACTGGTTGTAAAAATTCCTTCCCAGTTTTCTGCTTCCCTTCTAATCTAGGTTGCATTGGCTTTGTTTGTGCAAAAACTTTTCAATTTCATGTAATCGAAATTACCTATTTTGCATTTCATAATATTTCTCTCTCTGTTGGTTGGTCATAAATTCTCCTGTTCTCCATAAATCTGACAGGTAAACTATTTCCTTGTTCTCCTAGATTGCTTATAGTATCAGCCTTTATATCTAAATCACGTCCCTATTTTGACTTTATTTTGGTATGTGGTGTAAGATGTTGGTCTATGCCTAGTTTCTGCCACACTGTTTTCCAGTTTTCCCAGCAGTTTTTGTCAAATAGTGAGTTCTTATCCCAGAAGCTGGAGTCTTTGGGTTTATCAAACAGCAGATTACTACAGTCATTGACTACTGTGTCTTATGTGACTAAGAATAATTTTACTACTGTCCTATGCAACATTCTAAAACATTGCAGAGAAAGCCCTGGCCTAAATCAGTACAGCAAGTTTCCTATATCAAGGCAATCCATCACAGGCACAGTTCCTTTTCTAATTACTTTGGTATAATTAAATGCTTTGAAGTTTTATTTGTGCTAGTCAGTTACAGAATGCAATGGATGGGGGAGGTACTGATGTTTGCCCAATTATAATTATTCAAAGTACCTCACAACTGAATCTAGGTGCTAAAGGATTCTTGTATCAAGTGGCACCCTCCATTACACATGAGTATCTCCTAATCTACTGCTACTACTCTGAGTTCCCACAACTCCTGACCTGGTCCAAGAATTCCTTCCCAGACTCAAACGACACCAGAGATATCAAATATATGACCCACAGTCTGCAGCCTACAACACTCCAGAGTATAGCTTGAAGCAGATTAGAATGTAACTGGGAAATATTTAGGACAATAAATAAAAATACAATTAAACATAGATAATGTTAATATGTGGTTTTCTAAGTCAATATGCACCCACAGGGATCCTTATGCAGAGATTCCCCGTTTCTGTTTATTGTATATGACACCACTGGTCTATACTGCCTTTTGAGTTGCTGCTCACTGTTTCTCTACCACTGTTACCTTCTGAAGCTACCATGCACTCCTGCAGCTGGTCACAATCAGCCAATACACAAAAGAATTGTCGGGCTACCATAAAGACCTTTCTACTTGTCCCCTAATCTTCACTCCTCCCTGGGTTATGAGCAGATTCTTTTTTTCTCTGCCCCAGGCTTTAAGCTGTGTATCCCCCATGAGGTTCATAACACCCCTGAGTCTTTCTGATGCTTGAGAGAAATACATTGACCACTTTTCATTTGTCCCTAGTCCTTTGGGAGCTAGTACCTAGTCCAAGATTCACATCAAAGCTTCAACATAATTTTAAGAATCACTTAGGCACATTGGAGACAAAAGAACCGTTCCTCCCTTTGTCCTCCGTTCCTGCACTCCTGTCACCATAGCAAAAAGTTCTCATTTCCTCTTTTATATGTTTTTTTGTCTTATTTTTGACTAAGATTTAACAAGCATTTTAAGTACCTTATGCATCAGGCACTGTTCTAGTTGCTTTACAAATATTATCTCATTCTCACAACAACCCTAGAATATGAATGTTATCATCCTAATTTACAGATCAGGAAACTGAGGCAGATGGGGATTAAGTGACTTGCCCAGTGTAATACAGCTAGCAAGTATCTGAGGCTGGATTTGAATTCAGATCTTCTTGACTCCAAATCCAGGACTTTATCTACTGTGCCATTTAGCTGCTTCTAAAAATATACTAGACATGAAGGCAGAGATTATGGTTTACCTAAACTTTGTGTCCCCTCCAGCACCTCGCACACTGCTCTGCATTTAGTTGGCACTTAATAAATTGTTGTTGGATTGAAATTAAAGGGAAGGAGTTTAATTGAAAAGAGATATTTCCAAACACTGCAAACCTACCCCACGGACACCAGGGACAGGTGTTCCCACACACCAGAGGTTGAAATCTGCCAGACCTTATCTTGCCTCCACCAGCTGTGCACAGCAACAACACGGTAATATGGCCTTAAGGGTCTGCCCAAAGAAAAGGGCTGCAATCCTGCCAAGTAAAGTCACAATCTCAACAAGGTTTCTAATTGCTCTGGCTACAGTACAGCAAGCCTTCTGGAGTGTCAGCAAATGGGACTGTTGTCCTATTGGGTGATGGCAGCCAGTCTGGCTGTATCCTACAGTACCTGGGGAGGTATGAACTTCAAAATCTCATTAACACTAATGAAATGTCAGCACCATTCAAGGCAACACAATATGCCAGCCATCTGAGAGGGCCAGCAAGTAAGGTGTGCACCTCCCCCCCGCTCCACGCACACACTGCCTGCCCCCAACCTCTTAGCTTTATTAATAGATATTTCATATGGCTCTAAGAAATTTATGAAGCATTCTCTTCTCCTGTCCATATAGTATTGTACCTGTACAGGGGAAAACTAGCACAAAGAGATTGAGCCACTAATCAACATGCATTAATAAATTACCTTCTGAGTGCCAAGCACTGTTCTAGCTATTTTGTACACAAAGATGAAAGTGAAAGTTCCTGCCTTTAAGGAGCTTCCAATCTAGTCTGGGGAAGATAGAGATAGAGATAGAGATAGAGATAGAGATAGAGATAGAGATAGATAGAGATAGAGATAGACAGAGATAGAGATAGAGATAGAGATAGAGATAGAGATAGAGATAGAGAGATAGAGAGATAGAGATAGAGATAGTGTGTGTGTGTATACATATATGTGCGTGTGTGTGTGTGTGTGTGTGTGTGTGTGTGTGTGTGTGTATAAAATATGATGTTATTTGTTGAGGGGGGTAAGGGCAGGAGTAATATCCTAACAGCAGAGGGCATCAAGAAAGGTTTCATATAGAAGGGAGCACTTAAGGAGAGACTTAGAGGGAGATAAACACTAAATGCATTATCTTCATATTAAAGAGGAAGAATGGATGGAGAGTTGGCCTTGAAATAAAAAAAAAAAAATAAAGACCTGGGTTCAAGCCCCTAATTCTAATAAATACTGGCTACATGACCCTGGGAAAGTCACTTCACTTGTTAATGCTATGGGCAACTTTTGATGACAGTGAGTTACAAAACATATGCCAAAATGCATCAGTTAAGAGAGCTTTCTCTTTTTTTCTTTTTTTTTTTTTAGTGGGGCAATTGGGGTTAAGTGACTTGCCCAGAGTCACACAGCTAGTAAGTGTCAAGTGTCCGAGGCCAGATTTGAATTCAGGTCCTCCTGACTTCAGGGCTGGTGCTCTATCCACTGCGCCACCTAGTTGCCCCTGAGAGAGTTTTCTCAACAGATATTTCCTCTCCCAATGAATTTATATGTCCAGTTCAAAATTTTAATATTAGAATAATGCACCTCTGAAAGTAGTGTGTTCCCCTTCATTGGATGTCTGCAAGAAAGGACTGGATGAGCATTTTTATGTATGCTATAGAGAGGACTCTTATTCAGGGATGAGTTAGACCAGATGGCCTCTGATGTCCCTCCCAACTCTACAATTTTTTTACTCTCAATCTTCAAAATGGCTCTGCAATATAATCAAAATAATTATTATTACTTGCCATGATGGCAGAGAAAAGGCAGGCACTTGTCTGAGCTCTCCTAAATTTTCTTCTTAACAACTTTAAATATTGCCTGAAAACAAATTCTAAAGGAACAGAACCCACAAAATGACAGGGTGAAACAATTTTCCGGCCCAAGACAACTTAAAGGTTGGCAGGAAAGATCTATCACACTGTGTTGAGAATGGAGTGCAGGCTATACCAGCCCAGGTGGTGTTCCAGCAATCCAGGAGCTGGCCCTAGGGGTGACTGAATCAGCAGTGGGAGTGGCTGCTTCTGGAGCTCTCAGCCCACAGACAATAGGGGTTTCCAACAATTGGTCAAAAGAAGATTACAGGGGTCGCTTTGCTGGCACTAGGCACAAGACTCTGTTGCATTGCCCATACTGGAATCCAGGTCATAGTCCCAGAGTGAGAAGGAGCACTAGCACGCCACAGCTTGTGGCCACAGGGGAGTGAGGACCCTGGTCACAGTTCCAGAACAGAAAAGAATGGTTGTAGTCATCCACAGACCAGAGCACAGGACAGGAGCGTAGCAAACATGCCTCTCCTTGCAAGAACTGAAAGCTTGAAGATCCCCAGAACTAGCTCTGAAAACAGCTGCCAAAAAAAAAAAAACCTGAAGTTTTGGACAATGTCCCTCCATCCTGGAAGCAGAGTCCCACTTTAGCAAAGATAGGTTGAGAAGAGAAAATTTAAACATTATTGGACTACCTTAAAGAGTCTGTACAGCATCTTTCAAGAAATCATCAAGGACAACTGCCCTGATAGTCTAGAATCAGAGGTTAAAATAAAAATTGAAAGCATCTACCAATCACCTCCTGAAAGAGATCCCAAAATGAAAACTCACAGGAACATTATAGCCAAATTCCAGAGCTCCCAGCTCAAAGAGAAAATATTGCAGGCAGCCAGAAACAAACAATTTAAATATCATGGAGCCACAGTCAGTATTATACAAGATTTAGCATCTTCTACATTAATGGATCAAAAGGCTTGAAATATGGCATTGGGGAGGGCCAAGGAGCTAGGATTACAACCAAGAATCATCTACGCAGCAAAACTGGATATAATCTTTCAGAGGAATAAAATGGACCTGTTATGAAAGACAGGACTTTTAAGCATTCCTGATAAAAAGATCAAAGCTGAATAGGAAATTTGACTCTCAAATATAAGACTCAAGAGAAACATACAAAGGTAAACAGGAAAGAAAAATTGTAAAGGACTAAATGCGGTTAAACTGTTTACATTCCTACATATGAAAATAATACTTGTAACTGCTAAGAATTTTCTCATTATTAGAGCATTTAGTAGGAGTTACACATAGACAGAGGGTATGAGTGTGAGTTGGATATGATGAGATGATATCTAAAAAACTAAAATGAAGGGGTGATAAAAAGAAATGCACTGAGAAAAGGGGAATGGGAGAGGTAGAACAGGGTAAGGTACAAAAGAGCTATTACAGTGGAGTAGAAGATGGGGTGTGGCAGGTAATGCTTGAATTTTATTCTCATCAGAATTGCTCAAAGAGGGAATAAATGGGTATAGAAATCTATCTCACCCTATAAGGAAAGTAGGAAGGGAAAGCGATAAAATGGGGAGGGGGGAGTTGATAGAAGAGGGGGCAGATGGGAGAGATAAAAGTCAAAAGCAAAACACTTGGAAATGGATAGGGTGGAAGAAGAGAGAGTAGAATAAACAGAAGCAAAATCAGATGGAGGGGATTACAGTAATTAATCATAACAGTGAAAAAAATTATAAGCATCTCTGATAAAGGCCTCATTTCTCAAATATATGGAAAAATGAGTCAAATTTATAAAAATAAGAGCCACTCTCCAAGTGATCAATGGGCAAAAAATATGAAGAGGCAGTTTTCAGATGAAGTAATCAAAGCTATCTATAGCCATGTGAAAAAAAATGCTCTAAATCACTATTAGAGAAATGCAAATTAAAACACTTCTGAGGAACCACCTCACACCTATCAGATTAGCTAATATGATAGAATAGAAATATGACAAATGTTGGAGATGTGGAGAAATTGAGTCACTAATGCACTGTTGGTGGAGTTTTGAACTGATTCAACCATTATGGAGAACAATTTGAACCTGTGCCCAAAGGACTATAAAACCATGGATACCCTTTGACCCAGCAATACCACCACTAGGTCTATATCCCAAAGAGATTAAAAAACAAAAAGGGAAAGGGCCTGTATGTACAAAATATTTATAGCTGCTCTTTTCTGGTGATGCCAATCAGTTGAGGAATGGCTGAACAAGTTGTGTTATATGATTGCAATGGAATACTATTATGCTACAGGAAATAATGAGCAAGATGCCCTCAGAAAAAACTGGAAAGATTTATATGTCTTTTTTGTTTTGTTTTTTGGCTAGGCAATGGGGTTAAGTGACTTGCCCACGGTCGCACAGCTAGTAAGTGTCAAGTGTCTGAGGCCGCATTTGAACTCAGGTCCATCCTGACATCAGGGCCAGTGCTCTATCCACTGTGTCACCTAGCTGCTCCTAGGAAAGACTTGTATGAACTGATACAAAGTGAAATCAGAAGAAACAGGAGAATATTGTATACAGTAACAGCCGTATTGTTCAATGATCAACTGTGAATGACTTAGCTATTCAGCAATACAATGTTCCAAGACAATTTTGAAGAATGCTATCCCTTCCCAGAGAGAGAACTGATGGAGTCTGAATGCAGATTGAAACATTTTTTTTCATTTTCTTCATTTTTCTTGGGTTTTTGTGGTCTGTGTTTTTCTTTTGCAACATGACAAATATGGAAATAAATGTTTTTTTTCATAACTGCACATTTTTAACCTATATATAATATTTTGCCTTTCAATGAGGGAGGGGGGAAGGAAGGGAGAATTTGGAACTCAAAATTTAAAAAAAAATTAATGTTAAAATTGTTTTCATACATAATTGGAGAAAAATAAAATCCTAAATAAATATTTTTAAAAAGGAATACTTGAACACTCTTCTGCTCATTTATTCTAAATATAGCATCTGTTCAGTATTACATACAGGAATGCCCTTCCTTCTTCATATATATATATATATATATATATATATATATATATATATATATATATATATATATATATATATAATATATATATATATATATATATACTACCCAATGTTCTTCTTAAACTGATCCGTTCTCTCTGTGTCCCTCTGTCTCTCTATCAGTCTCTCTCTGTCTCTCATTGTTTCTCTTTCTGTCTCTGTCTTTTAATAATCAAAATCAGATTAAAAGACCTTAAATTTAAAAGACATAAATATACAAGAGGCAATGTAACATAATGGATAGATAGCTAACCTTAAATCCAGGAAGACCTGGATTCAATTCCTGTCTCTGACACATGCTGGTTGGGCGACCCTGGGTAAGTTACTTAAACTCTTAGGGTTCTGGCAACTATCTAAGAATGCAAGTGAAAGAGGAGGTGCATTGGTATAAGGAGTTTATCACTAGGAGCTCCCTGCACCAATAAAATCACAGGTTCATTCCATATCCTTATCCCATAAAGATGGGAAAACAGGCCTGTGAACAATTTCAACAGCTTCAACCTGACTACTCAAGATGAGAAATCTATCCTCCCTCCCCCCCCAAAAAAAAAACTAAAATAGAAGAGGTGATGTTGTTCAACACCATTTCCTATAAAAGTATAATCTATGCAACATAGTCATCAATACAAGGTGGCCAGAAAGAGTCCAGAAACTGCCTTAGCCAACTGAACCTCTTCACTAAGCAGAGAAAGATGTCAGGTAGGTACACCAGTTTAAAATGAAAACTAATTTGAAAATGCCAGGGAGGAGGTGGTAGAAAATGATGAGGAATACTGCCTCATAAAAAGCAAAAGGCAGTGGAGGTGAAAATAAGTCTGCAGAAACCTCAATACAGGATTCAACTGAGCATTTCCAAAGCATTCATGGATAAAACTGGTAGAACAAAAATATTCAAGTGGAATAAATTTGTCAATTTTTATATATTTTCATCTTTAGTGGCAGAGGATCCATTTGGACCCCAAAGCTTCAGTCCCTGTAAGATCTGCCATATGAATAAGTAGAAATGGCATTCAGGAAAATGTAGACAGAAAGAGGGAGTAGACCAGGGGATACATACTCAGTGAAGAGTCACTGGAGAGGGGACAATGTTCAAATCATCAACAGATCATTTTACAAATATAACAGTGGAGGAAATATACCAAAAGAAAGGAAAAATCAGAGGGAAGAGCCAAGATGGTGGAGTGAAAGCAGTGACTTGCTTGAGCTCTCCCCCAAACCCCTCCAAATACCTGTAAAAAATGACTCTAAACAAATTCTAAAGCAGCAGAATCCACAAAAAGACAGAGTGAAACAAATTTCCAGCACAAGACAACCTGGATGGTTGATCAGAAAGGTATATCGCACCGGGCTGGGAGAGGAGCATAGTGTGGCGTGGGTGTGCAGGCTGCAGCAAACCTGAAGAAGGCCTCAGAGGACTAAATCACAGGGAGCCAAAGACAACTTAGGAGGTCAGTGGGAAAAGTCTGTTTCTGTGGTGAGAGAAAGAAGCAAGGTAGTTTCAGCTCCCGTCCCCTAGCTCACCCCAGGGTGGCATCTGAGCTTCCAGCCCACAGACGGGGGAATCAGTTGGCTGATCAGAGGGGGATTGCAGGGATCTCTTTGCCAGTGCTGAGGTAGGAATCTCTTGCTTTGCCCGTGTGTGGATCTGGGTCACAGTTCTGGGTGGCAGTGCTGGGGTGAGGAGGAGCGCTGGCTTGGTGGAGCTTGTACTGGCTGTGGAGAGGAACCCCTCCTCACAGTTCCAGGACAGAAAGGAATGTTGTGGTCACTAATAGACCAGAGCACAGGCCAGGAAAGGAGTAAACACCTTGCCCTTGATCATACCACCTTGGAAGAACTGAAAATTTACAGATCCCTAGAAGTATCTCTGAAAACAGCTGTACAAACCCCTGAAGCTTGGGATAGTACATTCTCCACATTGGCAGCAGACTTCTACCTTAACAAAAAGTTTATAACTCAAGTAATTGGCTGGGATCATGACCAAACCTCACAAAAAGAGTCAGACCATAGAATCTTTTTTGGTACAAAGAAGATCAAAACATACAAAGAAGAAGACAACAAAGTCAAAGCTCCTACATCCAAAGCCTCCAAGAAAAATATGAATCAGTCCCAGGTTGGAAGAGCTCAAAAGGATTTTGAGAAGCAAGTAGAGAAGTAGAGGAAAACTGGGAAAGAGAAATGAGAGTGATGCAAGAAAATCATGAAAAACAAGTCAACAGCTTGCTAAAGGAAACCAAAAAAAATACTGACGAAAATAACACCTTAAAAAATAGCCTATCCCAAATGGCAAAAGAGGTCCAAAAAGCCAATGAGGAGAAGAATGACCTAAAAAGAAAAATTGGCCAAATGGAAAAGGAAGTCCAAAAGATTACTGAAGAAAATCTTTCCTTAAAAATTAGAATAGAGCAATTGGAAGATAGTGACTTTATGAGAAATCAAGACATGTAAAACAAATAAAAGAATGAAAAATTAGAAAACAATGTGAAATATCTCATTGGAAAAACAACTGACCTGGAAAATAGATCCAGGAGAGAGAATTTAAAATTATTGGACTATCTGAAAGCCATGATCAAAAAAGAGCCTAGACATCATCTTTCAAGAAATTATCAAGGAAAACTGCCCTGATATTTTAGAACCAGAGGGCAAAATAGAAACTGAAAGAATCCACCGATCTCCCCTTGAAAGAGATCCCCAAAGGAAAACTCCTAGGAATATTGTAGCCAAATTCCAGAGTTCCCAGGTCAAGGAGAAAATATTACAAGCAGCCAGAAAGAAACAATTCAAGTATGTGGAAACACAATCAGGATAACACAAGATTTAGCAGCTTCTACATTAAGGAACCGCAGGGCTTGGAATATAACATTCCAGAGGGCAAAGGAGATAGGATTACAACCAAGAATCACCTACCCAGCAAAATTGAGTATAATCCTTCAGGGGAAAAAATGGTCATTCAGTGAAATAGAGGACTTTCAAGCATTCTTGACGAAAAGACCAGAGCTGAATAGAAAATTTGACTTTCAAATACAGAATCAAGTGGAACGTGAAGAGGTAAACAGGAAAGAGAAATCATAAGAGACTTATTAAGGCTGAACTGTTTACTTTCCTGCATGGAAAAAAGATATTTGTAACTCATGAGACTTTTGTCAGTATTAGGGTAGTTGGAGGAAAAAAATTATATGTATGCATATATAGATAGGTAGAGGGCACGGGGTGAGTTGAAGATGAAGGGGGTGGTATCTGGAGAATAAAATTAAGTGGTGAGAGAGGATTATACTAGGAGAAGAAAGGGAGAGGTATAATGGCACAAATTATCTGACAAAAAACAAAAGAAAAGGCTTACAGTAGAGGGGAAATGAGGGAAGGTGAGAGGGAATGAATGAGTGAATCTTATTCTCATCAGATTTGGCTTAAGGAGGGAATAACATACATACTCAGTTGTGCATGGAAATCCATCTTACCCTACAGGAAAATAGTGGGGGAAGGGGACAAGAGAGCAGGGAGATGATAGAGGGGAGGACATATTGGGAGAGGAAGTAATCAGAAGCAAACACTTCTGAGGAGGGACAGGGTCAAAAGAAAGAGTATAACAAATGGGGGGGCGGAATAGGATTAGGGGAAATAGAGTTAGTTTTTCACAACATGACTACTATGTTTTGCATAACTGCACATGTATAACCTGTATTGAGTTGCCTGCCTTTTCAATGAGGGTGGGTGGGGAGGGAGGAAAGGAGAAAATTTGGAATCCAAAGTTCTAAAACACATGTTAAAAAAATGTTTTCACATGCAACTAGGAAATAAGAAATACAGAAATGGAGTACAGAAATCTATCCTGCCCTACAGGAAAATAAAAGGAGAAGGGGATAAGAGAAGGGGGGGAGAGAGAAGGGAGGGCAGACTAGGGGAAGAGGTAGTCAGAATGCATACCATCTTGGGACAGACAGAGGGGGGAGATGGGGTGAAAATATGGAACTCAAAATCTTGTGGAAGTGAATGTTAAAAACTAAAAATAAATAAAATCTGATTAAAAAAAAAGAATGGAAAAATCAACGACAATATTAATTCCCACCCACAAAAAGATGAAAAGAACATCAATTATCACCAACCTGTAGATCTACTTTTTCGTGTTTATAAAAATCTTTATACACACACATATTGAGAGTGCTGATAATGAAAATATGAGAAGGGAACAGAAACTTTAACACATGACTCTCTACCATAGACCACATCTTTATAGTCATAGAGAATACAAGATACAATTGCTTTTTATTGTTTGTTGATTCTTTTAAATGAATGTGACCAAGTAGAGTAAGCAGAAGAATGAATGATTATTCCAACAAAGTGTGTCCCACATACATGCAAAGGCCACTCAGGATTTCCTGAAAAAGGAAAATACCCAGATAGCTGTCAAATGACACTCTGATAATTAAACTTAAAACAGAAGGATGATATATTACCTTCAAAGCTATTCTGTACTATCATGGAAGATGTTTCTACGAGGTTCAAATGATAGATTTCCTAGCCTTAATGAGAATTGGCCAGATGTCCTTGTTTGCAGATGGCATTCTGATAATTATATCAATCTCCACAATATTTCAAGATATCTTCAATAAAAATAATTTTGCAAAAAAATTTATAAAGATACAGGAGGCAATGTGGCATAACACAAGAAAAAATAAATGAATGAAAAATGATTACTGTCCAGGCAATGGCATTCAGTTAGATGGTCAGTATACCAAGGTAACACATCAATACATATATCTGGGATGGGCACTGCAGATCCCATGGTTCTCCATATTTGTCTTTTTTATTTCTTTTTAGGCAATTGGGGTTAAGTGACTTGCCCGGGGTCACACAGCTAGTGAGTGTCAAGTGTTTGGTCTGAGGCCAGATTTGAACTCAAGTCCTCCTGACTTCAGGGCCAGTGCTCTATTCACTGCACCACCTAGCTGCCCTATATTTGTCTTTTTTAAAGACAAATTGTCCATGTTTGTCTTTTTCAAATGTTCTAGTGGTGATGTTTATTTTTGAGAATTTCACAATACTACTATCAGAAATCAAAGTGGACAAAACAGTCATCAAAAGACATACTGTAGAGCATCTAAATGTCAACACAAACATTTTTTGTATTTGATCCTAGAAGCAATTAGGAAACAAATGAAGGATTTTGAGCCTGAAAGTAAGATGGTAAGATCTATGCCTTTCTAAGATTAATTTGGGCAGTTGTTTAAAGGATGGCTTGGAAAAGAGATAGAATGGAAGTGGAGAGGCCAATTCAAAAGTTATTATGATAGTTTCCTTAGTTTCCTCATCCATAAAATGGAAATAATAATAACACCTACCTCATAGAATTATTGTGAACATCAAATAAAATATTCGTAAAGTTTAGCATAGTACTTGGCATATGGTAAGCAGTATATAAATGCTTAATTACTTCCCTCCTCTTTCTCCCTCTCCAGATAGAATCCTGGACTTTAACCCTGAATATGGAACAGATGAACTGTAGCTGCTTTGCCTGGAATCAAGACTCCACATTATTTCCTGGACATCTCCACAAAATGATATAAAACATGAATTTTCCAATCCCCCTTCTTACCAGCTCTCCTTATGTATTGTTTTCCCTCATTAAAATGTAAGCTTTTTGAGTGGCAGAATTGTCTAGCTAAGTTGTATTTGTATCTCCAGTACTTAGCACAGGGCCTAACACATAGTACATGCTACTTAGTAAATGTCCTCATCTCTCTCTCTCTCTCTCTCTCTCTCTCTCTCTCTCTCTGCCTCTCTCTGTCTCTCTGTCACTCTGTCTGTCTCTCTTTTTTGCTCTCTCTCTCCTCTGATTACTGCATCATAGTGCAGTTCTGGGAAGAGGAAAGAGTCAAGGATCACTCCAAGACTGGGATGCTTGGGATGCTTAGGTTGGAAAGGCTTGGGAAATAATTTGCTCTGGATCACAAAGCTATTTAATGGCAGAGCCAAAAGTTAAGTGTCCTCATTCTTAGTCTAGTGTTCTTTCTGCCCAGTCACACTACAGGCTTCAAGAACCATGTCTCATCTATTTCTACTGGATTATAACATCTATGACTACTTATATAAATTTTTCCTTACCCAGTGTTCTGTGCTTAACACTGTGCATCACATGTAGTAGGCATTCAATAAACACTTATTGACTGCCTGATCCTGTGCATACTCAGTATTTAATTAATATTTGTTGAACTGTAATAAAATTACATTATTTTATAACTTACCCACAAACACCCACCAATGGCTAGCACTGTATACCCTAGCAGACCAATTTCCACTCTACCTGAGTCCCAGATTCAAAAATGACTGCTCACACTTATTTGAGTGCTCAATACAACTGTGGTTTCTGAGGCAGTGTTGGGATTCAGAATTCACCAAATGCACATTAGTCTAACTCCTATAAGATGACTGAATCCATTTCCCTCCCTCTCAGTGACATCTCTCTTTCCTGATTGGGTTTGTGAAGCCAATTAATAAGGAAACACTGAGCTGTCCTCTTAAAAGGAGAGACGGAATTCAGCTACACATTTTTCCCCAACTCTAATGTTGGATCTGTCAGAGATGAATCATCACTCAGTTTAACAGGCTGATAAAAAATGAAAGTTGCTGCCCTCCATGGTTTCCCGGAGTCAACAAATGGGAGATGTGCATTTTGCATAAGGCTGCCAACATCTGGTCAGATATCCTCCTTGGGAAGCAGCAGTAGCCCTAGATGGTAGCTGAGCTTCCAACCTAAGCAAAGACATCACCACTACATCATCACCCAAACACTACAAAGCTCTCTTAATGAAGCCCAGTACATCCTTGCTTATTCAGCTGCTGTGTCTGTGAACATATTGTAATTAATTGCCTGAGCAGTGCTGAAGCATTGTTAACTGACATTGAAGTGAAGTGCTTTATTGATATGACTTGTATGAGAATGATTTCCTCTACTGGAAATGAGATTGGATGACCTTTTAAGGGGATTGGCTGGGGAGAATTTCTGAAACAAGACTTATACGTGCAATTTCAAAATGGCAGATACAAGTTAAAGTGTTTGATTGGAGAACTAGTCAGTCAAAGACAGGACATGAATGCAGGTCCTCCTGGTTCCAAATTCAGTATTCTATTCATAGTGTCACACCACTTCTACTTAGCACATAAGCACCTTAGTTCATTAAGGTATTTTTGACATGTCTTCTATTTCCAAATTAAAGATAATTGGCAGCTTCAGTCTGAATTCCTTGTGTTTCAAGATGCCTACAGGGACCCAACAGCCCACCCTGATTTCTTTCTCCTCTATCATGGTTCATCTCTCCTTTCTCTCTCTTCACCCTTCTTTTCTGTGCCACCACTCTTCCCTCAGCTCATTAAGACCCAGGAGGGGCTAAGGACACTCTCTCCCACTGCTGCTTAACTCATAAAGTCCCATCTCCTTCCTTCCCATCTGCTCTCTTGTACTGCGTGCATTTTTTCCAAAAACTAAGACTTGACTGACTCAAGTCCACCCTCAGGCTCAAAGAATTTGAGGACCCAAATTGCTCTCAGGATGAGAGAGAACTCTTATTTTTTTTAAAGACAAGTCCCAGAATGACAGGTAATTCTAAAACCTTATTCCCTAAGTATATCCAGAATATATTCAAAATGAATCCGAAGTGATTTGAGGAACAGAAATTATCAGCAGCTGGGGAAATCCAGAAAGGCTTCATGTAGAAGGTGATGCTTAAGCTGTCTTGAAGGAAACCAGGGGTTTTGAAAGATGGAGGAAAAGAGAGAGTATACTTCAGGCAGGGGAGTGGGGAGGAGGGAGGAGTCAATATTAAGTCATGAAGATGGGAAGTTTGGAAAGACAATGAGCTCAGTTTTGACATATTGAGATTGAGATGCCTGTGGCATTATAAGGTCTTAAAGTTGGAAAGGATCCCAGACTATATGCAGATATAGCCCAGACTATACCTGAACAGGAATCACCTTAAACATTACTAGCAAAAAGCCATTCAGCTTGAAGACATCCAGAGACAAAGAACTCAGTGCATGTAAGTTAGTCTATTCCTTCTTGGATCCATTAATATATAAATGTCAATACCTTCAATCCACGATAAAGTAGCCATTGATCACCTACTCTGTTTCCAGGGAAACTAGGTGGCACAGTGCTAGGTGGTGAAGTAGATAGAACAATGGGCCTGGAGTCAGGAAGACTCCTCTTCCTCAGTTCAAATCTGGCCTCAGACACTTATAAGCTGTGTGACTCTGGGCAAGCCACTTAACCTTATTTGCCTAAGTTTCCTCATCGATAAAATGAGCTGAAGAAGGAAATGGCAAACCACTCCAGTATCTTTGCCAAGAAAACCCCAAATGGGGGTCACAAAGAGCTGGACACAACTGAGCAACACACCGTTCCCAGTGCTGAGTCAAGCCTTGAGCAAAATGCAGTGAAAAACATGACCTCAGGGACCTTAGAGAATGAGACACATGATGCAAACAATCTCAACATAAAATAACATGCTAACATGCAGATTATGCACTGAAGAAATTCAAAAGAAGCTGTGAGAAAGAAAAGCTTGGTGGGAAGAAGGCTTCTCTTTCCCTAGCCTAGCAAGTAAGTCCATCTACCATCTGTCTCCAAGTTATCTCTCTAATCCTCTCTCACCCAACTTCTCACCTTCGTTTACTTCACTTTAGTCAAATTAGACCAGTTACCTTCTTTTGATTTAGTTTCCTTATTCACTTTTCCTACTCTGTCTTGGCTCCAAAGAGGACAGCAGAGTGTACTGGAAAGATATCCAAACTGGAATCTCATATTCTATGTTTCCTTGAGTGAACCACTTCCTCTCTGTGGGCTCTATCTTCTTCCCTTGTAAAATTAGGGTATTGGGGCAGCCACGTGGCGCAGTGGATAGAGCACTGGCCCTGGATTCAGGAGGACCTGGGTTCAAATCTGGCCTCAGACACATAACACTTACTAGCTGTGTGACCCAAGTCACTTAACTCCATTGCCTAGCCAAACAAAAGAAAAAATAAAATTAGGGTATTGACTGTTATCTTTAAGGTCTTCACTGGGCATTAAATTATATGGTTATAAATCTTCCGTCTTTTTTTTTTCATTCCTATTGTTTTCCTCTGCCTTAATTCTCTGCCTCATTAACTAGTCTCAGTATCAATTTAAAATATAGTTTTATTAATTTGCATATTTAGTCTATGTAATGGTCAGGTGAAAAAGTTTCATCCTTCTCTAAGGAAAAAAACATGAAATTATTTTTATTTGTTTTCCTCAATTGCTTTTTTTTTTCTATTTGGGAGAAGGTGATAGTCAGTGGCGGTCCTCTCCCCCCAACCAATAAGAAGAAAAATTTCCTTTTTTTTTTTTTGGGTTAGGCAAACTCTTCTTAGTTACCTGTGCTGCTTCATTCAGCAGAATGCCTCATTCTCCCCTTCCTCCGGATGAATAAGGGCTCTCCATTAAGTGTTCCCACTTTTTACTCCTCACAACCTGAGAAAACTGTGAATTCACATCATTTGATTGAAGATCTCATTCCTCCCAGTTCTGTCCCCAATCCATTAGAAGCAGAGACTCAACAGTATACAGCACGTACAGGTGCCCAGTAGAATAAGAGAAAGCCACTCAACAGATGAGAGCAACATAACTTCAGAAAGACACTCCTAAGAATGAGAGGCCATAAACCTTTCTGATGCTCCCTATGATACTGAGGCCTTGATTCTACTCTATTTGCAACCTCAGGAGCAATTTGGAAGCAAACCTGGAAAGAGTTGTCTGAAAGAAATTGATGATGAATCAGTAAATGTTCAATCCTGCGTACATTTCTACTAAAACATCACTGATCATCTCAGATCAAAGCTTTTAGTATCACTGAATATTAAAAACAGAAGGGGACTTAGAATATAAAATGTTAGCACAAAGAATATCGGAAGATAGATCCGCAAGAGAACTGACAGCCTACAACAGAGATTCTCAACTCTTTTTGTCTCATGGACGCGTCCTCCCCCACCCCAGCACTGGTAGCTTGGAGAAGCCAATGGACATTCTCTCAGAATGTTTTTAAATGGATAAGATAAAACACATAATATTATAAAGGAAATAAATTATATTGAAATATAGCAATTGATATTTAAAAAAATTTACAGACCACAGGTTAAGAACCCTCAGCTTAATGTTAG
Source organism: Phascolarctos cinereus (assembly GCF_003287225.1). Taxonomy (NCBI): domain Eukaryota; kingdom Metazoa; phylum Chordata; class Mammalia; order Diprotodontia; family Phascolarctidae; genus Phascolarctos; species Phascolarctos cinereus. Next base: position 636,892,404 of record NW_027555847.1, read on the forward strand.
AACCTAATCTATTAGAATTGGCTATACAGAACATCTAACGTAATTGCTTCATTTAAAGATGAGTACCAAGAATGTCAGAGGCAGCTAGGTGGTGTAATAGATAGAACAATGGGCCTGGAATCAGGAAGACTCATCTTCCTGAGTTCAGATCTGGCCTCAGATATTTACTAGCTGTGTGACCCTGGGCAAGTCACTTCACCCCATTTGCCTCACTTTCCTCATCTATAAAATGAATTGTAGAAGGAAACAGCACAAAGAGCCAGACATGACTGAACAACAACAATTTCTGGGCAGCTAGGTGGCACAGCGATCAGAGTGCTGGGCCTGGAGTCAGGGAGACATCTTTCTGAGTTCAAACTTGGCCTCAGACACTCAAGGAAAGTCATTTAACCCAGATTTCCTCAGTTTCCTTATCTGTAAAATGAGCTGGAGAAGGAATGGCAAACTGCTCCAGTATCTTTGCCAAGAAAACCCCAGCTGAGGTAATGAAGAATCAGACAGGACTGAAAATGATGAACAGCTAAAAAGCTGCTTGAGGGCAGGAACTATTTTGTTTTTGTCCTTCTCTGCCCAACATCTACCTCAGTGTTTGAGACTTTTTTCAAAATCAAATTCTGTGATTTCCCAGTGAGGAAACTGCTACCAATGCAGATCAGCATCTTCTTTTCCACTTATAATGGTAACTTGTCTACAGTTACCACAGTGTCAAACAGCTAGTATGTGTCAGAGGCTGGACATGAACCTAGGTCTCCCAGGCTTCAAGGTCAGCTTTCTATTTACTATACCACATTGTCTCATCTATGTGTCTGGTAAATAAGAGGTATTAATTAATAAATTAAATAATAAATATTTCTAATTAAATGGCCCAATGAGTTGGGCAAAGGATTGATGTTTTCATTTTATATATGGAAAAACTGGTCCTCAGAGAGGCTAGTTTACACTACTAGTTACAGAGCCCTTCTGCTTATATCCCATTGTCTACCTTTTTGATGATGATAGCAGTGTCTCAAAGTTATTAAACTGTTTGTCACATATACATTTTAATATAAGGGAATCCATTTTTAAAATCCCCTATTCAGATATTAAATTCCTACTCAACCTTTAAAGCTGAACTCAAAGCTAGCTTCTCTGCAGTCTTCCTGAACTTCCCTGCACAGTAACAACCTTCCTTCTCAGACCTCTCATAAACCTTGGTTTCATATTTCTTTAATACACACATTATGTAATTATGTGGCACAACAATAAAGTATAGTCAAGCAGATCTGAGTTCAAACCCCACAAGTGATACTAAGCCTTAGTTTCCTCATCTGAAAAATAGATGTAGTGATGTCTATAGCACCAAACTCACAAGGTTGCTGCAAGGCTGGAATGAGATAGTGTATAAAACATATTGCAAACTTTAAAGCACCATATAGAAATATCAGTTATCATTAATTGTGCATTAGTAAAGGCATCATGATACAGTAGAACAGGTAGCTGGCATTGAAGCCAGAAAGACCGGCTTCAAGTCCTACCTCTGGCTGGGTGACCCTGGACAAGTCACAGCCCTCAGTTATGTAGGCAACTCTCTAAGACTATATCTTACAGACAAGGTGAGGCTGACTCTCATTAACAGAAGGAACTACCTCAGGTGGAAGGTCCATATATCAATGAAATCTCAAGGCCCCATTCATTGTACATTATAATTCTTTGTCTTATCTACATACTTGGTACCATGAGTAGAGTGGTGATTTCTCATCCAAAATGTTTATCTCCCTCAGTTCTTTGTAGAATTCTGTGCATACATTAGGTGCAACAAATATGTGTTGAATTGAATTCCAATAATAACTCGTTATAGTTCAGAAATATAGATGGGTAAATATAGACAGATACAGATATAGATAGATAGATAGATAGATAGATGGATGGATGGATGGATGGATGGACAGATGGACAGGTAGGTAGATGATAGATAGACAGACAGGTAAGATAGATGAAGACAGACAGATAGATAGAGATAGATAGATAGATAGATAGATAGATAGATAGATAGATGGATGGATGGACAGGTGGACAGAGACAGGTAGGTAGATGATAGACAGACAAGATAGATAGATAGATAGATAGATAGATAGATAGATAGATAGATCAGACAGTCAGACAGACAGATAGGCCAGCAAATAGACATAGCTTGTCTAACAAGCCAGCAAACAGATAGATTCTTTCTATATTGCTATAAAGTTTATAAAATACTTTCCTCTGTTGTAAAGTAGATAGTGTAAATATTATCAACACCATTTACAACTGAAAAAAAAACTTAAGCCAAGATCATAGTTCCACAAATAATACGTAGCTGAGTAAGGACTTGATCCTGATTCCAATAAGTTCAGTGAACTTTTCACTCTGCCAAAATGCTTCCAAATACCGATAGTGCTGTTAATTAGCAGAATGTACCAAATATACAAGTTGCCCACCTAGGAGGGGAAGGCAGAAGACAGGACATAGCTTAGCCTGGGACGTTGAAGCTGGGGGAGGAGAGAGATTTTTCCCGGTTATGAAGAGTATTTTGTTCACTTGTACACTTATCTGATGTTTATAAAATGGCATTCTTCACTGAAAAAGAGCCTTAGGGCTTAAATACCATAAACTGATCAATTAAAATATTCAAATCAACTGACAGGCATAGTTACACCCTGGTAATCCTGAAATGAGAAGTGCAAATAGTACACTTTGCTATCTGTAACAGACTTAAGAAAGTACCATCCCACCACCCACATCCCTTAGGACTGAGGTCCTCCTTGCTGAAACAAAGCCACCTAGGAAGGGACTGAGGCATCACTGAATCTCACAATTGGAAGCAGCCTTGATGATCATCTAGTCCAAATCATCCCTGAATAAGAAGCCCCTCTTTATCATTTTCAACAAGTTCTCATTCATTCATATATCCACCTTTTGCTCAAAGTCTTCCAATGAAGGGAAACCAATTACCTCATGGTAAAGCCTATTCCACTTTTAGATAGCTTTTATTGCTCTTTTTTTCTTTTTTTAAATTCATTTTAAACTTAAATACAAAACGTGTTCTATGTACACAGCAGAACATACAGAGATGATTCAATAGAAAACCATGAATTTCCATTTCAGACTGTTTACTTAAAAAAACCTACATAATAAATATTACACATTGTTTTCAAAGCAGATAGCTTTTATTGTTAACAAATTTTTCCACATAGGACGCAAAAACCTAACTTTCCTGTAACTTCCTGGTACATAGGTGCTTAATATTAGTTAACTGACTGACTGAGAAAACGTAATAGCTGGCACAAGGATTAATATCCCCATTTTACAGATGAGGAAACAGGTTAAGAGAAGGATGAACTCTCTAATGGTGACACAGATTTTAAATATTAGATTCAGTATTTCTAGTGCTAACTCCAAATTTCAGCTCATCACAGTGCTGTAGAAAGGGGGTTGAGTGGTAAGGATCCAAAGGATAGCACCAAGGAAAAATCAATAGAAGGTGATGACTCAGTGGATGTGTCAGAGAAAAAGGAAAAGTGAAGGTTTTCATGTGGACAACCACAAAAAGAGTAATGAAACTGATGGAGAAGTTGTAGCCAATGGACACAGATTTTCCCATTCTCCATGACATAAATATGCTTAGCTATCTTGGTGGAATTTCATGTTGGAATTTAGGGTGCTAGAGTCTATCGCTCTCCATGATGACCTCAAATTAAATTCAATGCAGTTCATTGAAAGCACCTGCCATGGGACAAACATTACAAGGCCTGGAGTGGGGAAATCCAACCATTCATGGGACAGACAACTTGATCAGATCAGACAGGGTCCTCCCTTAGCTTAGCACTTCTGTCCTGGCATTTTTCTAGAGACCACCAATGTAACATCTTCCTTCTTAGAAACTTCCAACTTCTAGAAAATAGATGCCCATTTGCTTTTGATATGAGAGTGGGGAAAACAATGAGACACTGCCTGAGTAAGACACTAGCCTTCCCTATGATACATCAGCCTTCTTCCACATCAGCTAGCAACTCTGTGACATGGGATTATCTTGATGACCCCTCACTGTACCCAGAGGAAGGACAAGACCCTGGGATGATGTAATTGTTAGGTCAACAAAAGACCTCCTGAATGATGTCCAATCAGCTTCTTTCCTTTGCTGTGGCTTCAAGATGATTTTATTTGCCTGACAGATAAGTCAGGTTAATAACCTTGTTTCTAGGATAACTAGGATGCCAGGGCAATATTGTGCCATTCTTTTCCTTGGCCTTGATATCATGAGTGTCTCAAGTTAAGTGACTTCTGTTAATAAGGTAAAATGTGCCCTTTTAGTTTTAGCATCATTGGTCTGATCTGTGTCTTTTGGGGAAATTTCTAAATTAAAAAAAAAATAAAATAAAGGTGTCCACAAGGAACCAGGGCAAGGGTTCCTTCCAACTTTAATTTCAAATGTACTAGTCACAAATTTGTAAATCTAATTTCCTCATGACAAGATAGCTTTTTAAATATTTGAGAACTGTATTTCTCCTCAAAAAATTAACTTATGCAAGAACCTCCTTTTGTGATATTCTTCTGCAGAAGGGAATCCCTTCTAGGAGGTCATAAGGTTCCCATATTGACTCTTGCTTTCTCTAGCTAGGCTTACAATTACCTATTCCCTCAGTGTAGGTGTGACTGTCAATAGTTTAATCCTTGCTTAGAGTCCTGTTTTGTGTCTAAGTAAAGGCCCATGGGCCAGCCAGAAACTTCAGGGAAAACAGCCCCTTAATGAGTTAGGATGCTGAGAATAATATGTAAAAAATGGGAATCAGTTCAATGTGTACTTTATTGCAAGCAATGGGGAAGAAGGGGGAGGGCAGACAGGAAAAGGGGAACCATCACACAATTTAGGCACATGCACACTAATATAGAATATAACTTATGTAAGGGCAGCACTGCACTGGGGAGCAGAGACACTAGTCCATTCAGCAGGAAGAAGGTGCTCTGAGTTAGCCTTCTGATAGAAGGGTTTTATACTCTGATTTTGGGTGACATCCCCTCCAAGCTGGTTAATTTGAATGCCAGGAAGAAAAATAAGCTGATGGTAGACAAAATATTATTGGGATACCCAAATGCACTAACCTTCAAAAAAAATTTTGTCAGTTTAGTATTTTTCTATGATTATGCTCTATAAGCTTACAGCCTCCTTTAAGGGGAGATGATCATGATGGCCTTAAGATCATTGAACCTAATCTTATAAAAACAGTTTCCATGCATAGATTCTATAAGTTACAGTCTCTCTTAAGAGCAGGCTGTCATGGTAGTCTCAAGACCACTAGGCCCAACCTTGCAACAAGCCTTTACAGAATGTTTGTGTATAAAATTAATTTTCCAGAGTTAGAAGGAAAATCAAAGGCCTTCTAATAAAACCTGTACAGCTCAACAAAAATCCTCTCTCAAACACAGCTGACAAATAGTCATCTATTATTTGTTTAAACCCCTCCGGTGAGGATGAAGCCACTACTTCTTAAAGTAGCCTATTTTCTGTAACATCTTAGCTATTCCTGTCTTACTCTTTAAATCTTTTGTCATTCTTGAACTCTCCATAGAGATATGTCTTGTCTCAAGAACCAGATTGCACATTACTAATGAGTAGATTCTAGGTGTTATACTCGCACATTTCTCCCGTATCCCTCACAGAACACAGATACATATCGTCTTGTGTATTTGAAGGGCTGAATAAATATTTATGTATTTGATTTCATTGTAACACGCAGGTGTTGAACATTCAACCTATCAATCAACAAGTCGCCATTAAATGCCTCCTACCTGCCTGGCTTCTGACAAAAAAACAAGAGCATATGTAAGTAAGTGCTAATCTGTGATTGTCAGTCAATGAAAGAGAAATCCACAACAGAATAAAAGTGTCATTGGTGTTGGGGCAGCTAGGTGGTACAGTAGAGAGAATGCTGGACCGATGGTCTCAGACAATTCCTAGCTGTGTGATTCTAGAAAGTCACTTAACCCTGTTTGCCTCATCTGTAAAATGAGCTGGAAAAGGAAATGGCAAACCACGCCAGTATTTGTGTCAAGAAAATCCCAAATGGGGTTACAAAGTGTCAGACACAACTGAACAACAGGAACAACAAAATCCATTGGTATGGACAGAGGAAAAAAGATACCAAGGAGAACTTGACTTTGGAAGTCAACAGGATTAGCTCCTCCTTGGGCAGAAATCTCTTTCTTTCATTTCATTCAAGGAAATGTTCTACAAATACAATCGACAGTCGTCCATCATTCTAGGACCAGTCCATCTAAATGTACAGAGGTTCAACACTGCCTTGGAGCCAATTGGCAATGGATTCCTTGACCCTGGTCATTCTAAAGCAACATCAAGTTGTATTGGGACTATAATCTGTACCAGTAGATGAAGCTCCATGCTGACAAAACTATGAATTCTTCAAGTACCAAACGTCAAGGCAGAGCAAAGCATCCAAAGAGATGTGAATTATTATTCTGGATGATGTTCTGTATATAGGTCAAGTTGAAAGAGAAATTTTAACACAGCTATCTATTTAATTTAAATATTAAGCATCTATTACATGCAGGGAACTCTTCTAGGCTTCAGTTGTACAAATATAAAACCAAAACAGTTCTTGACCTCCGGAAGATTATGTTCCATTTAATGGATGAAATATGTATACAGATAAATAAATAGAAATTATATACAAAGTAATACTAAACCAGTTCAGGGACAGAGATGACTAAAAATTGGAGGAATCAGGAAAAGTCTAGTATAGATTGTAGCATCTGAGCTGGACTTTGAAAGAGGCTAGAGATTGGGCTAAGTAGAAGTGAAAGGGGATAGGAGTGAGGATTGTATTCTAGATGTGAAGAGCACCCTGCATAACACACAGAGGCAAGAGATAGAATGCTCTGCATAGGAAAGAGATCGCAATCTAGTTTGACTGGAACTGAGAATAAATAAAGGGAAACAATTTGAAAAATGATGGAATGTTAGGTGGGGTTCCTCTTTTGGAATGCTTTAAGTAGCAAGCTGAGAATTTTACACAAGAAGCCATTTAAAAATTTTGTGTAGCCAAGAGGGTGAGAATGTAAAGGACAAGAGATGCAAGTGGAAATTGAGAGTACCAAAACTTACAAAGAAATCATAAAATGGGAAAAGAGAAAAGGTCATTAGATTTAGCAATTAAGAAATCCTTAGTGATCTTGGAGAGAGTAGCTTTAGTTGAGTGGTGGAAATGGAAGCCAGATTGCAATAGATTGTAGTGTCAGTGGGCAAATGATTAGGTGTAAGTAGGAAGATGAAGTAGATCAAGGTACCTTTGGATCATATATTTGGAACTGGAAAAAACCTTAAATGTCATTTAGTCTGATCCTTTTGTTTAACAGATGAGGAAACTGAGGATCCAGAGGGATAGTGTCACACAGATGAGAGTCAGGATTTGAATGCAGATCCTCTTGTCTCCAAAGTTTGAGAAAAATACGTAAAGTTTTATAAGTAATTGACATATGTGTGTGTACACATACACACACACACACACACACACACACACACACATGACTAACAGCCATTCTCAAGTAGATCAGTGGTCAAAGGATATGAACAAAAAGTTCTCAAAAGAAAAACTGCAAAGTATTCATAACCACATAAAAGAATGCTAAGTTACTAATAGTAAGATAAATGCAAATTAAAACAACCATGAGGTTCCATGTCATACCTTGCAAATTTGCAAAGATAACCCAAAAAATGGCAATAGTTGATGTTGAAGGGGTTGTGGAATGCTAGATACACTAACGTGTTGGTGTTGGAGCTATCAAATCATACAACCATTTTGGAAAGCTATTTGAAATTAAGCAAATAAAGTGAGTAATAACCATACCCTTTGAACCAGAGACCCCATTACTGAGCTTACTCTCAAGGAAGCCTCCAATAAGAAGAAAGTCCCATATACATGAAAATATTTATTGCATCACTTTTTTGTGATAGCAAAGAATTGAAAACAAAGTAGATGGCTATGGATTTGAGAATGGCCACACAAATTGTGGTGCATGAATATAAGGAAGAATTACCGTAAATGTAATATGGACTATAGAAATTATATGTTTATATGTATGTATGTATGTATGTATGTATGTATGTATATGTAGATCTATACAAAGAAGCATAGAAAGATCTACATGAACTGATGCAGAGTGAAATAAGCAGAGCCAAGAAAATAATATGAAAAGTGACTACAATGAAATAAATGGAAAGAATGACCACATACACACCCACACACAAAAAATCAAAAGTGAATGTAGCAAAATTATAAATATCAAATATAAATTGAAGGAAGAAATAGAAGAGGACACCTCCTCAATCCACCCCTTTGTGGAGATGGAAAATCTACAAATGTTATCCATTGAACATATTTTTGGACTTATTCAAAATAATGATAAGTTGTGCTTACTTTTTCTCTTCTCTCTTTTTGTCTCTAAAAATACTATGTGTCATATGGGATGTCTCTCTAGGAGAGAAAGGGGACTGAATGCTAGGGAAAACTGTGATGATGTTTAAAAACAAAAGATATCAATAAAATATATTTTTAAAAAACACATTAGGGAAAATAACATTATAGAAGGAATTTATTTCAAGCAGAACAATGTAATAGTTTAGAGAATCATTCCTGGGTGGGCAAAATTCAGGCTATAAAATTTGGACTAAGGCTTTATACGGCATATAGCACCTATATTCCAAAGCAGACTGTAAGCTCCTTAAGAACAGGGACTATATCTTTTTCTTCTTCATCTCCAGGAACTAGTTACATAAATAGGAATTCAATAAATATTTGTTTTTGTTATTGTAGGTCATCTATTTAGCACAATGGACAGAGTTCTGACTTAGAGTCAAGAAGACCTGAGTGCAAATTCTGCCTCAGATACTTACAACCTGGGCAAGTCATTGAATATCTCTTATTCTCAGTTACGTCATCTGTAAAATGAGAATAATAATAACATCTATATCACACGGTTGTTTTGAGGATCAAATGAGATAACATATGCAAAACATTTTGCAAATCTTAAAGCACCACATAAACATTGTCACGATCGGTAATAGTTCAGATGTGCTCCACTGCAGGTACTAAACAGAAAATTATGAGAAATTATCAATTCTTAGATAATGCTGGATTTACAATAATTAAAGAATAGTTGATTTAAATTAGCCCTATATTACATCAAGACTAGGAAAGAAACAGAGCAGTAATTCTCATTATCTTTTGAAGGACCTATCTTGTGTCTCAAGAAACAATTTTATTTCCTGTCTTAGTGAGCCAGATCTCTCTCTCTGTCTGTCTGTCTCTCTGTCTGTGTGTGTGTGTGTGTGTGTGTGTGTGTGTGTGTGTGTGTCTGCCTCTCTCCCTGTCTCTATCTCTGTCTGTCTCTTTCTCTTTCCTTTTCAAATGAGAAACCAATGTTAGTCTTGGGCTGAGAAAGAAGCCTTTCATCCCTATGACTCTCTGGTCATTACCTTTGGACTCCTGCCTAGCCCTTCAATTCCTATTACCCCAAAGGTCAGAGACCAGCAGGCGGTCTTTGAGAAACAGCTGCTGTAGGCAGGAGTTAAGTGCTTCCTTGGAGCTAAGGAAAAAAATCTCTTTTCCTCCTAAGCAGGCCCCCAGCAGGTGGTTGGGAGTCTCAATAACAGAAAGGAGGATAATGTAAGGCAGAGGGGCCTCAAGCTAGTTAGCCTGCCAACATGAGAGAATGAGGCTGTGCACCCTGCTGTCTCGGGTCCTGGAAAAGAATTACATCAGACCTCATAGCCTCACCACCCATTTCAGAGCCCACTGCTCCCAACCCAGAGTGGCACATAGACCAATCTGGGAGCTAGAAAAGAAAAATGATTTATTTGTTTGATATGGGTGGCTAGGACTCTAGAAAGACTGAATAAAGGAAGTCCTCTTGACCTGGGTATACTGCTGGATGTTAAGGGGTAGTAGAAATAATGCTGAATCTGCAAAGCTGGGTTTGAATTCAGGCTATAATATTTATTAGCTGTGGGACCATGGGTAACTCAATTTACCTCTCTGAGTCTGTTATCTTATTTATAAAATGGACATATAAACCCTTGTCACATTCAATACAACTGGTCCTCTCCTTCCTTCTCCTTTTCCTCTCCAAGGAAGTAGGAAGGATGAAGGAGAATTTAAAATATCATGGTAGCTGAGCAGTTGTGATATTTTTACCACAGGTTTGTGGGATGGCCCACTTTCAGAGCCCCCCAGATCATGCTATTAGAAGACCATTTAAAATGCACATACGTAGATCTTGGGCCGAGACAATATTGCCAAGGTCACCCTCATTAGGCTGTTATCATTGCTTCTTTCTAGTCTGAGCCTGCTCCATTTATACAATTCTAGACTATCTCTATTTTGCCAGTATCCTGGTTGAAACTGTAAGGGGTTATTATGCCATGGGAAAATAATGTGAGGTGACAGTAGAGTGGACTGGAAAGGGTCAGGAGATAGTAAGCATGGTGTCTAATCCTGATTCCGCCAGTAAGTCTATTATTTTGTGCAAGACAGTTCCGGACCTCCATTTCAATAGTCGGTAAACATTTATTAAGCACTTGCTATATGCCAGACACTGTGCTGAGTGTTAGGGATACAAATAAGAAAAAGTAAGACAGTCCCTGCCCTCAAGGAGCTTACAATCTAATGGTGGAAGGCATCACACAAAATGACGCTTAGATGAGGGAGGCACCAGAAGATATCCAAGTACAGGGACATAATGTTCATGAAATTGAAGCCAAGCGGAGCCCTTAATAGTAAGTGAAGTTAGGTGGAAAAGTCTGAGTCCTATCTAAAAGAGGGTCTTGAGAGGACCTCATTGCTTTACCCAGCAACCCTCTAATCAGAGGGCAGAAGCAACTGGGAGTGCTAAAAAGGTGTTAAGTATCAAAGCTGAAATAATCTCCAAGATAAGAGATTTCAGGTGAGGAGCTTATCCTAGGGGAGGCACAATGTTTGAAGAGTTAAAACCAAGCAGAGTAGCTGATGGTAAATGAAATCTGTTTCCTCAGCTATAAAATGGAAAGGCTGGGCTAGATCCATAAATAAATAATTTATTAAGCGCTTACCATGTGCCAATTACCATACTAAGTACTGGTGATATAAAGAAAAAATAAGACTGTCCCTGCCCTCGAGGAGCTTACATTCTAACTAGGGAAGACAATACATAAAGAGGTGTTGGAAGGGGGTAGGGTTTCAAGCAAGACGCTATGATCTAGAGATGGCAGGGAAATGAGGCGAAGGCATGGATCAGGATAAGGAAAAATACCACCTACAATAGCCCAAAGTTATTCCAGAGGATGTAATGCAAGTTTCTGGTACTGAACAGCTGTGGATAAAGGCCAGAATGAATTACTAGGTAATCTCTAAGGTCCCTATGGGTTATACTAGTCCAGAACTTTTTAAGGTAATTTGGGCTGAAAGGACAAAAGTTCACCCAGATGAGTACAAAGCAGAGTATCTTGCCCATAAATAGGTACTTAATAAATGTCCATTGATTTGAACGGAATACCAGGAGAACAAAACAGCCATTTTTCTTTCTGAGCCCACAAAAGAATAGACAGAGTGGGTGTGTCTTGAAGGTTACCCTGACAAAAAACAATGGTAAGATGACAAATTTCACCACCAGAGATTCATTACTTGAGTTAAAGCTTTATACCTTTGGGGAAATGGTACCCTATCACTTTTTAATGTCTTAGTATGAATGAATTAGAAGTACCATGATAATTGCTCTCTACACAGTATTTTAAGGTTTAAAAAGTGCTTTACTTCCTTTGACCCTAAAAATAATGCTGTAATATAAGTAGAATAGGGATTTTTATCCCCGTTTTACAGATGATGAAACTTAATTCAGCTCAGGGAAATCTAAGGATTTGTCTATACTAAAATGCCACCTTCTACAGGAAGACTTTCTTGATTCTCTTTAATTCTAACACTTCTTCTTTTGATTATTTCCTATTTATGCTGCATATATACTGTTTGTACATAGTTGTTTGAATGTTGCTTCCCCCATTCCCTGCTGTTTGTCCTACATTTTTTAAGAGGACCAATGATATCATGGAGTGATGTCTTCACTTGTGCATGAATTGGATTTAAGTGAGGCAGAGTTCCACAAAGTCATCAGCCTCACTCTCCCAGAATCATTGAAGTCCAGTGGCAAGACAAAAGTCAAGGTGGCTAGTGTCTTCAGTCTCTGACCAAGCCCTAAGTGCATCATAGCACCTGCTTTAGCCACCTTCATAGCTGTTGGAACAAATTGTTCTTATCTTCCAGGGAAGTCTTCACAAGCTTGGGATAAACATTCCCCTAACTCACCAATAAGTTTAAAGCCTGTCAGTTACCCTCAGCCTAGTTTAGCCCATCTGCTGAGATGGTTTACCAGGCTGTGGCTACTGTGCTTGCTACAGTTTCTTAGAGCCATAGGTGAGAGCTGAGTGAGAGATAAACAGCAAAGATGGATGAACAGCACTGAAACGGGCTTGACAGCCCTCACACCAGAAGTATTAGTCCTCCATGAGCACTGCATATACTCCATTCCCTACTGCTTAACACAATGCCTGATGCAGCATCATACACACAGTTGTTGTTTTTTAACTTCCCTTAATAAATGCTTATTGAATTAGTTGGAATCTGCTTCCTGACAAATTCCACTCTTTGGACTAGAGCTCTTCTGAGGCAGTAGTGTGTGTGTGTGTGTGTGTGTGTGTGTGTGTGTGTGTGTGTGTGTGTGTGTGTGTGTGTTGGAGTCTGATGAGGCCTATGGACCTCTGTTCAGAATAATTTTTTCTTAAATCCATAATTGAAGAAAGTGTTAAATTTTAACTAGATGTTAGTGAAAATAAAGATCTATGTTTTTCCCCATCCCTTCATGAACCTCAGGTTAAGAACTCCAGCTATAGAGATTGCCATACTCTTTTTTAACTCAAATAATGAGCTAAGAGCAGAACCCTGAGTGAATAGAGCTGCAAAGCAGTATAGGTTTTTAGCGTAGAGAAAAGTCCGGGATCATAGGTACTATATAACGTGGACATAGGAAAAAGAGGGACCTGAGAATAACCTGATGTCATTAATCAAAGTACATTTATTAAGTGCCTACTATGTGCCAGGCACTGTGCTAAGCATTGAGGACATAAATACAATAAGTGCGACAATCTGTGTTTTCAAAAAGTTTGCATTCAAATGAAGGAAATAGCAAGGTCATACACGTGTGTGTGTGTGTGTGTGTGTGTGTGTGTGTGTGTGTGTGTGTGTGTAGGGAGACAGAGAAAGAGAAATCTGAATCATTACATGTAAGGTAGGTTAAGAATGAGGAGGACATTAGCAGTTGGGGAGATAATAATTAATATAGAAGGTGATGTCTAAACTGTGTTTTGAAGAGGAATTCCATGAAGTAGAGAAGAGAAAGTGTATTCCAGACAGGGAGAGAGCCAAGTGCCAAAACACAAAGGTGGGAGATATATATGAAGAATAAAGGTAAGGTCAATTTGGCTGGTCACACAGTGCAGAAAGGGGAGTAATTCCAATGAGGCTGGAAAGATTGGTTGGGGCAAAGTTGGGAAGAGTTTTAAAAGCTAAACTGAGGATCTTTTATTTGATTCTAGAGGCAGGAGGAAATCACCAGAGTCTATTGAATAAGGGGTCATATCTTCCCTTAGGAAAATCAATCAGGCAGTAGCATGCTTCTAGAAAATGAACCAGCGAAGAAGACTGAGAAATAGAGGTTAGACAGATAAGAGGAGAACATGGAAAGATCAGTGTCACTAAAGCCCAGAGAAGGAAGAGTATACAGGAGAATATTTATGGGTGAGTGATAGTGTCAAATGATTCAGAGAAGTAATAAAAAAAAAAAAGATGATCACTTAGAAAAGACCATTGCATTACACAATTATGATATAGTTGACAAATTTGATGAGGCTAGTACAGCACCAGGCACACAGTAGGGACTAAATAAATGCTACTTGACTGATGATTGACTAACTGAAAAGAGTCTATGGCAGAGAACATAAAAGCAGGAAGATGGAAAGAGGAGCAACAGCCATCATTAATAGGAAGCTTTTCCCAACTCATTAATTCTTATTCATTCCCTCTTTTAGTTATTTCCTACTTATCCTATACAGAGCTTGTTTGTACATAGCTCTGTGCTTCTTATTTCCTCCATTAGCTTGTGAACTCCTTGAGAGCAGGGACTATCTTTTGCCTCTTTTTTTCTATTCCCAGTGCTTAGCACAGTGCCTGGCACGTAGTAGGTGCTTAATAAATAATGACTATTAAGTCCTTAATTTTCACAAGGGCTCATCTTTTCCCAAAGAAATATTTAGCAAAAGGGACCCCAGAGATCATTCAAGCCAGTCATTCTTAAACTTTTTCAGCATCAGGATCTCTTTACACTCTTAAAAATTATTCAGGACACTCCAAAGAGCTTTTGTGTATATACATCGATATCCATTGTTATTTATGAGTTTAAAATTAAAATATGTTAATATTAGCATGGAAATAGTTTTGAACTCAAAGACCCCATAAAAGGTTCTTGAGGACCCCCAAGGATCCCCAGGCAACACTTTGAGAACCACTTGTCTACTTAGTCATCCTTGGCAATTGTTAGAAGGGTGGGGGGATTGATTTATTCAACCCCGCCCCACTTAAAATAAGTGAGAAGATGCCCAATCAATCAATTTCACTCAGGCCTTAGACAAAGTGTGAAAAGAATTTGAAAGCCATTTAATAGCTTGAAATGATGCCAGACAGGAAACCTTTTGCAATTAGCTGAGAGATTTTGTCACATCTTTTGAGTCCTGTATAAAAACCTAAAGTTAGCTATAAATTGGGGAGTTACAGAGAGAGGCACTTCAGAGAGGCACAGGTGAGGAAAGAGTGCCTCAGTTCCTCATCTGTATAAGAAGTTGGAGAAGGAAAAGGCAAACCACTCCAGCATCTTTCCAAGAAACTCCCAAATGGGGTCATGAAAAGTCAGACATGACTGGAAAAAAAAAAAAGACTGAACAACAAGAGAGTGGAAAAGTTGGAGCAAGCTTGGACAAATAGTGAACTCCCTGAGAAAGAATTGCTAGGATATAAAGGAGGAGCCTTGGCTTCAATCTTGGGCTTCTGTTCTTCTCCCCCTCCCCTTCCCCCACCTTTACACACACACACACACACACACACACACACACACACACACACACGTATATGACCTTGCTGTTTCCTTCATTTGAATGCAAACTTTTTGAAAACACAGATTGTTGCTCTTATTGTATTTATGTCCTCAATGCTTAGCACAGTGCCTGGCACATAGTAGGCACTTAATAAATGTACTTTGATTAATGACATCAGGTTATTCTCAGGTCCCTCTTCTTCCTATGTCCACGTTGTATAGTACCTATGATTCTGGACTTTTCTCTGCCCTAAAAGTCAATACTGCTTTTTAGCTCTGTTCACTCAGGGCTCTGCTCTTAGTGTGCACCAGTGGAGGACTTTGCAAGCCTCAGATTTTGGATTCTCCAGTCAGTGTTCTATAATTGTCCCTCCTAGACAGTAGTAGTTGGAAGCAGTGTCCACTTCAGGAGCCAAGGACCAAGAGGTCTCATGGCTCTACAGAAGCCCAGCAAAGAGACTCCAGTATGCCCTAAATAAGAATTCTTGAGCACTCCACAAATAGGAGAAAAGCAACAAGAAGTTGTAGTTACTACTCCTTTGCCACAAGTGTTCTCTAAGCTTGAACCCATTTTCTCCTGGAGTTTAATGTGCTTTCGTGGAAGAATTTCTCACAGACATTTGAGGGGATTGTTTTGTACCAACTGCCCTTACTGTACCACCTTAGTCGTTTTAAAAGCTACTTAAAGCTGGTTGACATTGACGTTTGATTTTCAACTGACAGTCTTGGAGGTAAGCACACTGATGGGGGCTTGGAGCAATGACATTAAAGAATCATCACCACCACTACCCAGACTCCTCAAGGAGTACCTCTAAAATAATAAAGGGGAAAAGTATACTTTCTGTGGAATCTAAGACTTTTCTGTGAGTGGGAATTGGGATAAGGAGCTTCAGAGATTTTATGAGCTAAATCAGAATTACCAATTTATATTCCAACTGACCTTCTGACTGTTTGGAATGGTGGGTGGAGCAAAATAATTTGCCTTTTGTTCAGTTCCAAACTGAGGAATAGTGGACCCCGACGAATCATGTGACTGGATTGAGACACAGTTTTGTATTTTTAACAGAGCAGGATACATTTCATTAATAGCTAATGATCCTTGAAAAGAAACGTGCTTCCCTTGCCTTTAGAACTGGCCCATATAGCTTTGAATGAAGAAGACACAATATCGTCTCCAGGTCTTAGGGCACAGCTGAACAAATCTAAATTCTAGTCAGAACCTGACCAGACAGAATGCAGCCAGTAGGGCTTAAAGACACAGTTCTTTGGAGATCTCCTCTTCTTTTCTCCTTCTCAACAGAGCAAATTTACCATGCATCAAGTGAATTTAAAAAAAAAAACAGGAGTTGCAATTATGTTATCTGACAAAGAAAGACAAGCATTCAAAAAATAAAAAAGGATAAACAAAGAATGCTGAAAGGAACCATAGACAACAAACTAATATCAATTTTGAACTTGTGTTTAATATAAGTATTAAACTCCAAATACTTTAGCATCCAAATTCTTAAAGGAAACATGAACTGAGGGACAAGAATACATAGACAGTACAATAATAGCAACAGGAGATTTTAATATCCCTCTTTCAAGTTTGATTAACTTCAGAAGAAAGATAAACAAAAAGGAAAATACAGAACTGAACAAAGTCCTGGAGAAAGTAGAGCTAAAAGACATGGTATCTGGGAAATGATAAAAGTTGGAGAAGATGTGGGAAAATTGGAACACTAATGCATTGTTGAGCTGATCTAACCATTCTGGAAAGCAATCTGTAAAACTATAAAACCCATTTACCCAGCAATACCACTTCTAGGTCTGTATCCCAAATAGATCATAAAAATGGGAAAAGGAACCACATGTACAAAAAATATTTATAGCAACTCTTTTTGTGGTGGCCAATAACTGGAAGTTGAGGGGATGACCATCAATTGGGGAATGGTTGAACAAGTTGTGGTATACGAATGTGAAGGAATACTATGGTTCCATAAGAAATAATTAGCAGGCAGACTTCAGAAAAACCTGGAAAGACTTGCATGAACTGATGCTGAGTGAAGTGATCAGAACCAGGAAAACATTGTGCACAGTAACAGCAACATTGTACAGTGACTAACTTTGATACCCTTAGGTCTTCTCAGCAATGAAAGGATCTAAGACAACTTCAAAAGATTCATGATGGAAAATGCTATCCACATCCAGAAAAAGAACTGTGGAGTCTGAATGCAGATCAAAGCACACCATTAGCTCTCTTTTTCTGTTGTTGTTTCTTCTTTCTCAGGTTTCTAATTCTCCTTTACAACATGACTAATGTGAAAATATGTTTAATATGAATGTATATATACATATATATATATATGTATATATATATATATATATATATATATATATATATATATATATATATATAGCCTACATCAGATTGCATGTCATCTTGGAGAGGGGGGAAGGGGAGAGAGGGGTAGAAAATCTAAAACTCAAAATCTTATGGAAGTGAATGTTAAAAACTAAAAATAAGTAAATACATGAATGAATGAATAAGTAAATAACTAAATAAATAAGAAAGACATGGTATCTTCTATATGGGTGTTCAAAAGACACCTAGTCTCAAACTCCTAAATATCAAATATAACTTTTACATAAATTGATCTTTTTTTAGGGAATAAAGACATTGTAAAGACATGTGAAAAAGCAGAAATAGTAAATACATCATTTGCAGACCATAATGCAATAAAAATAGCAATTGGTTCAGGGACTACAAACAAAAGGCATAGACCTAAATGGAGACTCAACAATGAAATACTAAATAAGTGGGTCAAAGAACTAATTAGAGAAACAATTAATAATTACATAAAAGAAAGTGATGATGAAACAATATACCAGAATTTCTGGGATGTAGCTGAAACAGTGCTAGGGTGGGTGAAGATCCATGCAAATATACATTTAAAAAATAGGAAAAAAGAAAAAGAGGATTATGAACATGCATTAAAAAAAACTAGAAAGTTTTTATCAGATTCAGATATAAGAACACAGGTGGAATCTCCCCATAAATCCTCATCTCTTTATCACTTTATTATAAGAATGAGGAGAATACAATCAAGAGAAGTTCAATGACTTCTTACATCCAACAAGCCTCCAGTAGGAGAGCCAGGATTCCCATTTAGATCCTTTGACTCCAAATGCAGCAGTGTATTTTGGTTGTGTGTGTGTGTTTTTTTTTTAACCAAGGGAACTAGAATGAGAATAATACCTTCATGCAGAAGTATAAAATATACAAATATTTTATAAATCCACCGGCTTGATTGTTTTCTAGGGAGTGACCTGGTCTAGACTTGTGATTTCACACATGTGTAAAGATGCTGGTATAAAAAATATTTTATGTTTATTTATGTTTGTACCTCTTATTTCTCCTAGAATAATATGAGCTCCTTGAAGGCAAAGACTGTTTGTTTGTTTTTTTGTCTCTGTATCTTGAGCACCTGGGAGATCACCTTGCACAGAGTAGGCACTTAATATATGCTCATTGAATAAATGAATGAATTTTCCTTATGCATAGACCTAGTTATGTCATTCCTCTGCTGGAAAATCTTCTGAGGCTCTATATTCTCTCCCAAACAAAATTCAAACTTACTTGCCTAGCATTCTAAATCTTCCACAATCTTTCTAAGCTGATCTTTTGCTATTTTCCTCTCACTATAATATACCCTCCAACTTTGCCCCTCCTCTCAAGCCTCAGCTCCCACAGACTCTTCCACCGACTGGTAAGTTCCTCTCTGAACCTGCATTTGAGGAAGCATCCATGCCAGTCATTAAGCCCTCTCTTCAGACCTAGACTACCATGACAGTTCAAGCCAATTCTCCTCACTGCTCTTCCTCTCAGTCCCCTTTGTTTCTTATACTGTCTTTCTTTTTTGTTTGCATTTGCATTTCCATTCCTGAACCCAATACCTGGTGCACAGTAAGCACTTGATAAATGTTCTATTAATCTTTAAATCTCCATCCCTCTTTCTATCTTTCGCTTTCCCTGTCTGTCTCACTCTCTCTTTCTCTCTCTCTATGTATCTGTCTTAGGACTACTTTCTGTCCATTGTGCACAACCCACTTTACTTTCCTACCTCTGATGCTTTTGTTCTCCTAGTTCCCAGTCCTGGAATACTGTCCCCTCTCTTTCTCCATATATTCCAATCCACTCTTTAAAGCCCAACTCAAATCGTGCTTTCCCTGATCTATCCAGGTGCTAACACCCTTCTCCATTTAGACTTCACATTGCTTTCTTCTGTTATATTTGTTATGTACTAATTTGTATTATATTTGTGTGCACACCCTGCCTCTCTATTATACAATAAGCTACAAGAGAGTGGGGATTATGCTTTATCTAATTATGCTTTGTTTTCTTATTATTTATCTATTATGCTTTATCTTCTATCCTCACTATCACCTAATAAGAGTCCTCTGTACACAAAAAGCACTTCATAAATGTTTGTTGAATTGAATTCATATAGCACTTTTTGGTTTGCACATGAAGAATATCTTTTCCCTACTCCTGAGAAACCTCATAAAAATCCAGTTAAGTTTGGCATAATTCATGATGGCTTAGAACTGTTTCCCAGGGGTAATTTTTTTTCTTTGAATTTCCTCAACTTAATAAATTAACTGGTCTTTACTGTACAGCAACGATGTGCCACATCCTGCCCATTAGATTGTTAGTTCAATGAGGGATGCAGTGATTACGTCACTTTAGAATTAGTTCATGATTGATGAGGAAAAGAACAGAGGACACAGAAAACATAGAGGACATAGTCTTATATGTCCACAAGACTACAGAAAGGCAGATGTCAGTGAGCTTAGAGAAAGGATAGGGGAAGATTCCATGGCCCCAAACTCTAAGTGGGAAGACGGTGTTGGGTATGATATTGTAATTGTCCTGATCTCCATTACGTATTAAGGCAGCTTGGTGGTGCAGTGGATAGAGTGCCAGACCCGAAGTCAGAAAGAACCAAGCTCAGTTCCACCCTCAGACACTTTATAGCTGTGTGACCCTGGACAAGTCATTTAATCATGTTTGCCTTAGTTTCCTCATCTAGAAAATGAGCTGGAAAAGGAAATTGCAAACCACCCTAGGATCTTTGCCAAGAAAACCCCAAATGGGGTCATGAAGAGTCATGCATGACTGAAACGACTGAACAACCAATATGGCTTATATGGCATATCACTTTTATCTCCATTCACACTGCTCCTACCATAGTTCAGACCCTCACCAGCTTTCACCCAGGCTATGGCAGTAACCTCCTAATTGGTCTCCTTGTGCCCTGTCTCCTCTCCAATCCATCCTCCATACAACTGCCAAAGTATGATACATATTCCTAAGACGTAGGTCTGATTACGGCCCCGTCCTGCTCTAGAAGCTCCAGGAGCTCCCTCTTGGCACTAGAAAAAATAGAAACTCTTCTTTCTTTTTACTTTTAAGCCCTTCACAGTCTAACTCCACCAGGATAATTGCATAGTTCTCTCCTTCACACACTTTTAAGTTCTAGTCAGATTGGACTATTTATTATTTCCCATGAAGATCACTATATTGCTCATGTCTATGCCTTTGTCCAAGACAACTTTATTCCTGAAATATGCTCCTCACTGCCACCTCATAGAATCAAGTTTCTTTCAAAATTAAATGTAAGTACCACCTCCTATAGAAAGGCTGTATTGATTGTGCTAGTGCCCTCTCTGCTAGAAATTACCATCTACTTTGCATATCTTTCGCAGTTATTTTTCTGTGTCTATGATGTCCCAACCCCCGCCCCACAAGAGAATGTAAGCTTCTTGATGGAAAGGCATTTTGTCTTTGGATCTCCAGCACATAGTACAGTTCCCTGGGACATTTTGTTGTTCTTGTTGTTATTCAGTCATTTCAGTCATGTCCCATTCTCATACCCCATTTGGGGTTTTCTTGGCCAAGATACTGGAGTGGTTTGCCATTTCCTTCTCCAGCTTATTTGACAGATGAGGAAACTGAGGCAAACAGGGTTAAGTGATTTGCCCAAGATCACACAGCTAGCAAGTGTCTAAGGCCAAGATGAATCTTCCTGACTCTAGGCCTGGCTATCCAACCATTGTGCCGCCTGGCTACCCCATCCTGCTTAATAAATTATTGAGTGCTTAATAAATGCTAGTTGAATGACAGATTCAGGAAGACATGAGTTCTAATCCTAGCCCAGACAATACTAGTTGTATAACCTTAAACAAGTGGTTAATCAGTAAATCTCAGTTTTTTGATTTGTACAATGGGGACAATAAGAGCACCTACTTCACAGGATGGTAGTGAGGACTAAATGAGATAATATGTATATGTGCATGCATGTGTGTGTGTGTGTGTACATATACATATATATACAATACTTAACAAACCTTAAAAGCACTATGCAAATGTTAATTATTACTGTTATAGATATTATTTGAAGAAAATTTGTATCAAGTAAATTGGGAGACTCTCAAGAATGAAATTTCAGTTGCCCAGAGTTCCTGTAATGTGTTTCCTCCCCCATGAAAATGTAGGCTTCTCAAGGGTGGATTCTGCCTTTCTGCTTGCATTTTTGTATTCCCAGTGCTTAGACCAGTGTCTGGCATGTGCTAAGCGCTTAATAATTGCTTATTGACTGAGTGTTGACTGATTGACCACACAATTACAATTAATTATGAAGAGGATGAAAAGTGAAAGATGTCTTAAGAGGCTGATGCAGCTGTGAAGGTTGCTTCCATTTCCTAACCCTAATTAAGAACTGAGTCCCTGGAAATCATCTCCAGCATTCGGACCACCACTGCCCCCAGAACACACACACACACACACACACACACAACACACACACACACACACACACTCCTAGTCCTGGAGGAAGATCCATAAGAATCTTCTGCACCTCCTATCACTTCCAGACTTTTCCTTTCCCTTTTTCACTTAGCATCTTTTTCAAGTATATTCAATCAAAGTTTTCCACCATAATCCAAATGTGGTAGCTGCAGTACAGCAATACCGAAGTCATTCTCCCTCTTTTCTCAAGGAGTTCAGCACCTAGCTTCCCATCTTCCCCTCCTCCCTATCTCCTGCCCTATACTAGTCAACTTTAATATCCACATAGACACTTTTTCAAACTACCCAATCACCCAATTTTTCAGCCTACTTGAATATGTGAACCATGCTTTCATTTTAGCTCTGCACACATAAGGACAGTCACACACAAGATCTCTTAATTGTCTCTCCACATAGCTGCTCCTTTCTCAGTTCCCACTCATGTGGCCATCCCATAGGTTCAGGCTACCATCCACTTTCACCTGGGCTATGATACCTAGTCTCACGCCTCAGTTTCCTCTCCTTTCTAACCCGTCTTCTATGTATTAATATCCCTAAAGCACAGACCTTACTATGTCAGATCCCTACTCAGCAAAGTCCAGTAACTCCCAATGGATTATCTGTGAGATCAAATATAGACTCCTCTGTTTGGCTCCACAACCTGGCTCTAACCTTTCCCAATGCCATCCTCATTCTCTCCCTAAATTAGAAGCCATACAATTTTTAAAATATGTATGGTCTAGCACAAGAAATCAACACATTGACCATGTCTGAGAAATGGAATGAGTACTCCCTCTTTGGCAATTGATGGGGAAAATGGAAAGCAATCTGGAACCAATGTGATTTAGACCAATATCATATACCATATACCACAATAAACTCCAAATGATCCATTGCCTATATATGAAAGGTCATATTGTAAAAAAATAATACAGGAGAAAAAGATTTCTTTCACAACTACAACTAGAAGGAGAAATCTCAGCTATACATGTAGTCATAAAAGACAAAATGACAGTTTCAATTACACAAAAGTGAAAAGTTTTTGCAGAAGTAAAATAAAGGATTAGAATTAGAAGAGACACAACTAATTGAAGAAAAATACTCCCAATTCCTAAATTTATTCCAATGAAATAGTTCCTCACTGATTCCCATCAATGCATATTGGGGCAGTATCGTTATACCAATGAATGAGGCTGCTTAGTAAAGATCCTATAAGACAGTACACCTATTAATCTTAAGAGTAAGACTGTCTTTAAACAGAGGCTATGTAAGGTTTTCAGGGTCCAGGAAGGCCTCTTGTCTTTCCAAATACCTCCCCCACTGCCTTTCTGACTCCTGAAATCCTTTTATCAGTTTAGACAGATGATCAGCCCACAGTTAGGTTAAAAAAAATACACCTAAATTAAAAATGCCTCTGGGGGAGAGAACACAGTAATATAAAATCATTCATGCTAAGGTATAAATGATTAAAATGGATCCTTTCATGAAAACAGCTTTTGATAGACAAGAAGGAAACCAAAGTGAAGCTGGTCTCACTGGACACCTGAAGGATGAGGAAGCACACAGGGAGATGGGGATAAAACATTCAGCAAAGAAACTGAGGCCGCTGCAGATGAAACCTTGCTGACATAACTATTTTCCTGAGGGCTGGCCTTGACAAGGAGGAATAAACTTTCTTGAAACCACTCCCAAAGAATCTCTCCAACCTATTAATACTCTTTCTTTAATAATAAAAAAGGTATTTACTTAGAAAGCCATTTATCTAACTAGCCCCTGAAGATAAATCCTCTAATTTACAGGTGTTCTGACATCCTCCAGAAGCCAAAATCAATGTCCCTACCATAAATTCTGATATCCACTCAGCATCTACTCCAATCAGCAGATTCATTCTTTTTTCTTTCAGGCTGCCTGCTCCACCAGCAGGATAGGGATAAATTCTAGCTAGCTGTCTTTTTGACTGAGATACAGGTTGCCGTCATTGTCCTTAGGCCCAAGGCCCCTGTTCCCGATGCAGAAATTCTCATCTGCTTCCCCTCAGCCCCACCAATTCCAATATCAACTCCTACAGGGATTGGCTGGCAAAGTTCCTCAGATTTCATAATTATAGAATCATATTAGACCTGGAAAGGACCTCAAAGGCCAGCTATTATAAACTAAATTAAGAACAACCCAGCCACCCAACATAAGACACCTCATTCCATTTTTGGATAGTTCTAATTAATAATTAGGGGATTTGGTTTTTTTTTTCATTTTTTTAATTATGTCTGTCCCTTTACAACTTCTAACCACTATGCCAGATTCTGCCTTTTGGCGCCAAGAAAAACAAATTTAACCCCATTCAACCTCATTCAAACATACGAAGATAATTTTCATTCATGTCTCGCCATGGTCAGATAACTAGAAGCTGTCTGAGGAGAGAGTTGAACACTCACCCTTCCCCTCACCAAGAAAAAAAAAAGTTGAACCTAGTTTTCTGACTCCAAGCCCAGTACTACAGACAGCACTTTTCCATCCAAACTCGATGCATTGAGGAAAGAAAGAAAACTCCTTCTCTGATGGGGTCTGACGCATTTATTTCTAAACACTTGAGAAATAGTAAAGAGCCTGGGTCCCCAAAGGATGCTCCTGCAGGGAGGTACCTTCCCTTATCCTGCAGTTTTCACCGGTGTGCATATCCCCTTGTCTTTAGGAACAAAAAACAAAAAACAAAAAAAGACAGAAAAGCAAGCTGTGAAGAGAACGACATAGAGAAAGGGCTGAGGACTGACAGGAGCTGGCTCTAATTATGTCTGGTTTCAGTGCCGGCAATGCTGTATTTCAAATAGCAGATTGGCTCCTTGGCTGCAAGCTCAGGAGAACGACAGTAAATTAAAGGCAAAGTCTCCGAGTTTAAACCTTATAATTTATAAAGCCATGTTTCATCCCCATCAAGTGCCTTTCAAAATCGATGACAGCCGCCTGGAGCCGAGGACATGTCATTTAGGAACTGGGCAACAGCTGTGATGGATTTATTAGGTCGGAAGCACACGAGACAGAAATTAATGGGGGGAAGTGTGTTGGGGGAGGGGTATGAAGTGGAGAGGAGGAGGCTGGGTCATTCCATGGTAGTTCTATGAAATATACAAAGTATACCGGCTTAGGAGGTAGGAGTCTCAGGGTCTGGTTTCAGCTCTGTAACTTAGGCTGCAGGACCACGTCTCTCAACCTATTTCTCCAAATAATATCCAAATAATAATAACAATAATAACAATAATAATATTCAGGGTGGGTGAGAAGACTGGACATGTGATTTCATTGGGGTATAAAGAATTACCTCCACCAATGCAAATGGGCACCTGCTTTGCAATGTGTAGTCTCAAGGAGGTAACTAAGGCACTGAGAGGTCATTTGGCTTGCCTAAGGTCACACAGCCAATTTGTACCAGAAGAAGGACTTGATTTCAGGCCATCCTGACTTTTGATGTTTGTAAAGGGCTTTAAGGTTTTTAAGCCTTTCCTCAGAATGACCCTGTAAGGTGAATTGGGCAAGTATTGTTACCCTCATTTTGCAGGTCAGTAGAAATGACTTGTCCAAGGTTGCACACTAGAACTCAAATTCTCTGACTCCTCCTCCATACTGCCTTAGCACTCCTTCTCAGTCTCCTTCAGTACATTGTAGTCTATCTCTCACTCCTGGTCTAGAATTGAAAGACCTTTACAATTTGCTTCCAACCCACCTGTCTCTTCTTATTTCATATTACTTCTCCTTATACATTCTAAGCTTAGCCATAGTGGACTAGAAGCCACCCCCAAGTTCTAGGCATCACACTCCACCTCCATGTACCTGCACATGCTGACCACCATGCCCTAGGGTTCCATCTCTCCTTCCTGTCTCTCAGAATCCTTTCTGCCTTCAAGCCAAAGATCAATTGGCACTTTCTCTGTGAAGCCTTCCTTGATATCCCCAGTTATCAGAGGTCTCTTCCTCCTCAACCTACCTCTTATCTACTGAGTTTATATATAATATATATGTAAACTTGTATATACATAAAAACATGTGTGTGTGTGTGTGTGTGTGTGTGTGTGTGTGTGTGTGTGTATATATATATACTTGTATATACATAAAAACATGTATATATATACCCCCTCCCAATTTGAATGTAAGCCTTCTAAGGGTAGTGACTGATTCACTTTTACCTTTGATTTCCTCCTGCCTATCAGAATGTCTTGGACATAGTTAGCACAAAACAAATATTTTTGAATTCAGTTGATGATACAAAAATGGCCAAGTCCTGATTTCCAAGAAATTTACAATCTATTAAGGATAATAAAAATGAATGCCCGAAATACTCACAATGTATGTTATGATCAGACAAGCAAATAAAAGAGGTTCAAAAGACAGGCAAGATAGCTAAGCATTCACTCAAATAAATTTATTCATTCAATAATTTATTACTATATGTCAGGTACTGTACTAAGTGCTAGAGTTACAAAAAGACAAAAGACAGTTCCCACCCTCAGGAGCTTATATCTAAGAAGGAGATGACATACAAACAAATATATATAAACAAGCTATATACAGGACAAATGGGAAATAATTAACAGAGGGAAATCATCGGAATTAAGAAGGGTTAGGTGGGGAAACTAGGTGGCTCAGTGGATAGAGCACTAGCCCTGAAGTCAGGAGGACCTGAGTTCAAATCTGGCCTCAGACCAAACATTTGACACTTACTAGCTGTGTGACCCTGGGCAAGTCACTTAACCCTAATGCCTTAACCAAAAAAAAAAAAGGTTAGGGAAGGTTTCCTATAGAAGATGGGATTTTAGTTGAGACTTAAAAAGAGCCAGGGAGGTGAGGAGGAAGAGTGTTCCAAGCATGGGGGTAGGCAGAGAAAATGTGCAAAGCCAAGAGATGGGAGTGTCTTGTTCATGGATCATCACAGAGGCCAATGTCAGTAGAAGGAACAATACATACAGGGGAGTAAGGTGTAAGAAGGAGGGGACTTTAAATGCCAAATAGAGCATTTTGCATTTGCTCCTGGAGGCAATAGAGAGCCACTGAAGTTCATCAAGAAATCACTTTAGTGACTAAGTGGAAAATGGAGTGGAGTTTGGAGGGACTTGAGGCAAGCAGCCTCACCAGTGGGTTATTGCAGTAGTTGAGATGTGAAGTGAAGAAGGCCTGCAATAGAGTGGTGATAGTGTTAGAGGAAAGAAGGAGGTCTGTTTGAGAAATGTTGTAAAGGTGAAATCAACAGTCCTTGGCAACAGTTTGGATATGGAGGGTGAGAGATAGTTTAAAAATCCAAGCTGACTCCTAGGTTGTGAGCCTGAGGGACTACGAAAATGGGTTGTCCTCTAAATTAATAGGGAAGTTCAGAGGGGGAGAGGGTTTAGAGGAAAAAATAATGAGTTCTGCTTCAGACATATCGCGTGTAAGATGTCTACTGGACCTCCAGTTTGAGATGTTTGAAAGTTAGTTGAAGATGTGAGATTGCAGGTGAGCAGAGGTCTTGAGGCAGTAAAAGTAGATTTGACAATCACCAGTATAGAGATGGTGATTGAATCCATGGGAGCTGATGAGATCTTTACTTTCTCCAAGTAAAGAAGAAGAGGACCAAGGACAGAACCCCTGAGGGACACCTGCAGTTAAAATGTGTGATCTGGAGGAAGATCCGGCAAAGGACACAGAGAAGCAGCAGTCAAATAGGTAGGAAGAAAACCTAAAGAGAAGAGAGGATAAGGGAGAGAAAGTGATCGATAGTGTCAATGGCTGCAGAGAGGTCAAGGTGAATGAAGACTGAGAAAAATGCATTGGATTTGGCAACTAAGACATCATTAGTAACTTGGGAAGGAGTAGTTTCATGGAACGATTCAAAGGAAGATGAAAGAAAAGGAAGGAAGAGACTAGTGAACTGTGAGAGGTTCATTTTTTTTCCCTCAGATGCACAATAATTAAAGCCAAGTACTCAAATGCATCTGTGAGTTTATTGATTTGGAAGTTCCCTCAGACCTACTCATCCATACCTGCCTACCCTGTGTCATTCTTGTTCATGTTGTCCTCTATTAATAACAAAGGGGACTCATTCAACGTTCTGGAGTAGTTCCCTACTTTCTCTTGAGAGGGTAGTATGAGATAATGTCAGAATATGGAGCACCTTGAATGCCAGACTACGAAGTATATATTTTATACTCTAGGTAGTAGGAATTAACTGAAGGTTTGTTGGTTTGCTGTTGTTGCTACTGTTATTTTTAAAGCAGGATCCAGGCATGATCAGATCCATCCTAATGAATATCAATTTGGCCTGCCATGGATGATGGATTGGAAAAGGGGAAGCCATAAGGAGGGAGATCATTTGTAAGCACTGAGGAGAGAAACGTTGAGGGCCTGAAATAGTACAGTGCCAATTGGAGTAGAAAGGAACCCCCAATAAATGTCCATTTAACTTCCTCTAAAAGTTATCTCTTCCACATTGCAATTTCCCTCACCGTGGTTTCAATATATCATGGGTCAGCATAAGAAATTAAATGGGAATTTTTTCAGGTGGGGGGAGGATTTGTGGAAGCTACAGATGATGCATGAAGGCCAGAAGATGACATAGAAAACACTTAGAAACTTAGAAATGCATATAACACATGTATAGTACTGTATAATATCAACACATTTCCTCTTTTAATACAATAACAATTCAGACATCTTCTCTGGTACAAAGGGAGAGACAAAAAATTTTACTTGGATTTTCTAGATTGTGGGGCACCACACCCCTAACCCTGGTGATGTGGAAGGGATGAGTGCATAGGGGTTTAGGAAATATAGCAAAAATTTTAGGAACATAAGAACTTGCTCCCTCCTACATGCAGTATATTTCTTGACAATTATAATTGCTAGGAAGGTTTCAGCCTTTCAATTACTGTTGAACAGTTTTCAATTCAACAAAACTTTCAACAATTCAATAAATTGTTATTGTTTGTTTTTCATGCTGATTCCAAATCTGCCTCTGCAATTTCCATCCTTCAGCTGCTCTCTGGGGCCAAGCAGAATAAGTATTCAACATGACAGACCTTCAAAAACTAGAAGACAATTATCCTTGTCCCTCCTAAAATCTTCCCTTCTCCTAGACAAATAAGCCCTGATCTTTCCTTAAATGGAAATGTTTTGGTTCTCTAACCACTGTGGTCCCATAATCTGAAAATGTTTTCAGCTTGTAAACAACTCACCTAAAATGTAGCATTCAGAACTGAACACAGTATGCCAGATGTGACCTGGCCAGGGTAGAATACACTGGAAGTGTGAACTCCCACTTAAAGTCTTCGGTTCCATTGATCAAGGAGAAGAGCTCCAGTATACCATGAAGAAGTTCCTTGGAGAATTTGGAAGGCTACCATAATAACTGAATAAAGCATTTATTAAGTGTTGATTCTATGTAAAACACTCTACTGGGGGTACAACAGAAAACTCCCACAGTTCCTGCTTTCAGAAGGCGATTCTAAGAGGTAGAAAGCACACATGGTAGGTTTCAGGTGGAAAGATGCTATTGTCCTTAGCATACTATGGCAGGAAGATAGTAATGTCTTTTCTTTAATGTCATTTCTACCGATAAAATCATAAGTTTCTGCTATCATGCCATTTGACAGCGACAAAGATTTTGGGGGCAAAAACTTTTTTTTTGAATCTTCAATAGACGTGGCTGTAGCACTTGCTGGAGCAATTTCCAAGTTGTATCACCACAAGAGCTGCTTCCTAAGATGATCCCCATGGACAGTGAGTTGGAAGCATTATCATTCCCAAGGCCCTTGGGTTCAGGATCAATGAGTCAGTCAACTAGCATTTATTAAATACCTACTATGTGCCAGACATTGTGCTAAGTGCTAGGTATGCAGAGGAAGACAAAAAGCAGGCCCTGAACTCAAGGAGCTCACAATCTAATGAGGGAGAGAATATGCAAACAACTATGTATGAACAAGATACGTCCAGGCTAAACTGAGTGTAATCTCATAGAGAAGGCAGTAAAATTAAGGAGGACTGAGAAAGGTTTTTTACAGAAGGTGAGACTGCAGCTGAGCCTTGAAGGAAGCCAGGGAAGCTAGCAGGCAGCCTTGAGGAGGGAGGGTGTTCCAGGAATGAAGGACAGACCATGAAAACGCTTTACACATTTAAGACTAGGAAGGAGTATCGAGAGAGTAATGTATCTACAAAGATTCAGGGGCTTGGTGAGCTAAAAATTAAATGATAGCTAATAATGTTTTATAGCAAAAAAAGTTAAGTATCCTCAGACTGCCTTGACAGGCACAGTGTCTGCCAGATGGTTAGCACTAGCCACAATTGCAATTGCCTCCA
Organism: Phascolarctos cinereus; assembly: GCF_003287225.1. Taxonomy (NCBI): domain Eukaryota; kingdom Metazoa; phylum Chordata; class Mammalia; order Diprotodontia; family Phascolarctidae; genus Phascolarctos; species Phascolarctos cinereus. The sequence continues at coordinate 636,922,747 of NW_027555847.1, forward strand.
AACTGGTCGTTGTTTCATCTGTCCCTTCTCCAATCCATTCTAGACATAGCCACCAATGTAATATTCCTAAGGTCAAGGAAGTTTGGTAAATTACAGCAGTTCCCTATAACCTCTAGGTTTAAATACAAACTCCTCTGCTTAGTGCTTAGAGCCTTGAACAATCCACCCCCAACTTACCCTTCAAGCTTTATTACAATTAGTCCCCTTCACCCACCCTATGGTAACCCAAAGCCAGTGGCCCTTTTGCTGTTTCTTATACACATCACTCCATCTTCCATTCCTGGGCCTTTATGTTGCATGACTCTCTCCCTTCTTACCTTCACCAGGGAAAATCAATAGTTCCCTTCAAAACTCAACTAAAGCACATAGCTCTGCATGAAGCCTTTCATGGCTTTCTGAGCTGCTATTCCCTTCCCCCTCCCAAATTACCTTGAATCTATTTTGTATGTAGTTTGTATATATTTTCAAAGAATTTCAAAGCGTTAATTAATTGTCCAGGCAATGTTCTAGGTGCTGGGCATACAAAAACAAACAAACAAACAAACAAAAAAGGAATATAGTCCCTGACCTCAAGAAATAGGAAATATTCTAATGTGTAAGGAGGGAGGGAGAGACAATTTATACATATAAAAAAGAAAATTAGAGATTCTGAGAGATGGAGATCAGCAGAGAATGAATTACAATTGGGGAAATCCAATGCAAAGGCACAGAGTTGGAAGGTGAAGATCTATGTCCAAGGAACAGCAAGAAGACCAAATTTGCTGGTTCTTAATTCTCAGTGCTTTAGGAAGATCCCTTTGGCAACCCTGTGAGACATGGTTTGGAAAGTGGAGAAACTTGAAGCGGAGTTTACTACAGTTATCCGAATAAGAGGTGATGAAAATATTAAATAGGATAGTGCCTATATAAAGAGAGAAGAGATAGATGTGAGAAATATTATGGAGGGGGAAACAACAAGATTTGCCAATGAGTGGATTTATAGGATGAGTGAAGTGAGGTGAGGATGGCACATAGATTATGAACCTTGGTGAATGGAAGGCTGTTGGTACATTCAACCACAATAGATAGAGAAATTCGGAATAGGGATGTAGTTAGTAAGAGAAGTAATAAAATCTGTCTGGGGTATGTTAAGCTTGACATGTCTATAGGACATCCATCAGGAAATGTCCAGCATACAGTTGGTAATGTGGGATTTTAGCCCAGGAAAGGGACTAAGGCTGGGAACATACATCTAGGCATTGAGAGCATAGAACAGCTAGGTGGCGCAGTGGATGGACTGCCAGGTCTGAAGTCAGAAAGACATCTTGAGTTAAAATCCATCTTACTAGCTGTGTAACTTGGGCTAGTTACTTAATCCTCAGTTTGCCTCAGTTTTCTCACCTGTAAAATGAGCTAAAGAAGAAAATGACAAGCCTTTCCAGTATCCTTGACAAGAAAATCCCCAAATGGAGTCACAAAGAGTTGGACACAACTGAAATGACTGAACCATAACCACAAGAACCAAGAGCACAGTCAAATGAAGTCAATAAGTATTTATTAGGTACTTATTAAGTAGCAGATACTGTGTTAAGTACTAGGAAAACAAATGCAAAAGGAAAGAAAGCCAGGCCCTTCCTTCAAATAACATATTCCAATGGGGGATGATATCACATAAAAGGGAGCTGAAAAGTAGAGATGGGAAGAATCCGTGGTGGTGTGGGGATGGCAACAGTGGTGGAATATGTAGAGTCAGAAGCAGAAGTAAGAGAGAAAAGAAAGATGGCAGCCCTGTGCCCTTCCTCAAAATGGAAAGTCCAGGAGGAACTCACCAATGGGAGAAGAGTGCTACAGGATCAGAATGACATGCCAGGGTGCAGAGACCATGGATGCTGAAATAATTTCCAGGATAAGAAGGAAGCAGAAGTTTGCTGACAAAGTCCAGAGATTTAGAAGCAGAACTACAGAGAAGAGAAAACACAGAGATCATAATTAAACCCATGTGTCATCAAAAGAGTTATAGAGAGAGAAGACCCAAGGCAGAACCTTGGGGGTACTCACAGTTAGTGGAAATGTGGTATAGAACGAGTCAGCAAAAGAAACTGAGGAGCAGTCAGGCAGGTAGGAAGAACACTAAGAAAAAATAGGGCCAAGAAAACGCAGAGAGAAGAGATTATCAGGGGGAAAGGATGGTCCACTGTATGAAAGGTTGCAAAGAAGGCCAAAATGATGAATATTAAGAAAAGGACAGCAGATTTTGCAATTCAAACATTAATGACTGTGGAGATGGCAGTTTCAGTTGAGCTGATGATGTCAGAAAGATTTCAGAGGGTTTAGAAAAGAGTGAAAGGAAAGTGAGCAAAATGGTGTTATCAAATTTAGCAGAGAAAGGGAGGGGAGACATAAAATGGTAGTTTGTGGGGATGAGAGAATCTGGTGAGGGGTTTTAAGAATGGGAGGCTTAGACATCCTTGTAGACAGCAGGGAAGAAGCCAATAGACGGAGAGAAACCTAAGGTTAGAGAGAGGGGGGTTAGTCAGAACAATCTACTAAAAAAGAGAGGAGGTTGTTGGATCAAAGATGTAAATAGAAATGTTGACCTAGATACAGAGAAGACAGCTAGGTGGCACAGTGGATAGAGTGATGGTCTTGGAGTCAGGAGGACCTGAGTCCTCAGACCCTTATTATGTGACCTTGGACAAGTCACTTAATTCTATTTGCCTCAGTTCCCTCATCTGTAAAATAAGCTGGAGAAGGAAATGGAAAACCACTCCAGTATCTTTGCCAACAAAAGCCCGAATAGGGTTACAAAGAGTCAGACATGACTGAAACAACTGAACAACAACTCCAAAAAGTACAGAGAAGGCCTACTTCTTTCTCAGAGACTGGAGTGCAGGAGAGGATGGGAGGGGTAATGTCAGGAAGTTGTGAGATGAAAATAGGGAGAAAGAGGGAGTTTATAGTGAATGCTTTATTTACATATGCATATGTGTGGGGTAAGTTCTTTGAGAACAGGGACTGTTTGATTTTTACCTTTCTCTACCCAGCTCCTAACATAGTACCTAACAAATAGTAGGTGCTTGATAAATGTTTGTTGATTGATTGATTGAGATGGAAGTTCCACTACAGATTCAATCCACGGCACAGGGCACCCAGGCTCTGAGCTAACATAGTACTGAATTCAAACTCAAGGAGTACTCCTAACTATGAGTAAATCTTTTGATTCATTATGCTCTCACCCAGAGTTTAGCCTGGTAAATTTCCAGATATTGATTATCTGTAACTCATGTCTAGATTTCAATAAATATGGGATAACAGGGTCCCTAATTCCTATGTGATCAGTCAAGGTAATAAATACATATTGGATACAGGACAGCTGTATCCAATGGAAAATGCAAAAGAAGTAAAGAACTCAACCAAAGATAGATAAAGTGCCTATCTGAATTAATAGAGGGAACTTTGACACCAGGAGTCATCTACACTGGTAAACTCATAGGTCTAAGACCTCCCACCTTTCCACAGGATCCCAGAAGCTTTCAGATTCGGTACCATTTTGTGGTTTAGTTTTCCCTCACAAAGGAATTGAATTTAAGATTGCACTTAAGGCCACACACTTCTTCCCAGCATATTTCAGCACAGCACATCCTATCCACCCGGTCTTGTGATTGTCCCTCGTGATTTGTATCCCCTCCTCCCATAGAAAGGAACCACACTTTTGGAGCTACAATACTCCAACCCCTTTTCCATCAAATCCGTACTGTCTGAATAACTCATTATAATAGAGAGAGGGTTAGGGCAATGGCCTGGTCCTGATCTCTTACTTCCTATGTTATGTCTTTACTCCTTTGTTATTCCTCCTCCTGGGAACAGGGGCCATGTGTATCATCCTCTTGTCTCTTCCACAGGCATTTTATTCAGAAATCCATCTTCTCTGAATAGAAGACCAGGTTTAAAGTGCAAACATTTTTGAAAATACAACCCCCCCAAGACCATTGCTACCCAAGAAATCCCCCTCCTATGTATAGAAGGTGAAAATCTGGGATGGATCCTAGGACATTCCCACCTTACCCCTTAGAAAACAGGGTTTAGGAAGGATATTGTCCATGAACTTCCTTCTCAGGCAACATGAGTGAGCATTTGTAATTCCTACTGCTACCTCAGTCTATTCCACCACTGTCCTGAATATTGGCACCTTCTTACACCAGGAAAACCCCCTCTCAAGTCCTGGTCTCTCACCTGTGCTCAGAAAGGAAAAAAAGAAAGGCAAAAGGTATCCAGGAACTTCATTTATTCCACAATTTTTGTGAAAGGCCAATAGACACTAAGTTTTCTCCATCTTTTAAAAAATTTTCATTAATATTTTTCAATTATAAGAGAAATCAATTTTTTTTCTCCTTCCTACTTCCCACCAGTGGAAGGGAAAGGGAAAAAAATCCTTGTAACAAATATACATAGTCAAGCAAAACAAATTCCCACATTAGCCATGTCCAAAAAATATATGTCCCATTCTGCACCCTGAGTCCATCATCTCTCTGCTAGGAGGTGAGTTTTCCTAACTGTAAAATAAATGAGGAGAGGGCATATTGATCACTGATGTCCCTTCTACCTCTGACATTCTACAGTATGGTACACACATAGTGTGTTTGCAAGATGAGCTTTATGAGCAAGAAGATTTGGTAAATACCTGCCTGGGACTAAGTTTTGGTGAAGGTTTCAAGGGCAAAGTTAAAGCAAGAGGAAGATTTTTTTAGTGGATAGAGGGACAAATTTGAAGGCAGAAAAACCTGGGGTTCTGCCTAACTGTAACCAAGAAAATCATTTAATCTTTCAGTGCTCCTGTTGATTACCTAGAGCTATATTGTTTAGAGAAAATTCAATCAGTATTGAAAGAGGAAATTTCCATACCAGGAATTACCTACATTGATAAAATCACAAGTCCAGAGCCACCATCATCCTCATGACAGCCCCCTAAAAATGATTAAGCCAACTACAGCATAGCAACACAGCCAGAAAAGAAGACTAGGACTAAGAAAACACAGGGGGTAACTATGACATAATCAGCTGCAAAAAGAATAATCGGGCAATTTCAACAGTACAGAAGATGCCAGAATCCCAGAGGGCTAATTCTTCACAAGCCCCATTTGGAGGAACTGAGTTCAATTCCTAGTGAACCAGTGACATTAACCTTGAAAAAGTATAATCACAATCACATTAACAATCCCTTACACATGGACTGTAATTTTAATTTTTCAAAATGCTTCCTCCTTCCAATTTGACTATCCCCTTTGGTCCTCACAGATTTTCTATTATAAAAAGTATTTACATGTTATGCACATTTACAATTCTTCCCTAAGTTATCCAAACCAAAATGTCCACACTCAGTCATTCATATCTCATTTTCTTATAAACACAATAGAGTCAAATTACTTTCCCTTCCCCTTTGCCATGCCTGCAGCTATTCTTCACTCAGAAGTTGCTTTGTGTGTTCTGATGCTGTTCTGACTGTAAATCTGCTTTAACAATATGCTTTTGTACATTTGGTCCTATGAGGCATGCTTCTAATGTCTTTTTCCTGGTCAGTCCTGTCCTTCTGTTCCTTCAGTGAGTCTTGGGTCAATTAAATTTGATAAGCTCTTTTTTACCAGGCACTCTTCTAGACACTCACTTGGGATACAAAAACAAAAATGAAACAGCACCTGCCCTCAAGTAGGTTACATTCTTCTGGGTTGTATATAATATCTCTTTCACCCAGTGCTGCTGCTTCTAGGATTTGAAGGACATCTGAAGTGTCTTTTAGCCTCACTCTATGACCTGTCTGATCAATTGAGAAATTGATCTCTTCAGATGTTCATCCTTTTCCACTTTTCTGACCCTCACACAAGTATTGTCAAATGTATTAATTTTAAAGCTCCCTTTTTTCTTCCCATCTTCCTCCTCTCATTCCTTTTTCTTTGATACCAATTGAACAACTCTCCTATTCCTGCTTCATTTATTTTTAGGTGGGGAAAAGAGACATCAAGGGGTTTTTTCAGTCTTCAAGAGACCACTGTTAAAAATGAAAGCATCTCTGGGAACCTCGGCTGTTATCATCTTAACACCTGAGCCAGGAGCAGAGCGAGAACAAGGCTTTGTGGGAAGGGGAGATGCGAGATCTGGACCAGAAAGATCTTAAATCAGGGAAAGGGGTAGGTAGGAGAGGGAGAGGACAGTAAGAGGAAAGAGGGCAAGTGTTCGAAGATGGTGTTCATCTCTTCCAAGTCTTATCCAAGTCCTACTCAATACACCCCAGAAGGCAACATTCTATTGAGGGTATTCATGAGCTATAGTTTAAAAAAAAAACCCACTGTGTTTAAAACCAGAGGCTCTGAGTGTGAATCCCAGCTCTCCTTCTTATTAGCTATGTAACTCTAGGAAAAGCATCTAACCTTTCTGGGTTTTCAATTTGCCCATCTGTAAAGTGATCACTTTAAGCTTTAGATCTTTTGATTCTCTAGTCTTAAGTCAGGGAAAGGTAGAGAACAGGGCAGGACTGCTGGCTGACAGGTATCCAAAGACCCCTATTTCTTCTTGCTTTTCAATGTTCCCCTTTACTTTGTTCTTCCATTTTTCAGCTCTAGCCATAGATGCTAACATCCCCTCAATCTATCTGCCACAAATGCTCCCCCAGAGAGCTCCAAAAAGCACTCTCATTAGGCCTGCTGTCAGATTTGCCAAGCTGGTTTCAACAAATTGGCTTGCTGGTACCCTGGGCTCAGGAGGGGCAGACCAGCTTTGGGAGTACCCACTAAGCATCTCTGGATGCAAGCATTAACAGCCTCTGAGAAATAATGGAAACAAGCTCCTCTCCCCAAGTCATTACAGCATAGATTCTAAATGATGTTGTCTCCAGCAGAAAGGAGACAGTTCGATTTTCATGTACAAGGTAAGCTGTACAAAGCTGAGAAATTGGAGGGAGGGGCCATGCTGGGGAGACAGGCCTAGTGACTTGGGCTAGAAAACTACCTACATCAATATTACTGAGATAACATTAGGGCCCATAGCTTTAGAAGAGCTGGATGCACATTATCTGAAATACGTAAAAAATACATATTTGCCATGGTGCCTGAATTACAAAGAGAATCTGAGGACTGTTACGCTACTGAATATGTCCTTGTATTCCTAATGCCTACTCCTCAATTCCCAGTCAGCCCTAGCAGAGAAATTTGGCACTTTTTTTTTATGATGGTGATGGTGGTGGTTGTTATTGGTGATGGAGGTGATTTTGTTGTTTTTTAAATTTATTCTTTCTCCTGGTTTTTCCTTGGTATAGACCCCTTCTCAACTCTCTCTCCCAAAGGGAAACTGACTGGTTCTGCTTGAGTATCACAGCTGGAACACAGCCCCAGATCTAGAATTAGAAAGTACAATAATAATTGTTATTATAATTTGCATTTATGTAGCACTTTTAAGTGCTTTACAAATATTATCTCATCTGGTCCTCACAACAATCCTGAAAGGTAGATGCTCTTATTTTCCCTTTTTATAGATGGGAAAACTAAGGTAAGGTAAAGTGATTTGCTTATAATCACACAGCTAGTAAGTGTCTGAGGCTGTATTTGAACTCAGGTCTCTCTGACTTGAGGTCCACTGTGCCCGCTAGAGGCTAGGGTTGGAATAATGGATCACCACTTATCATTGTGGCCTTGAGCAATTCAGCTTAATTCCACAAACATTTATTAATGAGTTATTATGTGGCAGGCATCTTGCTGGGTGCTGGAGATATAAAGACAAAAGTAAAACAGTTCCTCCCTCAAGGAGTTTACATGGAGGGGAGGGGCAAGAAATAATACATATATACAGATAGGTAACCAGCCTCAATGAAGAGGCATTCAGGCCTTGTTCATACCTAGTGAATGTAACTCTAGATGTGTTCTCACCTGCTTAAGGTACCAGGATATAGCATCCAGTGATATACTTACTTAAAGTAGCGTAATTGTCTAGGCTGACCCCTACCTCTACATACATACATACAAAATAGGAATAAAAACTCCAACAACTGAGGAAACAGCAAAAGCTTCCTATAAATGAATGCACCTTCACAGAGCCTTGATTGAAACTAGAGATTTCAAAAGACAGAGATGTAGAAAGAGAATATTCCAAGCACTGATGCAGGGAAAAGAAAGGAAATCCCCTTACTTCAGTGGGCTTCAGTTTTCCCATCTGTAAAATTTGGGAGCTGAGCTAGCTAATCTCTAAGGCTCCATCTACCTTAGTTTTGTTGGGTGTTCACAGCTGCAATGAAGTGGCACAGAAAAGTGATAAGAATGAAGGACTAAAGTCTGGACCTCAACATTATCCTTAAATAGGTGATTGCTATAGAAATCAGTCAATGAAAATTTATTGATTATCTTATTAATTATAAATGTTTCAATCAATAGATCAGTATTGTCTGATCAATAAATCAATGTTTACTAAGCAACTACTATGCCAGACACTAAGTTAAGTGCTGAGGATACCAAAAAAGGGGGGGGGCAAAAGATAGTCCCTGCCCTCAAGTAGCTCACATTCTAATGGGAGAGACAACAAGCAAACAAATATGTATAAATAAGCTATGTACAGAATACATAGGAAATAATTAGGTGAGGAAAAGCACTGGAATTAAGAGGAGTCAGCACCATGGCTAGAGATTCCCTAGCAAACTAGTCCTAGTATTATTACTTAGTATGACTTGGGCACCCTAAGGAGTAGGAAAACTAGTGTTACAAGGTGGATTTAACAAGGCTGGCCAACTCTTTGTTAGACAATCTGAATTGTTTGCAAAGCAAAAGTCAGACCCACATGAACATTAAGCCTTTAGAAAGTCTGCTTCATTGTTTGGGTTTTTCTAGGCAAGATTTTTCTGTCTCTATTTCTGTCTCACTAACAAGCCACAGTGAGGATTCTGAGAGGGAAAATGCACTTAACTCTTCCCTGAATGTCTTTTGGCCTATGGCAAGGTCTTCATAAATGTAGGTCCCATGTCTCTTCCCTATTCAATAAACTTCCATGGTTCCCTAAGACTTCCAGGATCAAATGTATGGAAAATAGAAAATGGTGAAATAGGATTTAGGGCCAGAAGATCTGGGTATGAATCCTAGCTCTGCTAGTTATTCCTTATATAACTTTACCACACTACTAAAACAACAGCACAACACTTAGCCTTAATCACTGAATAGGCATTGGCTCAAACTGAGACATGGGAAGACTACATTTGGGGCCATCTCCAGTCATCCTAATTTATATCTCGCCACTGGACCTAGATGGCTCCAGAGGAGAAAGTGAGGCTAATGACTTTGCACTCTCTCACTTAAATCCAATTCACTTGCAAGTCATGACATCATTTTCTTGATGCCATGGTCTTCTTTGAGAATGAAAGATAAACAACAATATGACCTTAGAAATATCACTTCACATCTCAGGGATTCAGTTTCCTGTTTTGTAGTATTGAGAGTTGGACTAGAAGACCTTTAAATTCCTTTCTATCTCTAAGTCCTATGAATAAGTGAACTTCTATTGCACTTTTTAAGACTACCAAAAATTAGGCAGTTACCATCACTAGAGTAGGATGTTCGTAACTTGGAGAATCATAACACATCAGACAGTTATGTTTGACAAGACAGAAAAGGCCAAGCTCATAAGGATTGAGGTGGTTTGTTTCATTAGGGACACTTAAAAAAGAAAAGGCACTAGAACAAACTACTCTGGAGGTTGCACCAACTTAGTGGTAAAAGTAATGAATTTGGAGTAAATTACCCTAGTCCTCATACTGGGTCAATAACTTATTAACTGTGTCATCTGGAGGTATCCTTGCTGAACCTCAGCTTTCTTACCTGGAAAGGTGACAAAAATAATACCTACACTACCACGATCAAAAAGCATGATGGATTTCAAGCTGTAAAGCCCAAATGTAAGACTTGATGATGCTGATACTGCTGTTGATAATTATAATATAGTATAATAGCCTCAATGATGGGTTCAGGAATCCTAACCTACCTTTAGTTTCATTCTGAGCCAAACACATCACGTATACTTAGAACTCACTTAGAAGCATGATAGATAGAAATATAACTACAGGGCACTCAAGTCAATTAATTGGCTATACTAAGAAAGAAGGACCAACACCCTAGAGGCCCCCTTCCTCAGCAATCAGCACAGGAAATATTTTTCAAGTTCAGGCTATGTCATCAATATGTCACTAAAGAAACTTTATCCATCTTCCTTAAACCCAAGAGGCCCAGGATTGTTCCCACACTAGTGGTTCTCTCAAAATGGTATTCTAATCTCTGGACAAAATGCTCATCTTTTCTGGGCTAAAGATTGGATCTTTTGTGTCATAGACCAGAAATAATTCAGAATGGATTCGAACGAAAAGCAAGAAAGGATTGTGGAAAGAGGACTGAATTATGAAATAGGAAAGGTTGATACCAGTCTCAGCTTTGTCATTGACTGACAGACTTTTTTTTTTAAGTGTAAGAATAGCACATAGATCATGTGATCTTACAGCTGTTACAGTAGTGAATTTCCCCTCCAGATATAATACAGCATCAGAACTTTCTAATGACACTGGTGTTCAGTGAAATAGGCATGTTGTGAGAGAGAGAAAAAGGCCCTGGATGCATGTGATAGAGTCGAGAAAACAGTATGAGGTATGTAGAGAACCAAATGTTGAGTATTAGTTTTAGGCTTGAATGATTCAATGGTGTAAGTTAATTCTAAAAGGACCAGGCATGCCAACTGAAGCAACAACATTATAATTTTACTTTGAAATGCAATTTTTCCTACTATCTCTGTTTGCTGTGACTTGTGGATGGGAAAAATACACTGCATCAATTTATACAGCTTGGTTCTTTAAGGTATTTAAAATTCCAGTCCTTCTTTAAGATTGATTATAGGATCACGTGATCACAGATTTAGAGTGGGAAGGGAGCTGGGAGTCCACTAAACCCAACTTCTTCATTTACAGATGAGTTTCCATGAGGTTTTAAGGCGCCTTTTCATATTCATTTAGGGAATATGGAAGTGATTAAAATTGAAGTACCACAAGGAAGCAAGTACCTCCAACTGCATTCTTCTGGCAAGACTGAGGCACACTAGGTACCATACCGAGCTCCCTGAAGCTATTTTAGTATTTGGGGACCAATGGTGAATGGCCCCTGAAACAGGCATTGTATCTAACAAAGTTGTAAACCCCCAAAAGTCTCAGAATAAGAAAAGGTAGTACCAGAAGTGGGCAAGACATGAAATAAACAAATGAAGAGTTTGGTGATTACGTAAATGGGTTCATTTCTATCATTATCATTATTATTATTATTATTCATAATAACAATAAAATTAACCAACATTTATGTAGTGCTTTAAGGTTTGCAAAGCATTTTACTGACACTAACTCATTTAATCCTCATGATAACCTTGGCAGCTATTATTATTCCCATTTCACATGTAAGGAAACTAAGGCATAGGCTAAGCAATTTGCTCAGGATCACACCAGTTAAGTGGTTGATGCTGAATTTGAACTCAGGTATCCTTGACTCCAGGTCCAGCATTCCATCTATGCTGCATTAAGGTGATACCTCCCCCTCCCTAAATCTTGGTTTTCTCATCTTTAAAATGAAGGGATTTGACTAGATGATTTGCAAACAAGATTCCCAGCTGTAATGTTCTATATTTTCACATTCTACAACCTAAGGTCACTATCACTCCAGCATTGTTTTAAGTTGAGTAGGAAACAATTGTATTAAAAAGTGTGTTGGAGTCAAAAGATATGGATTCAAATCCAGATTCTATCATTAATTACCTGTGATCTTTGGTAAGTCATTTAACTGAGCCAGGCCTCAGTTTCCTCAAGTATAGAATTAGGAGGTAGACTGTGTGACTACTTAGGGTCTCTTCAATCTCTAGTCTAAACCTATGAACCTATGTTCTAACATTTTATATTCTAATGTCCCCTGCAGTCTCTGATTTAAAGTTTACTGAGAAACACCCTCCCTACACATGTACCTCAAGGTGTCATGTGGATACTAATGGAAAAAGAGATGCATGCAGCTTTTGGGATCTAATCATTCTGCCCAGTGGAGATGGAATCACTTTGAGCTGGCACTTGGCTAGTAGACTGAAAAAGATTTGGTCTATCAAACCCATCTTCAGAGAGTAGATTCAAAATTATGGAATCAGAATGGCTATTCAATGCCATCATCAGCAACAAGGTAGGGTATCTTGTTCTGATGTCAGTCAACATGTATTTATTTAGTGCCTACTATGTGCCAGACTTTGTGCTAAACTTCTGTGGTTACAAAGAAAGCCCAAAGGCAGTCCCTGCCTTCAAGGAACTCACAATCTATAGCAGGCAAACAACTCTCTACAAACAAGTTATAGACAGGATAATGGCGAGATTATCAGTGGAGGGGCAACACTAACCGCAGAAAAAGAGATAGAAAAAATCATACTCTTTCAGTAATTCCAAGAGAAATTCAACCTTGAAATTGGCAAGTTTTTATCCCCAGTCTTCAACACATAAAACCATTGACTCTTAGAGTTGGATGATTCCAACCACTTCATTTTAACAGGGAAGAAAATTTCAATTTTAGCCCAGAGAGGTAATGACTTATCCAATGTCATGCAGCTAGTTAATAGCAGAGCCAAAATAACGATCCAGGCATCCTGATTCCATATCTAAATCTCTTTCTCCTGTACCATACTGCCTCTGTCTGGTTAATAGACCCAGACTCACCAATGCCTTCTATACCATTTGTCTGCATAACAACTAGTGGCTTTTCTCTTGGCTAGATTCCCTGAATGAAAATATTCTCGTGTCTTTCTTTCTCCATCTCTCTATTTGTGTCTCTGTGTCTCATTCTCCCTCCTTCTCCTCCTCTCCCACTTTATCTCTTCTTTCTTTCACCTGGAGATTAAACTTCTAAATCCAAGTCATACCTCAGTGGCACCCTTGCCAAACACTAAGTGCTGCATTGTGGCTTGCAGGAAATAGTGCTACAGAGAGCACTGAGCATGGGGACTGCCAGGAAAATGAGAGCAGGCACAACACTCAGCAGCAGGAACCCAGGTGGGGGTAGTCTTTAATAATAGGCACAGAGATTTACCGAAAGCTCAAAGAAAGCAAGAGAAAAGATAGGGATGGGTGGGGAGGGAGAGCTAAACATTTAAATCAGGAGCCGAAACAGGATGCCCGATAAAAATCCAATATGCAGCATGTCCATTTAATCCTTTGAGGTTATTAAGTTGAAATAGAAGTAATCACAGCACAAGCCCCATCTCCTGATCAAATGGAGTTTTTATCATTATGGTGCAGGAGAGAGCGAGGGGCTGAATTATGGCGGAATCATTTCAATCTGTGTGTGTGTATTTTTATAGGCTTGCCATTAATAATTCATGTGGGAGCTAAACATTGAGGGAGTCAGAGACTCCTCCATCCTCTCTCTCTCTCTCTCTCTCTCTCTCTCTCTCTCTCTCTCTCTCTCTCACACACACACACACACACACACACACACACACACACACACAAACACCCCTTTCCCCACCACCATTACCACAAGTGGTACCCACACCTCAGCTTCCTGACTGTAACCAGGGGCTGCCACCTGTCAGTCACTTTCTAACAGGCCTGAGACAAATGCCGACATCCCCCCTTGACCTCCTTCTTCCACTGAACAAGAGCGGTCACAACATTTCAATGGCTTTTCTTGCTGGCCTCCCCTCCCTCTTGCCACACACAGACTCCAGCAATCTTCCCTCAGCACCTTCCCTCCTTTTATAAAAGTGATGCAGATTCTGTCTTCCACTGGTCTAAGGGGCAACAACAACAATAAATAACTCACCTTTATACATAGCACTTTAAAGGCACTCATCATGACAACCTTGTGAGGTCAGCAGTATTAAACATTCTTATCCCAACGTCACCAATGTCCTCCTTCCTCACATAGTTGGAATGCCTAGTGATAGCTAGGTGGCTCAGTGGACAGGTTGTTGGACCTGGAATTAAAGAGATATGAGCTCAAATCCAGCCTCAGATGTTTAGTGGCTGTGTGACCCTAGGTAAGTCAGTTAACCTCTGTATTCCTCAGTTTCTTAATCTGTAAAATGGAAATAAAGTAAAATAATATTTATGAAATGCTTCGTAAACCATAAAGTGCTATGCAAATACTATTATTAGTATCATTATTCCTACAAGGAGCCTTTCCTGATTCCATTAGCTCTAAGTATTTTCAATCCATCCTTCCCCCTACAAATGACTTCATATTTATTTTGTATTGTTACCAGTGTACTTGTTAGCTCCCTTCAGCAGAATGTAAGTTTCTTAGGGAACGGATTATTTGCTTTGGGTCTTTGTATCTCAAGTACCTCTGTTGTGCTTGTCACATAGTAGCTTCTTAATAAAAGCTTGTTAAATTGAAGTGAATTGACAAGTACTGAGGGATGGAGAAGTTAAATTATTTATCCACAGCCATGCAAGTGCTATATATCACACGCAAGTCAAGGCTAGTGTTTTAGGAGCCATATTGGCTCCTAAATGGGCTTCCCATAAACCCTTTCAGATCCCTAACTGGTGACCAAGCTAGAAGACCACTGGACTTTCCTTCAATGCTTGCTAGAGGCCTTATTAAAGGCCTACTCCAAATTAGTCATAACAATCTCCAAACACATAAGTCATCCTGAGGACAAGGCAGCACGGTAAGGTAGAAAGAGGTAGGAGTGAAGAAACATGAGTTCTAATCCCAATTCTGCCATTAATTCACTGAGTGCATTTAGACAAATCCATTAATTAATCTGATCAATTTTTTATTTAAGCACACTGACTTTAATGTCAGAGGACAGGGGATCAAATATTCATTTGGTTAGTTAGTCCCTGTGTGACTGGGACTGGGAAAGTCATTTCAATCTCTCTGGGCTTCAGTCTCCACATATGAAAAATGAGAAGTTCGGACTAGATCGGGGGTACTTACCTTGGGATCCTTGGACTCCTATAGGTTCCATGAATAGATTTCAGGGGGTCTATGAAGTTATTTGGGGAGATACAGCTTTATTTCAAGTAACCTTTACCTGGAATATCAACATTTCTTTCAATTATCATTTTTAAAAAATAATTCAAAGAAGGGCTCCATAGGCTTCACTAGATTTCCAAAGTGGTCCATGACACTGAAAAGGTGAAGAACCCCTGGACTTTAAGGTCTCTTTTAGATCAATCATTCTAAATTCTATGTTTTAATATCTTGTGTTCTAAAATACCTGTCAGCTCTAAAATTCTGTAGTCTTAGGTCTCTTCCTAATCTATCACTCTGTATTCAAAGCATTCTATGTTTGAAGATAATTTCCAGCTCTCACATTCTCTCTCCTAACATTCTGTGTTCTAAAGGTCCTTCCAACATTAACAGTCTAAGATCTAAAGCCCTTTCCTGTTCTAACATTCTGTGTTATATGTTCTAACATTCTGTTACACCTAAAATCTCTTCCAGCTTTAAGATTTTATGATGCAAAATCCCTCCCAGTTCCAATACTCTGTTCCAATTTCCTTTCTATCTTGGCATCTTATGATCTTATGTCCTGTAAAAGCTGTTCTTCATAAGCAAATGAGGCTATGCTGTAAACTACAGGATGGAGAATAGTCTCAAATGACCACAGAAAAGTGGAAAAGAAAGCTGGGTCTTGTTTTCTCTTTTCTATGTCTCAGCTAGACTCCCAGACTCAGCTCACAGGGCTCAGGTGTCTGGAAAAATTCTCCTCTTCAGCTGGTAGAAATGAGGCAGGTGTCTGCAATTAAGAGGAGCCGAGGACAGAGCAGCATGACCAGGGTTCTGGCCACCTGGCTTCTCTTAGCAGCTCAATTTCCAGCCTGGCATACCAGGTGCAGAGGCTCCTTCTGTCCCACTCTTCATTGTCATCCTCCCTGAAGCAAAGGGCACCAATCACTCAACAAGACACTGAATGCCCAGTTTGGAGAAACCTGGTGTTGCAGAAAGAATGCCAAAGGAATACTGAGAATCAAGAGAGCTCAGTTCAAATCCCTGGCACTAACTTGCTATGGGATATCAGGCAAGTCACTGATCATCTTCATGTATGTCATGTCTCTTGCCTCCCACTGGACTCTCCAGCTCCTGCTCTGAAGGCTTGGATTCCTATTGGTGAGAGTCTTCCATAACTGGTTTGACCTAGACCACACCCTCCCTTTCTCCTTCTAACCTTGAAAATACTAATCAAATCAACACTGCCATTCTGGGGAAATTAATAGTCTGAGGGGTCCTTCCACATCTATTTCCAGTTCAAAATGCCCTTCCCTGACCACCACTCCCTTATGTATGCTGACTTCCCACGTTAGGCTGTAGCTACTTAAAAGCAGGAAGAGTCTTCCTTTTTGTATCTGTATCCCCAGCACTTAGCACAATGCCTGGCATATAAGTGCTTTATAAACACTTTTTCATTCAATGAACTTCTGTAAAACAAAGGAATTGGACTTGATCACTTCATAGACCCATAGAATTTTAGGCCCAGAAGGGGTTTTAAGTCCCTAAATTCTCTTCTGACTTTAATATTCTAGGATTCAATGTGCTCAGCTTCTGGATGAGGAATAACCAAGAAATAAAACAGACTCAAAGACATTACAATGGGACTCATCTCTGATGTGAATAAAGTTAAACTAAGGTCCCTTCAATCTTTAAATCTAAGGTCTAAGATTTGGAGATATGGATTCAGAGGCAGAAGAAAAGTGTTCAAATACCACCTCTGCTATACAACCTTGGGAAAATCACTCAGGATCTGTTTCCTACAACAATATGTTGATTAGCTCATTTAGCTAATTAGGTCAAGGATATAGGTTCAATGTTCAGGTGGATGAGTTTAGTTGATTCTTCCCATGGTTAAAAAGTACCAAAAACAGACCATAAACATCCCTTGAAGGGGCATCATTGTCACTAGGGACATTGGGTGATAAAATGATGAACCAATGATGATTATATGTGTATGTGTGTGTTAATGCATCACTTGTACTGAGATTAAGCAGATCAGAAGCAGTCAAAGAGAAAGAACAGAATATATGGTTTTACCAACTCAACAGGCACCAGTGAGGACTAAGTAATGGAAGTATTTACTTTTCAATATACACCCTTTCTTGAAGGAACCTTAGAACTGAGTATCAGGACTGAGGTGGCAGAGCCCTTGGTAAGATGATAATAAGGGTGAAGTATAGGGGCCAGTTAAATATAGTGGACTCTCACCAATCAAAATAGAATGTCTCCATAGAAGGAGTTCCAAAACTGAATGACTTAGTTCCTCTACAGTATGGTTTCCCAAAATCTCATTGGGAGGGTGCAGTAGTAGCACATGACGAAAAGATGGTCATTGCCAGGATGAAACATGGCTATAGAATGTCACAGTCTATACAATGTCGAAGAAGAAAGAATGTCAAGCTAAAACGGACATGAACAATTTTCTAAGAGATAAACTAGTCTAACTCCATTGTTTTATATGCATTCACTTATTTACCCTCTTATTTAGCAAATATTTAAGTACCTAGTATGAGCAAAGTTCCCTACTAGGGACATCTCATGGAAGTTACAGACAAAAAGAAGAGTTAAGGAAAACCAAAGATAACCACAATACCCACCACAGGAGAGGGGATTGAGAAGTGATGAAGAATTGACACAAAAGAAAAAAGAAGATGGAAAGATTAACCAGACCAGAATCAATACACAGTCATTCCTCAACATTTGGGATTAGGGGTGTAGGACCCCCAGGAATGTGAAAAACCTCAGACTGACTCTAGCTCTCACCTCAAACCTTTATTTTAATAATTCTATCATATTTATATTTATTCACACAAAACAAGTAAAACAACACACTATACCCATAAAAAAGTTGCAGTTTCTAACTGACAGAGATTAGTATTTCGTACGCTATATAGAGTCTTGGCAGCCACTGGTGTAGCTGCAGACTGCTTCATGGATTTCCTTCTCCTACTAAAGAAGGGTCACTGCGGGAGAAAATCATGTGACTGAGTCTGGATGGTAGAGAGACAGAGAGGAGAGGTTCCCAAAGACAGTACTTTAGAGCACTGAAACTTTTAACAAAATTTAACTATTTATAATAAATTCATGTACATATTCTTATGGTAGTAAAGATAAATTAGATTAATAACATACAGTATTTATGCGTTTATGACTTACTTTTTTTTTAGTTTTCTTTAGATAGGTGCATTGTCTACGATTTCCACATGTGCAATTTTCACACTGCAAATCTCCAAAAATTCCTACTTAATTATCAGTAGCCAACCTGGGAATAACCAAAACCACCCATGTAAAACCCATGAATCTCTAGGGATGACTACATATAGAGGATGTCTGTCATGGAAGCAATACAACTTTGACAACATTGAGGGATTAGGTCTCAAGATATCTGAACAAAGAGTAGCTTGGAAATCCTGGAGATTCCAAATGATGGGGAGAAATCACAGAAATTATTACTAAGGAAATGGGGTGATCAAAAGAGTAGCAGTAATTCCTGACTTATTTAGCAGCTTTCTCTCTTTACAAAATTTTAATGAGAAGAATCAATATACATATCAAAAGATATCCTTTGGTGAAAAATATGAGAATAGGCAGATACACAAAGGTTATAATCTACAGCAGACTACATCTTTACAGACATATAATTGATTGAAAGGAACAGAGAATACAAGCTCCCACTGTGCTTGCAGTTTGTTGACTATAAAAAAGCACTTACGTGCTAGAGCAAAATGCTGCTTTAAAGACTTCCTTTAAATAAGATAGCTCCCATGCGTATGATAAAATCACACAAGATTCCTTGAAAGATATAAGAAAGGAGATAACCTTGTTCAATGACCCTCTAATTATTAACATCAAGTGAGATATAAAACAGGAACTTGTATGCTCTCCAAATGAGTTTGCTGCTGTCACAGAAAGTGTTCACTGCAGAGTCCTTGGAGGCTGCACGGGACAGTAGGAAGAGAGTAGACTTCAGAATTATAGGACATAAGGTCAAATACTGGACATGCTACTTCCTTAATAAGGTTTTAGATCTGACTATGCCACCCCTCATCTCAATAAAATCAAGTGGCTCCCTAGTGCCTCTAGGATCAAATACAAAACCCTTTCTTTGGTATTCAAAGCCTTTTTAAAGCTAGACCCCTCCAACTTTTTCAATCTTCTTACACCTTGCTTCCCAACATGTACTCTTCAATACAATGATACCGGTCTCCTGGTTGTCCCATGAATGAAAAACTCTATCTCCCAGATCTGGACATTTTCTCTGGCTACCTCCAATGCCTGGAATGCTCTCCCTCCTCATCTCTGCCTACTAGAATCCTTGGCTTTCTTTGTTATTTATTATTCAGTATTTTCAGTGGTATTCAACTCCTTTGTTTTTTTAATTAATTTGTTTTATTTTGTTTTTTAAGGTACCAAGACATTTTAGTTTTCACTAAAATAATAATATTTTAGTGTTAGCAATGCAATTAACTATGCTTCATTATTTTTGAAAATTTGGTTTACATTCTGTGATACAGTGATCTGAACATGTGGTTCAAAGTTCAGTTTATTTTGCTAATTGTTTTCAATGGCTATATTGCTGAAATGAGAAAGATTTACAGGCTATAATCAATAGAACCTAGAAAATGCCATCTTTAAAGGAAATAAGATGATTTGTGGTTGAAAAAGAATTATTTTGCTTTGCATCTAATTATACTCAAAAGTTTTCCTCACTAACCCTACAAAGACATTTTTTTCCTTCATAACTACATTTGGAGTTTTCTTGGCAAAGATACTGGAGTGGTTTGCCATTTCCATCACTAGTGTGTCCCCATTTTCCAAATAAGGAACTGAGAAAAGCAGGGTTAAGTGACTTTCCCAGGGTCACACTGCTAGCTAGCATCTGAGGCCAGATTTAAACTCAAGAAAATTAGTTTTCTTAGCTTCATGCTGGCACTCTACCCACTATGCCACCCATCTGCCCTTTAACTTTGTGATTTGATGTTTTCTTGGCAGATGTATTGGAACGGTTTGCCATTTCCTTCTCCAGATCACTTTACAGATGAGGGAATTGAGGCAAACAGGGTTAAGTGACTTACCCAGGGTCTCAAAGCTAGTAAGCATCTGAGGCCAAATTTGAACTCTTCCTGAGTCTTTCCAACTCCAGGGCTTGAACTCTATCTAGTGCACCACCCAGTTGCCCTTCTGGCTTATTTTGAGTCCCAACTAAAACTCCATCTTCTATAAGAAGTGGCTGATAAGTGGTAAATGAGTGCCCACCCCTTCTTTGACCAGCTAAGCACCAGAACAGAATCAGCAATAGCCTTGATCATCAGACAGAACCAGGGACTTGCCATCTGGCCTCCTTCCATGTGAATAACCCTCCCTGATTTCATTCTCTTGCTCAGGGGTGAATAATCAAATTAATCACCATTGTTACTGTATGGGGTTACAACATGTTCCCCAATGTCTCTCTTCAGAATCCCCCTAATTCAGTAGCAACCTCCCTTGTCTTACGGCCCCCTTCCTGGCCACATTCCCCAATCCTTGTAACCATTTTATTCCCATTGAGGAATGTCCATATTTGTCCATATTCTGTGTAGCTTACTCTACTATCATGTTCTATGGAGCCCCCATTCTATTGTTGATATTTGTTGACAATTATTGACAACTTTCTCTTCATATTAAACTGTTCCTTTCACCTTCTTCCATTTCCTTTTATCAGGAAAACCTGGTTTGATCCAGAAGACATTGTCTTCCTCTCTAGCACTAGATTTAACTTCCCTTCTGTTCCTATATATAACGGGCCAGGAGGAGGGGTAGGGAAGAGCCTTGGTCCTCACTGCCCTTCCAGACTCTCCTCCTACCACCATCACTTGACAATTTCTCTCTCTTGGAGATTCACTGCACACAGTTGAGACACCCTATCCAGATTTTGCCACCCCCCTCAATTGCCACCTCCCTATCCTAGATAATTCCCCCTTATTTCTCCAGGAATTCAGCACCTGCCATACAGTTTTTTCTTCTCCCATCCAGGCTCTTATACATGGTGTCCCAAAAATCTTAGTGCAGATCTAAACTCTAATAAGTTAAAACAGGATTGGTAGAATAGAAAAAAAAAACAGGGAAGAGTAGATTGACCAGAAATTGCAGGAAAATCGATTTAGGAGGGAAGAGGAATGGGGAGAAATGGAAGGAAAGGAAGTTTTTGCCAAATAGAGGAACTTCAAAGTTTGAGATTATCATGGATGTGAAACATTTGAAAGTTATGGTAATATCAAGGATTTGACTGTCCCTGTGAAAAGCTAATCTGGAGAAAATATATGATGATGTAGCTGAGGAGGTTAATGAAGGAGATATCAACTTGTGGACTGATGTCTCAAATACAGGATGTCCCAAAAGTTTTGGTGTAATTTTAAGTAGCTTAATGTTATCATTTCCTTCAAGTGCTTAATTAACGCATGATCAATACCAAACTCTGAAATCTCTCTTTCCAACAATGACCTCCTTTCCTCCCATCCCTCCTAATCTTATGTTTTCCTATAATAATCTCCATTAATTTTACCCCTCCCTGTTTTCCCATTCCATCAACCTTGGTTTCCTTCCCTAACCTCTATTAGCAATCTTGACCTCATTGTAAACCAGTTCAACTTTCCACTATTCTCTACCTTCAGATCCCTTACCATCTTGTCCTATGATCACTCATCCCTTTCCAAACCCAACCCCTGAATTATCTCTCACTTAGGAAGACGAGGTTTGTCATATATATCTACCTAAGAGAGTTCATTCAGTGACTTTGATTCACAGGGAAATAAAAAGGACTGATAGCAGATTTCATAGACAAAGTAAGGGGAAAAGAGAGCACCAGGACACTAAAAGGAAGACCGTGGAAGGAGGGGGGGACCACAGAAATAGGAGGGGATTGGGGGAAGCTGATATTTAAAGCAAGAATGGTCAACTTCAGCATTTCACATCTGGATGTCATTGAAGGGAGAAGAGGAGCCCTTTCTACTACCTATATATATATATATATATATATATATATATATATATATATGTATATATATATGTATATATATATGTATATATATATGTATATATATATATATATTTTTTTTTCTGATGCCCCCTGTTCCTAGTAGGCAAAGACAAAATTAAAACAGCCCCTACATCATCTTATCCTCTGGCACAGTGTTTCTGCATTCTACCCTGGATGGACCATAGCTCTCCTTTCCATGGAAAGTCCTATTGCATTTCCTACTGGCCTGCAGAACCACCAAGTCATAGTTCTGGAACTGAGAAGTAGAACCTAGAGGTCACCTAATCCACAAACCTCTCACTTTATGAATAAGGAAACTGAGGATCAGAAAGATTAAGTTGCAAAATGTCACCCACATATACTTTAGTCTGGATCTGAACCTAGGTCCTTTGATTCCAAGCCACTGTTTTTACCACCATACCATGCAGAAACTCAGAACTAGCCCAACCTTTACCTGAAAAAAAAAAAAAGATATAACCACCCCCTCCAAACATGACTGGCAAGTGATCATCCAGTCTTTTCTCAAATTCCTAAAGAAGACCATATAGACAGGTCCCCTTCCTCAAATATTTCTTACTAGAAGGCATGGTACAGTGAACAGTGTCCTAGATTTAGAGTTAGAAGATGTGGGTTCATCCCAGCTCTATCATGTACTACATGTATGAGTTTGAGCAAGTCACCACCTCTCTGGCCTTGTTTCCTCTTCTGTAACAAGGGGGTTGGGCACATTCCATTCTATACCTTCTCCACTCAGTCCATCAGCTCTGCATCTTCCTCACTGCTAACCTGGGCTCCACTTGAATCCCTTGGCCAGGACCAGGGCCTCTATGCCTTAAGCCCATTTCATTCCTTTTTACCAGGAGTAAAATCTTATCTCCCAGCTTCCTTTTATGAGTTGTCCTTAGAATGTAAGCTCTTTGAGAGCAGGAACAGCAATTATTTTATTTGTATCACCAGCACTTAGCACAGTGTCAGGCACATAGTAAGTGATTAATAATGTTTCATCTGTTTATCAATCTAAAGCCACCTTGGACTGGAGTTCTTTGATTCTATGAAGTATGGGATTTAGGAAAGGGCAATGACCCTTCCTGAGGCACATTAAAGTCACCCAAGACAGGGCCATCATGATCTGTCAGTTCAGCTGTGTTCACTGCATGGAAATTTCACAGGTCTTTATATTCCTTGACCAATCCCTTTGTCCCTCTCCCAGGGTGATAATAGGAGGGAATGAAATGGCCATTTTAAAAGAACACACTAGGGTGATTATTTTAAAATTTAAATGCTTAATTTAAATTTAACTTAAGGCAAATTTAATTTTAATTTAACTTAAAACAATTTTAATCTAAAGGATTGAATGATAGAAGAGAGGCACACATATAGATCAATAAAGTGACATGCAAATAAAGATTTTTCATTTCTAAGATTTCAAAGCTAGCTTCCCATACCTTAAATCGATCTTTGCTTTTCATACAAGTGCTCTGGAAAGATAATAAACAGCTTACAGCAGGAGAGTCAATTAACAAGGAATCTGCAGTGGAAGATGTCCCTGAGAGGTGAAACACCTTCCAGCTTTTACATTGTGCTTAAAGCAATTGGTTTTCAATATCCTCTGCCTGCCGCAAACTTTGTCTGCTTTGCTGCTGTGCTTATAGTCATCCTAGAGGCTGAACAGTGGGGCTGAAAGATCTGGGCTTGGATGTGAGCACATGGGTGGCTGTATCCAAGTCATTTCACTTCTCAGAGACCCAGTTTTCTGTTCTGTAAAATGGCAAGGGATAAAGAAAACAAGTTGTAATAGGTAATAGTCATAATTAAATCACTTTTATGGTGATTGTGTGGATCAAATGAGATAATGTATATACAGGATTTTGCAGAAGTCCTATAAAAGTGCTGTGTAAATATTGGCTACAGGCCTCTACCAAAACAGGTCAGAATGGCATTTACCCTACAATGTAGTCTTACGGAGTTGCCTGGGATAGTGAGTGGTTAAGCCACTTGCCAAAGGTCACAGAGTTAGTATTTGTCAGCTGTGGGACTTGAACCTGGGTTTTCCTAAATCAGACACAGGCTTTGTATCTACCGATACATGCTGCCTCAACTATTACTACAACTACTAATTACTAACACTTATCTACCAGTACTTACTACTACTTACTACCACTACTACCAATTTACTATTGCTACTACTACTCACTATTCTCAACTGCTTACTACCAGTACTTACTACTTCTACTACTTATTATCACCACTTGACACTACTATTACTACTACTACTACTACTACTACTACTACTACTTATTTAGTGCCTACTATGTCAGTGGTACTGTGCTATCATAGCATTCTAAAGAAGAGAATAGGTAGGAGCGTAATAAACTATCAAACATATCCCAGGCCTGAGTAAGGTTCTCTACAACACATATCCAAGAAAATGTCATCCAGCTTCTTCTTGAAAACCGTCAGTAATGGGGAACTAAGTACCTTATGAAGCAGGCCATTCCACTTCTGGACTGCTTTAATTGTCAAAAGATTTTTCTTCATCCCTTCAAAACCTACATCTTGACAACTTCCATTTATTGTGCCTAATTCTATCCTCTGGAGTCAAGCAATATAAGCCTATTCCATCTTCCCCATAGCAGCTATTCTGATATTTGAAGATAGTTACTGGGCACAATGCCTTATTCCCCTTAGTTTCTCCTACAATGCTACATACCCATACAAGGCAATGAGACAAGTCAGACTGGAACTAGCTGATACCTAGAGATTAGGCACTTTGGGATCAGGGCAAGTGATCTCAGAAGGTTCCAGCAATGGGAATCTAGGTAAATCAGAACACATTGAGAGAAATCTGACAGAAGGCAGCAGTCAAAAGAGTCGGGAGGTCAACACAAGAGAGGCCCAGAAACAAGCTTTATCTCACATAACTTCCTTAATGTACTTTAAGTACCAAGTATATTGGACTACTAGCTGTTCCTTGATTTGGTTTGGCCTTTTCCTGCCTTCTGAGAATGTAGGGAGCTAAGGACTGCATTTGTAATACGCTCATTTTCTCTCTCCACGTGTGGAAATGTTTTTCTTTCTTCAAGGTCCAGCTCAAGGTATCATGTTCAGTTTCCCCCACGGTAAAAGGGGGACCTTACCTCTCAGGTTGTGAGATAATATTTGTAGAAAGCATATAGCACATTTTATAGAAGCTATAAAAATGCTTATTCCCTCCTCATCCTCTTTATAGAAAAGCATAGGAAAACTTAGTGAACTGATGTTAAGTGGAGTAAGCACAGCCAAGAAAACAATACAGACAATGACTACAACAATGAAAATAGAAAGAACAACCACAAAACAATCAAAAACAAGTGTTGCAAAATTACAAATAACAAGCATGATCTGAAAGAACTATGATAATAATTCAATCCAATTCCAATTGGATGTCCAACAGACAGCTCAAATTCAACATTCCCAATATAGAACACAGCATTACCTTTGCCCCTAAATAAAGCTTCCCTATACAGACTTCCCTATAACTCTCCAAAATACTATGATCCTTCAAGTTTCCCAGTGTGTCTTCACCTTCTCACTGTCCTCTACTCTGTGTCTCCAATCAGTTGCCAAATCTTATCATGTTTGCCTCCAGAACATCTTTCATATCTGACCTCTTCTCACCATTCACACCAATGCTGCCTCAGTTCTGGCTTTTATCACCTTTCACCTTGGCTATTTTAATAGCTTCTTAATCTCCCTTGACTCAACTTTCTCCCCAGTCTACCTAGATTGCAAATGGTTATCTTTTGTTTGGTTGGTTTTTTGGCTAGGCAATGGGGTTAAGTGATTTGCCCAGGGTCACAAAGCTAGTGTCAAGTGTCTGAGGCTGGATTTGAATTCAGGTCCGCCTGACTCCAGGGTCAGTGCTCTATCCTTCCCCCACCTAGCTGCCCCTGCAAATGATTATCAAAGTGATTTTCCTTAATCTCAGATCTGACTATATCACTGGCCTATTCAATTAACTCCAGTAGCTCCCTATCGCCTTTTACATAAATATAATGTCCTCCATTTGGCATTTAAAACCCTTTACAACCTGGCCTCATTACCTCTCCCCATTAATTATACTGCCCCCTCCTTACTTTTCAATGCAGCCAAACTGGCCTTACTGCTGTTCTCCATAAATGACATTTCTATCTCAGTGCACTGGCCTTCCCCTGTGTCTAGAATACACTCCCTTCTTACCTTCAGTTCTTAAAATCACTTGCTTTCTTTACTTCTTGCCATTTCCAAGTCATGCCTTCATGTTGTTTCATCTCTGCCCCTTTCTAGCTCCTATTAGAATGAAAGCTTCTGGAAGGCAGGAACTATCTTTCTTGCATATATTTGCATCCACAATGCTTAGCATAAAGCCTAGCATATAGTAATCACTTAATAAATAGTATTTTTAATTCATTCACTCATTCAAGACACATTAAGAATCATCTTCTGCATCAGACCTTCCCATATCTTCTGCTCCCCTAATTGCTAGTATTCTCTACCCCAAAATGATATTGTACCTTTTTTTATATGTACTATAAATATTCATGTGTAGATGTTGTCTCCCTGGATAGACTATAAGCTCCTTAAGAGTAAAGATTGTTTCATTTCTGTTCTTGTATATCCAGATCCCTTTACAGTGCCCAGCACATAATATCCACTTACTAAATACTTATTGATTGATTTATTAATTAATCTTTATATTTGAAGCATTTAGTATAGTGCCCCATACATCCTGGATGCTTAGCAAATGTTTGTTTTTGATTTTGTCTACTCCGCCCTAAAGATATTCTAAATCTATAAATAGGGATTAAGTGGCAGAGAATCAAGCTGGTTATTATAGAAAATATTGACCTAGGAGGGGAAAAATGTAGTCTTGTCCTCTCAAGAAGTGATAACATTGTAACCTATGGTGCTAACATGAATACGGCTACAGAGAAGTAGTGTGTCATAGGCACCCTAAACATGAAATGAGGGGACTTAAGTTTTTATCCCAATTCCAACATTATGTTACCAGTCAAGTCAGTTGACCCCTCTGTGCCTTATTTTCTTCATCTGCAAAATCAGGATAATCATGCTTCTACACTTCACTTCGTGGAGCTACTCTGGGGAAAATACATAGTAAATCTTAAAAAGTCATAGAAATGAATTCAGTTATCATTATTATTATTCATTCATATAAGCTCCACTGATGGCCCACTGGGGATAATTTGAAGGAGAGCAGTCCTGAAGCTAATTTTTAGACTACAGATGAGAAACCAGGTTGCTAAACCAAAAGAACCAATAAACTTGATTCCAGGATGCATGATTAAACCACTTAAGGAAACAAACTGCTTTTCAGAACTTTAGAAGAGCTCATTTACATGCAAACAATGAATATGCTAATTGTAAAGCATTCTTATCAGGTTGTTATCCTCAGCTCCCTTAGGGGACACTTCACTAACCCAGTTTGAGTTACTGTGAGTACTTGAAAGTAACAAGGAGTGTATTTCTTCAAAATATTCCATAATTTGTGTGTATCAGTAAATTAAACTGAAAGCCTTGATTATGCTTGGCATTCTGTAAAATAGAAATGAAAGAGAGAAAGCAGCAAGAAAAAGCAGGTGACATGGCATTGGCAGGCTGTGGTGTGATCCAGAATGAGACCTTTCTCATACTGAAGGAGCCTGGACCTGAGATCCACAGAATCATGTGAAAATATTGATTTGACCTCAATCCCTGCTGGGAAATACAACACTGAAAAGTCACATCAGCCTCTGAAAGTCGTGCCCCTTTGCCTTCAGTGGAAGGTGTCAAACCAAGGTAACATAGCCTCATGCAACAAATGACAGCCACTGACAACATCCCTTGTCAATGGGACTACAACTGATGATTTAGCTGATTTTCTTCCAGTGGATGATGAAGCCATTGGACTCTGTTCTGATTACAGCTATGAAAAATATAGAAATACATGCTGGAATGGGTAGAGTAAGGGGCTAACCAAGGGCTATATATAGTCATAAAGTCATAAAAACATGGTTTCAAGTTTGAGCCCAGCCACTCAACCAAATTTGAACCTAACTTATCTATAACATGACTATAATACCACCACTTCTCAGTGTTACTGTAAGGAAAGCATATTGTAAAGTATAAAGTATTAAATAAATTCAAACTATTGTTACTAGTTTATTATTCTTCCTTGAAGGCTAATGCATGATGTTCCCAAGAAGAAAGTAACACCTAAGCTAATTAACACATTGATGGGGATTAATGTATCTTATTAATTTACTGCTATCTAGCAGAAAGAAGGGCCAGGAGGAAATGGGAAATAGGATAGGTAAATTTTGATCAGGCAGGGGGAGAAAGGTATAAGACCAGAGATACAAGGCTTTGACCAGATCCAAATTAAACAACCCAATGGGCATCCTTCTATGGTAGCACAAGTAGTTAAATTAAGATTTGGAGTACTAGAAAGAAGAGATACTTCCTAAAACAATAAAGATTGTTGTTATAATTGCTAAGACAAAATTAGACAAGGTCTGGAGTGAGAAAAAACTTGAGCAAAAGGCTAGTAGTCATGAATCTAGAGTTGGGATTTTAGAGGCTCTCTGGTCCAAGCCCCCATTTTACAGATAAGCAAATTGAGGTGTTAGGATGGCTAAGTGACTTGCCCTAAGTTTCACAGGTAAGAAGCATCAGAAATAGGGTTTTAAACCAAGTCCTCTGATTGCAGAGTCTCTTTCTACTGCCTCCATCCTGTCCCTGGACTGGGATATAAATGAGGGGTCTCTCAATGGAATGTCAATTAACCAATTAGTTTCCTGTTAGGGATGTGTTATTTTAAAATAGCTATCTTAAGAGAAGACGGGGTGATGGGACAGAAGGAAAAATGAGGCCCTTGCTTTAGAAATTGACAAATGGAGGGGGAAGAGCCAAGATGGCAGAGTAAAAGCTGTGACTTGCTTGAGCTCTCCCCCAAACTCCTCCAGATACCTGTAAAAAAAGGCTCTAAACAAATTCTAGAGCAGCAGAACCCACAAAAAGACAGAGTGAAACAAATTTCCAGCCCAAGACAACCTGGATGGTTGATTGGAAAGGTCTATTGCCCTGGGCTAGGAGGGGAGTGCAGTTTAGTATAGGATGCACAAACAAAGACGGGGCCTCAGTGAACCTGGAGCAGGCCTCAGGGGACTGAATCAAGGGGAGCTGTGGCAATTTCCAGACTTCTTAACCCACAAACACCAAAGACAGCTTAGAAGGTCAGTAGGAAAGGTCTGTAACCACAGTGAGAAAGGAGCTCAGTTTGGCCCCAGTCCTGGCACAGCCCCAAGGTGGCAGCTATTTCTGGAGTGCTCAGCCCACAGACTAAGGGGGGATCAAGTGGCTGATCAGAGGGGGATTGCAGGGATCTCTTTGCTGTCACTGAGGCAGGATTCTCTTGCTTTGCCCATGCTTGGATCTGGGTCACAGTTCTGGGTGGCATTCCTGGGGCAAGGAGGAGCACTGGCATGGTGGATCTTGTGATGGCAGTGAAGACAGAATACTCCTCACAGTTCCAAGGGAGAAAAGAGTGCTTGTGGTCACTCATAGACCAGAGCATGGGCCAGGAAAGAAGTAAACACCTTGCTCTTGATTATAGTACCTTGGAAGAGCTGAAAATTTACAGATCTCTAGAAGTATCTCTGAAAACAGCTGAACAAAACCCCTGAAGCTTGGGACAGTACATTCTCCACACTGGAAGCAGACCCCTACCATAACAAAGAGTTTAAAACTCAAGTAATTGGCTAGGATCATGAGCAAACTGTGCAAAAAAAAATCAGATCATAGAATCTTCCTTTGGTGACAAAGAAGATCAAAACATCTGACCAGAAGAAAACAACGAAGTCAAAGCTCCTACATCCAAAGCCTCCAAGAAAAATATGAATTAGCCCTAGGTTATGGAAGAGCTCAAAAAGGATTTTGAGAAGCAAGTAAGACAAATAGAGGAAAAACTGGGAAGAGAAATGAGAGAGATGCAAGCAAATCATGAAAAACAGTCAACAGCTTGCTAAAGGAAACCCAAAAAAATACTGAAGAAAATAACACCTTAAAAATAGCCTAATTCAAATGGCAAAAGAGGTCCAAAAAGCCAATGAAGAGAAGAATGTCTTAAAGAGCAGATTGGCCAAATGGAAAAGGAAGTCCAAAAGCTCATTGAAGAAAATACTTCCTTAAAAATTAGAATGGAGCAAATGGAAGCTAATGACTTTATGACAAATCAAAATATTGTAAAACAAAACCAAAAGAATGAAAAACTAGAAGACAATGTGAAATATCTCATTGGAAAAACAACTGATCTGGAAAATAGATCAAGGAGGGCTTGGAATATGATATTCCAGAGGGCAAAGGAGATAGGATTACAGCCAAGAATCACCTACCCAGCAAAACTGAGTATAATCCTTCAGGGGAAAAAATGGTCGTTCAGTGAGATAGAGGACTTTCAAGCATTCTTGATGAAAAGAGCAGAGCTGAATAGAAAATCTGATTTCCAAACACAAGACTCAAAAGAAGCATGAAGAGGTAAACAGGAAAGAGAACTCATAAGGACTTATTAAAGTTAAACTGTTTACCTTCCTAGATGGAAAGATGATATTTGTAACTCATGAGACTTTTGTCAGTATTAGTATAGTTGGAGGGGGGAAAATAGATAGATAGATAGATAGATAGATAGATAGATAGATAGATAGATAGATAGATAGATAGATAGATGGCACATGGTGAGTTGAAGATGAAGGGGTAATATCTAAAAAATAAAATTAAGGGGTGAGAGAGGATTATACTGGGAGAAGGAAAAAGGGAGAGGTAGAATGGGGTAAATTATCTCACATAAAACAGACAAGAAAAAACTTTTACAGTGGAGGGGAAGTGGGGGGAGATAAGAGGGAATGAGTGAATCTTATTCTCATTGGATTTGACTGAAGGAGGGAATAACATACACACTCAATTGGGTATGGAAATATATCTTACCCGAGAAAATAGGGGGAAGGGGATAAGAAAGGGATGATAGAGGGGAAGGCAGATTGGGGGAAGGGGTAATCAGAAGCAAACACTTCTAAAGAGGGACAGGGTCAAAAGAGAGAACAGAATAGATGAGGGGGGGATAGGATGAAGGGAAATATAGTTAGTTTTTCACAACATGACTACTATGGAAGTGTTATGCATAACCACACATGTATAACCTGTATCGAGTTGCTTGCCATCTCAATGAGGGTGGGGAGGAAGGGAGGGAGGGAGAGCATTTGGAACCCAAAGCTTTAAAAAACAGATGTTAAAAATTGTTTTTACATGCAACTGGGAAATAAGATATACAGGCAATGGGGTGTAGAAATCTATTCTGCTCTACAGGAAAATAGAAGGGGAAGGGGATAAGAGAAGTGGGTGGTGATAGAAGGGAGGGCAGATTAGGGGAAAAGATATTCAGAATGCATGCCATCTTGGCGTGGGGGAGGGGCAAGATGGGGAGAAAATTTGGAACTCAAAATCTTGTGGAAATAAATGTTGAAAACAAAAATTAAATAATAAAGAAAAAAGAATATTAATATATATATATACCATATTTAAATGAACCCTGAAATAGTGGAACAGTGGGGAAATATATCTCTATTTGTCATTTAATAATAAAGTTACCATTCTAAAACTTAAAAAAAAAAGAGAAATTGATAAATGGATCATGCCATCCTCCAGGAGAGGAGATGCCAGTAGAGAGAAAAATGAACAAAAGGATCACAAGAATTCCACATTAGCAGAACCCAAAGTATAACCCCCCCAAAATGAACACAAATGGACTAAAGCAACAATGCCCAGTCATAGTAGGGTGATTCCCAATGATTTGGCACTTGGATTTGGACTGGGCATATGGAAGCTATGCAAATTGCAATAAGCACCAACTGTGAGGAGATATCTAAGGCTGATACTAGAATACTACAAGCGAGCAAGTCAGAATATAATGATGTTTGGGATGAGAGGAGAATAAAAGACAGTTTAATGTCCACAATAGCACATATCTAGGAAGGGAAGTGGATCTGAACTACCCATGCACACGTAACCAGCCCATTCCCCACAGCCTTAAATAGAGGTTTGTATCTGTAATCAAAAACTCAGATAAATCCTGATTTTCTAGATTACTCTTCGAAATTCCAGCATTCATTAAAGGGCAGCTAGGTGGCACAGTGGATTGAATACTGGATCTGGGGTGAAGAAGGCCTAAGTTCAAATCCTGCCTCAAATACTTATGAGCTATGTGACCCTAGCAAATCACTTAACTTCTCTGTCTCCCTCAGTTAACCCGTTGGGGTAAAACAGGTTAACAACAACACCACTTACCTCTCAGGGTTGTTGTAATGGTAATGAGATACTTGTAAAGTGCTTTGCAAACCTTAGAGCACTATATAAATCTAGCTATTATTAATAACAATTTGAGAAGCAGCAATAACAATAGTTTATATTTACATAGCACTTTGTGTATTACAAAGTCATTGTTGATAATACGCTGCAGCTTACTTATTGTTGTTTGTTGTTTTCTGTTCTGTTGTTTTAGTCTTCTTCGGACCAGTGACATCACAGGGTGATGTCTTGACCTGTGGAAGAATTAGATTTAAGTGACACATAGTTGCACAAAGTCCTCAGCCTCACTATCCTTCTTCCATGTCTGACCAAGCATTGAACACTGCACAGCCCCTGTTTCAGCTGCATTCCTGGCCTTTCGAACAAATTGTTCTCATCTGCCCATTGCACTGGGGATAAGTTTTCACTTGTTTGGGGTAGATATCACCCTAACTCACCAAAGGGTTTGAGGCCTGTTGGTTACCCTCGACCTGGTGTAGCCCATCTGCTGATAAGATTTACTGGGGTGTGACCAATGTGCATGATACAGCTTCTTAGAGCCATAGATGAGAGTTGGGTGACAGGCAGACACCCAAGGTGGATGAGCAGCCCTGAAAGGGCCTCTCAGCAAGCCCTCATAACAGAGGTGCTAGTCTTCCCTAAATACCCCATACATCCTACCTACATGTATATTCTTCCCACAGCTCCCCCTGCTCCCAATTGAATGGAAGCTCCTTGAAAGCAAGGACTGTTTTAATACATTCAAAGCCTACCATAATTCCTGGCACATAGTAAGTATTGAATAAATGCTTGTTGATTAATCAGTTGATGGTTGGTGAAACTTTCCATTGCTATTAGGGTCATCCACAATTTTGATTCTTTGGAGACTGTGGCATGATGATTCATAGAATCACTAGGAGAATATCAGTATTAAATAGATGAGTTTTTGTGTCAGGGAACAACTTGGGACCATTGCAAGCACACCATTATTCCCCCAAGCTGCTCAGTTAGCAGCTTTTGCCTCTGTTTCTGCTACTCTGCAATCATCATTAATGATGCAAAAGTGTTGTACACAAGATTGAGGGTCAGTTTGCGTTTTTCTTGATTTGACGGGTTGCCACATCCAAAGAAGTCATCTCCTACTTGCCTTACAAATGGCAGTGAGACTCTCTGCCCTTAGCTAAATCTATCCTCAGGCAGCAGAAACAGCCTATTAATGAGACCTTACACCAAAGCTTCATCCAGCTAAAACTTGTGCTTCACGGTCATAGCCTTCAAGAATCTAGGGTCACTACTCTATTACCAAAAGACTCATGAGGGAAAATGCTTCCCAAAAATCCAAAGAAAGAACTATGGAGTCTGAATGCATATCAAAACAGACTATTTTCTCTTTTTTTGTTGTTTGTTTTGTTTCTTTTTCATGGTTCCTCCCATTGGTTCTAACTCTTCTTTACAACATGACTAATGTGAACATATGTTTAATAGGAATGTATATATACAGCCTGTATCAGATTGCATGCTATCTTAGGGAGGTGGGACAGGAGGGAAGGGGAGAAAATTTAAAACTCAAAATCTTATAGAAGTGAATGTTGAAAACTAAAAATTAATTAAGTAATTAAAAAGTAAGACAGAGAAGTGGGATTTCGTTGGAGACACCTAGCAAGGGATAACAAATGCACAACTTCATGTGGCACCATTCCCCTAGGATGTCCAAAGACCTAGAGGAGACTTTCCAAGCATTGGGGAGATTTTCTTTTTCATGGGGAAATATGGAAAAGAATCACACAGGATAAAAAGGTGTGGGTAGGTTGTAATTTGTGCTAGAGGAGGGAAACCCGAGATATATCATAGACCCGTGGAAGGATTGAAGCAGTGTTGATTACAAAGCCCTTTGCCACCCGTTGGAAACCTTACAACAAACCTGGATGGTAGGTAGTTTAAAAATAATTATCCCCCT
The DNA here is from genome assembly GCF_003287225.1 of Phascolarctos cinereus. Lineage (NCBI taxonomy): Eukaryota > Metazoa > Chordata > Mammalia > Diprotodontia > Phascolarctidae > Phascolarctos > Phascolarctos cinereus. Next base: position 636,957,080 of record NW_027555847.1, read on the forward strand.
TTAATAGACAAGCCAGAAGGCAAAGAGATAAAAGCGCTTAGCCAAGGTCATATGGAAAGTAAGTGGTAGGACTGAAGTGGGATTTCTGAAACTAAGTCCAGGAAGAAGGGTGAGTTTTGAAGTAACCTAAGGATTCTATGTGGCAGAAATGAGGAGTGCACCCCAAGCACAAGGGTAAAACCTGTTCAAAGGCAGGAAGGCAAGACATGGAATGCCCTGAACAAGGAACAGCATTTGGGACAGTTTGGTGGCCTTGGTTAGCATATTGGGGAGCTTCCAATATATGTGTCAATGTTCCCTTAAGGCTCTAAGTCCACCAACCTCTTCAACTGTTTACAACAGCACTTTAGCTCAGGGGTCTTACCATCTCCCCAAATCATGTTATATACATAATCTTGGAACATGAAATGTCTGTCTTTGATCATGATCTTGTGATGGCTTTATTCTATCCTATTACTCCCTCTCCCTAATTCTTAAACTTATTCTCTGCGGTCACCATAACCTTGGTTTCCTCCGTGCTTTCCTGTTCTTCCAATCTATCATCCCTGCTATGAATCCTCACTTTCTTTTTTCACAGTCTGACACTAGAGTTAACAAGTTAAAGGATGAGCTAAACTCTACCCTTGAATCTTACCTTGTCATTCACACCTTGCTACCCCCTACATCCATACATCCATCCACCTTTTTCTTTTACAACTATGCTGACCAAATCTACTCTAAATTTAGCTCTAACCTCTATGGTGTATAAAGTTGGCTGTAATTCACTGACTTCCTCCCTTTGGTACTAACTATTTGACCATGGGCATGTCACAACCTCTCCAAAACTTTAACCTCCTCTGTAAAATGAATAATATTACCTGCAAGACATACCTCACAGTAATGATATATGAATTAAATGAGATGGTGTATGTAAAAAAAAAATTGTAAACCTTAAAGTTGTATATAAATGTCAGCTCTCGTTATTTGTAGCATTTTACATGGAAAACAAGGTTTCCTTTTGTTTTGTCTTTAATAAAGCCCTTGGGAATAAATTTGTGCTGCAGTAGTCACTGCTATACGGACAAATGGCTGTCTCGGTACTGGCATTTACAATTATTGTGCTGTTTCCTGATATTTTAAAAACACAAGTCAGAATTCTATTGTTTCAAACTTGTTAAAGTCCTTCACAGTCTGGCTCCAGCCTGCCTTTCCTGGCTTATTACTTTCCTTCATGAATTCTACATTCCCACCAAACTAGTCTAATTGCTGTATACTGGACAAGACATTCCATGCCTCACCTTCATGCTTTGAACAAGCTCTTCCCCATGTTGGAGATGCACTCACTCTTCACCTCTACCTCATAGAATCCTTGACTTACTTCAAAATTCAATATGGGTCACTCCCGTAGGAAATTTTTATGTAGGCAGCACGGTGTATAGAGCACAGGACTTGGAATTAGGAAGATTCATGTTCCAATCCTGCCTCAGACACTGCTCAACTGAGTGACCCTAGGAAAATTACTTCAACTTTCTCAACTTTAGTTTCCTCATCCAGATAATGACATTTCCTACTTCATAGGGTGGTTATAATAAAGATTAGATGAGTTAACATATGCAAAGTGCGATATAAATTCTGGGTGGCGCAGTGGATAGAGTTCCAGACCTGAAGTTAGGAAAACCTGAGTTTAAATCCTGCCTCAGTCACTTGCTAGCTAAGTGACCCTGTGCAAGTCACTCAGCCCTGCTTGTCCCAGTTTCCTCATCTGTAAAGTGAGCTGGAGAAAGACATGGCAAACCACTGCATTATCCTTGCCAAGACCCAAATGGGATCACAAAGTAGGACACGACAGAAATGACTGAACGACACCATGTAAATGATGACATTATTGATCTCCCCCAGTGGGTGGTGCTGTCCTCTCCACAAAATTCTTCTGTATCTACTTCATATGTATTTTATATTTATTTTTCTGTGTGTATGTTGTCTGCCCACTCCCACTGTGCCCCAAAAGAATGCATGGTCTATGAGGGCAATATGTTTCACTTTTCCTTTCTAGCTCTCACTTCCAGCCTAATGCTAAATAAATGCTTGTTGAATGAATGGATGGATAGATGGATGAATTAATGAATGAATGGAGTTCTTTAATCTCAACTGGGCTTTCACTACTAACCAATAATTCTTTCATTCTGCCATGACTAATTTCCTCTCATTCTCTCTGTAACAGCTATTAAAGCCTTCTTTCTCCTTAAGTTTCCAACACCATCTCCACCCGTCTTCTGTCTCTAGCAATGATTTCATTCCCTATTTTACTGGGAAAAATGAACACAGTCATAGGCTCTGACAGATACACTATAGCACACCTCAAAATCCTTTTCTATCTTCACTCATGCTTTCTTTACTTATCCCAATTTCTCTTTGAAATAATATTTTCTTTTCCCCCATTTACATGTAAAGACAATTTTTAACATTCATTTAAAACTTTTTTTTGAGTTCCAAATTTTCTCTTCCTCCCTCACCTTCCCCCTCCCTGAGATGGTAAGTAATTTGATGTAGGTTATACACGTTCAGTCATGCAAAACATATTACCATATTAGTCATGTTATGAAAGAAGATACAGACCCAATAGGGAGAAAAACACAAAAAAGGAATACAGAAGGTAAAAGATAGTATGCTTTAATCTACATTTAGACTCCATCTATTCTTTCTCTGGAGATGGATAGCATTTTTTTATAATGAGTCCTTTGGAATTGTCCAGAATCATTGTATTACTGAGAACAGCTAAGTCATTCACAGTTGACCATCATACAGTATTGCTTTTACTATGTACAATAATCTCCTGGTTCTGCTCAATTCACTCTGCAACAGTTCATGTAAGTCTTTCCAGGTATTTTCTGAAATCAGCCTGTTCATCATTTCTTACAGCACAGCAATATTTCATTACAATCATATACCACAACTTGTTCGGCCATCTACCAATTGATGGGGATCCCCTCAATTTCCAATTCTTTGCCACCATAAAAATAGCTGCTATAAATATTTTTGTACAGATTGATACTTTATTTCACTTTTTGTTTGATCTCTTTGGGATACAGACCTAGTAGTGCTTTTGCCAAATCAAAGGTTATGCACAGTTTTCTAGCCCTTGACATTTATCCCAACTTCTAAGGAAAAACTGGTACCTCTTCATGACAAAGCTAAACCTTCACTTGTACCCTCCATTGCACTCCCTTCTGTCTTCTTTTTCAGAGGCATATCCCTTTGATTGTTACCCTTATGTATAATTTTCAAATTCTCCTTCTCTATTGGCTCTTTTACCATTGCCTAGGACTAGGATGTATAAGTTTTGGTCGCCCTTAATAAACTTTTACTTGACTTTGCCCTCCTTTCAAGCTATTGAATATGCCACTCAGCTGAAACTGCTCTCTCTAAGGCTATCAATGACCTCTTAGTTCCCTGATCTGATGCCCTTTTTTTTTTTTTCAGTTTTCATCTTCTTTGACCCCTCTGCAGCTTTTGACATTCATGATGACTTTTTTCTCTTGGATACTCTGTCATCCTTCAGATCCTATGGGACTGTTCTTTCTTGGTTTTTCTTCAGAATGCCTGACAACTGCTTTTCAGTCTATTGTGCTGGATCAACATCTATGGGTCTTTTTTTCTTTCTCCACACTCTTTCTCTTGGTGATCGTATCTACTCCCAAGGTTTCAATGATAATTTCCACAATATGACTTTTAATTTTTATATATACATATATATAAATTATATGTTGTTTGTATGTATATATGTATGTATGTATCCATCCCTGCTCTCTCTCTTGAATACTAATCTCACATTATTTGTTGCCTGTTCTGCACCTTTTCCTGGATGTCCAGTAAGCATCAAAAGTCCAATATGTCTAATATAGAATGCATCCTCTTACCCGGTAAGCATGTCCCTCCTCTATAATTCCTCATTTTGTTAAGGGTACCACCATCATCCCAGTCATACAGATTCATAACTTCCAAGTCACCCTTGACTCTTCCTTCTCCCTCAACCTCCACATTCAATCACTAGCTAAGTCTTGCTGATTTTACTTCAACAACCTTCTATCGGTCACTTTCTCTCCATTCACATGACCATCATACTAGTTTGGACTATTGGACTATTCAGACTCTTGTCTGAATTATTGTGATAGCCTCCTAATTGATATCCCTGCCTCCAGTCCCTCCCTTATCTAATACATTCTCTAAGCAATGGTCAACGTTATCTTTCTAAGGCATAGATCTAACTATGTCACTCTTCTGCTCAAAAATCTTCAGTGGCTGCCTATTGCCTATAAGATAAATGATTAACTCATAAGCCTAGCACTTGAAGTCCTCCATTAATCTGCTTTAACCTTTCTTCTGTGACTTATTTTATATTATATCCCTTCATATACTATGTTCTTGCCAAATTAGACAAATTTCCATTTCCAGAACTTGACATGCCATTTTCCACCTCCTTGCATTGGTAGAAACCAACCTCTATTCCTAGAATGCATTCCTTTCTCATCTGCTCCTCTTAGAATCCTGCTCTTCTCCCAAGCCTCAGTTCAGGGACTAACTATATTGTGCAACCACCCATGATCTCTGCAACTGTTAGAACTCAAATCTTCCTCAAGTTGCCTTTCTACTGATTCATCAGTAATCATGTTGTACCTCTCCAGTAAACTGTAAGCTTTCTGAAGGCAAATATTATCTCTTTTTTTCCCCTTTTTGTTCTCAGTGCCTAGCATTGTTCATTACATATAGTAGGTGCTTCATAAGTGTTTACTGTATTAATTTGATTTGGCCAAACTACTATTGGGGTGAATATATGTTTTTTTAACTACCAACACCTCCTGCCCAACTATACAAATAGAAAATCACTTCAGCTAAATCAAGTCAAGTCAACAAGCATTTATTAAGTGCTTACTATTTGCCAGACACTGTAGTAAGCACTCTTAGAACAACAGTGCCATCACCACCACCACCAACATCACCATCCTTCTCCCCCCAACCTAGACCACTGGTCATCCTTCCAACAGCTACAAAAGACCCAAAAAAGAAAGTTTATGTGACCAAAGTCCTTGGCATCATCAAATGATTCAATGGCTTTGTAAAAGGTAATGACATTAAAGAAGATGAACTACCACCTGCTTTTGTTGCTGTACCCAAAGGACCTAAGGACATTGGGCCTCTCCATCTTTCTTGCAATTGAAACCTCCTATATGTGGTATCTCTCCCAATTAAGAATGTGAGCTCCTTCAGAGCAGGGACTGTCTTGTTATTCTGCCTGTATCATCATCATTTACCATGTGCTTTGCACACAGTGAGCATTTAGTAAATACTTTTTCTTTGATTCATTCAAAATATTCTGTTTCATGAATACTGTACCCAACTTTAAATGAAAATGTTCTAATTTCCATGTTTAATTTTTAATTTCAGATCTTGCACATTTTGCTTCTGAGGTTTGAGATTAGTGAGCATTTTGTTTTGTGTTGGTATTTCTAATCAAGGTAAGAGGTTTCACTGAACAATCAAGTGATTGTCCTTCCCAATCCAACTATAAATCAGCCCCTGTAACTCAGGAATTTGAGTCTCATTCTTCTCTACTTCAGGGCATTAGGAAGTGTTCAGTTTTAAGATATACATGCTATACTTCCAATATGGACAGACAGGCCTCTCCTATGAAACCCAGTTTCAACTTTTCAAGGATCCTTCAGCTAGAACTCATGCTGATTTGGAAAATGTTCCCAATAGCTAAAAGCGAGGAAAAGGATACACAATAAGTAAGCATTGATTTCCACAGCACTGAGTTAAATGAGACTATGGAAAAATCTCATCGATTCTAAGGACACTTTTGTCTAATTAGTTCCAATTAAAAAACAAAAACATTCACTTATGTATTAGAGAAGAAACCTTAGACTGTCTGATGACTACAAATATAGGGGTAGCAGAAGGCTGAGAAAGATTCCTGTTGATTTTGATAAAATGTCTGGATTCTAACTTCAGTCATGTTGACCCACTTAAGAAACAGCAGGATGCATGACATGACCAGGCACTCACAGCGACTATTTCTAGGCAATTCTTGCTCAACTATTATTTGTGCATCTGGCATGTAGAACCCAGGTGTAGGCATTTAGGATAGCTAGGTGGCGAAATGGATATAATGCCTCACGTGAAGTCAAGAAGACTCATCTTTCTGAGTTCAAATCTGGCTTCAGACACTTCCTAGCTGTGTGACCCTGAGCAAGTCACGTCATCCTGTTTACCTCTGTTTTCTCAACTGTAAAATTAGCTGGAGAAGGAAATGGCAAACCACTCCAGTATCTTCACCAAGAAAACTCCAAATGGAGTCATGACATGACTAAAAAATGACTGAACAACTACAGTAACAATAGGAATTTACATTCATGCTCAGTGAAATTTCCTTATTACTTTCAGTCTATTGTCCCAGCTTTTTTTTCAATCTTTAAGGAATCTTTCCCAACTCCATGCTATCTGCAGATGTGATAAGCATATCGTCTATGACTTCATCTAATATTCTGATAAAAAATAAACAAGTATTAACCGAGCATTAACTGTGTGCCCAAGATCATGCCAGTAACCACCCTCAAGGAGCTTACTGAGGAGCTGGAGAGATGTTTGGCCTGGATTTGAGAAGATTTCATGGGAAAAAAAGATAGCTGCCTCCAACTATTTAAAGAGCTATCATATATGGAAGAGGAGAGGAGGGTGTTAGACTTGTTCTTCTAGAAGCAATGGTGGAAACTGCAGGAAAATACTACAAATTTAGGCTTGGTGTAAAGAAAAACTTCTCAACAACAAGATCTGCCCATACATTGAATGGATTACTTTGGAAGAGAGTTTGTTCCCTTATGTTGCTTATATTTGTATCCCCAAAGTTTAGTGCAATGACTGGCACACAAATAATAAATGCTTTATCTCTCTATCTTTGGAGCAAGGATTCTCTGGTTGACCTAGACAGCCAGCAAGGTCAAAGTTTTGTTGATTTAGAGTTGGAAAGGACCTCACAAATCATTTAGTCTAGCAGAATATGGATAGATGGTTGGGGTTGGAGCCACAACAACCTAGGCTAAAATCCCACCTACTAGCTGTATGACCCTGTCTAAGTTTCTTAACTTCTGGGCCTCAATTCCTCTTCATAAAAAGGAGAATATTAAAAAAAAAAGAATATTGGATTAAATGACGTCTGAGTTCCCTTATAGCTCTAAATCTATGATCCTATATTTTCTTTTTTATAGATATAATAGGATCCATACAGGCTAATCTCCCTAAAGTCATATGGGTAATAGTTGTAGTACTAAGATTTGAACCCATTTCATCTGACACCTAACCCAATGTTTTTCTGTTTCACTATGTCCCTTCCTATCCTGGAATTTGAAAAAATAAAGACTATAATAACTTTAAGAAGCCTACAGCCTGACTGGGGACATTTGACTAGTGCATGAAACAAAAAGTAAACACTATGACATAGTGTTAAACTGTACACTAGATTATTTAAACTGTAAGTGCTCTTAAAGCCTGGATGAGAAAACTAGCAATCAGCAGTAGAATAAAGGAATCAGAGAAGGCTTCCTGAAGGAGGTGGGGATTATATGGACCTTGGAGCTTTTGATTGGTAAAAAGAAAGGCAGATCTCCCATTTCTATTTCAAAGTCTGGTTTAGCCAAAGTTCACCTTCAGAATTAATCTAAGAATGGGTAGGGACAATGTGTGGTGAGATAACATTCGATTTGGTTAGGTTAGAACAAAAAAAGTAATCAGTCATCAGGACTGGAAGTTAAATAAAACTATTTCCCCATCCAATGCTCTGCAGGCACAAGAAAGCCTAAGGGTTTTTTTGCCAACCTGGAAAAAACACGTCTCACTTAATTAAGATGGGCCCACCACAGAAATATCCATCAGTTGCTGGAGAGTCATTAATATGGAGAAGTGTCTGGAGCTGAGGGCCAAAGGGAAGGGAAGAGGGGGAAGACTGTAAACTCAGCAGCATCCAGATAACTGCATCTGGGGGAGAATATTCCCTCCAGAGGCACCAGAAATGTTCCCCAAGATGTCAATCCCCTTATATCTATGATCAGGGCAAACAGGGAACCTGACTCCTTAATTAATCCACCGAGAGTTCCCTAGCCTCTGTATCAGCTTCTTGTTTTTCACTCCCTCAATCATTTTCATTTCCCTGAAATTTAATTAAAGGACTTTAAAAAAAGATAATGTCTCACTTTTCTCAGAGCAATATTTTAAGAATAGAGGGGACTAGATTGCTCCAGTAGCTGCTAAGGGAAGGAAGGCATAGTGGCCATCTTTTCCTGGAATTGAAAAGAGCTTACTCTCTCGAGCACCCCTGTCTCACTGTTGTTTTTTTCACCTTTGAATGGGAATGGATTTGCATGGAGTCAGCCGTATTCTTCTTCCTGCTCACCTTAAGACCAAAGACAAGCATTCACTTGACTCTAAAAAAACTAATGGGTCCATAAGATGGGCTGGTCATGCACAACAAAGCAACACCTATGCACAATGCTTATTTGGGGTACCAGGAAGACTCCATGACCTTCAAAGTATCTGCTGATGATTGATGTCTCAACTTACTTTTATAGAAACAGGGTCTTGCATTCCATTCATTACTCCCATTCATGCATTTCTTGCTCCAGATGAATTAGGCTGCCCAGTGTTCCCATGTGTGCACTGCACTCTTTCATACCTTTGCTAATTTGGTTGCCACTGCCTGGAATGCCCTCTACCCCTCTGAGTATTGAATTTCTAGTTGTCCTTTAAACCCTAACTCAAAAGCCACCTCTTGTACAAAGCCTTCTCTGATCTTTATGGTCAGCAATCACATTTCCTCTTGAACTTCACACAGAACTGTGTTTTGCATCTCTCTGATGCATTTAACATGAAATCTTGTATACAAAGGTGCTGTATCTATGGCTTATCTTTTAGCTAAACGGTAAATTCCATAAAGGAAGGAATGATTGCTTATCTCTCTCAGTACTTTGTACATAGCAGGCATTTTTGAAAAGTGAATTGGATGGATGGATGGATGGATGAATGGATGGATGGAGGGATGGACTTCCTGAGACAGAATGCTTAAATAAATGCAGAAGGAACACAAGAAAAAAGCACTAGATAGGGGGTCAAGACACCTGGCTTCTGTTTCTTGCTCGGCTACTAACTAGCTATGTTTCTTTGATCCAATCACCTGGCCCTCAGTTTCTTCACCCATCAAATGAGAGGGTTGAACTAGATAACATCTAAAGCCACTTCCTACCCTAAGTCTGTCTAAAGGCATCTGCCAGAGGAAATATATTGACTTAACTTGCCATTGAGTCTCAAATGACAAATTGCAGACCCTGCCAAGAGGAGGTAGGTAGACAAGACCTATCTACATTTGACAATTGAGCAAATTGAAGCCAAAGGCTTTAGTGACTTACCCAAGGTTGTATGATTAGCCAGTGGCAGATCCAGAGCAAGAATTTGGATCTCCTAATTCCTAAGACAAAATACTTCCCTCAACTACCTCAGCCTCTCTTTCTATGAGAAGTTCTTCTCTCACTGTTAGAGGATTGTAGATGGCTCTCACAGTTATAGTGGATGGCTCTGGAGTACTATAAGGTGATATGATGGTACTAAGTAACTAGGAGGAGGGGACTTGGGGTGAAACTAGGTGAAAGGGATAGAATCATAAAACATTAGAAGTGGAAAGAACCTTTAGGAACATCATTTTACAGGAGAAGAAACTGTGGCTTATAGAAGGGAAGTGACTTGCCCAAGATCACATCACCTTCTGGTTGGACTCTGAAACTTCTTCCTACTCCAACTGATCCTCCATTTGACTACCAAAGTGATTTTCCTCACAGGTTTGGCCATGTTGTCCCCTGATCGATGAGCTCCACTGGGTCCCTATTTACTCCAGGATCAAATGAAAAGTACAGCATTTGGAATTTAAAGACCTTTGCAACTAGGCCGCATTTTATCTTTCTAATATTCTTATAGCTTAGTCCCTTCCAAAAACTCTGTGATCTAGCTACATTGGCCTATTCACTGTTCCTCTCCTATGACAATCTATCTCCCAACTCTGTGCCTGTGGCTAGCTGTGTCTAATGCATGGGATGCTCTCTCACCTCATCTCCTGCTTCCCTGGTTTCCTTCAAGACTCAGCTCAAATCCCACATGCTTCAGAAAGGCCTTTCCCAGTCCTCCTGACCCCAGCCACAACTGCTAGTGCCTTTCCTCTGATATTATCTCCCACTTTTGCTGTATCTTGTATGTTCCTTATTATGTGTCTACCCTTTAGAGTGTGAGCTCCCTGAGGGCAGGGGAATGCTTTGCGCTTTCTTTATAGCTCCAGGCTTTGTATCTCTGGTGCCTCACATACAGTAAATGCTTAATAGATGTTTGTTGGCTGACTGGTAGGGCTCATAAAGGGCGAAAACAGGACTAAAACTCAAGGTTCCTGGTTCCTCATCCAGTGCCCTTGTCATTAGGTCCATGTGAGGAAGAGTGGTTGTTGAAGAAGTCATTTTGAAATATGTGCCTCCTAGCCTGGTTGCCCCTGATACACCCAAAGTCTGGTTCTCCATTTCCTCACCCCCCAGAAAGGAAGAACGGGCTGAAGCTTCAAGTCGGATTTAAAGCTAGCTGTCGGGATGTTGTATGTTGGAAAAGAGTAAGGAGGGAAAATGTTCTATTCCTGCTCTCTCAGGTCCATGATTCCTTTGGATAATCTTCCTTCTGAGCTTTTCACATCAGGCAGTCTGCTTAGGATGTGCAGACCTTACTGAAGCTCACAGGGATTCTTCCAAGAAGGCTTTAGCTCCCCCTGCTGATTCAGTGTGTTAACAGCTGCATTTCTGAATTTTTTTTTTCTTTTTTTAGTCTAACCTGTTTCAGGGATCTAGAAGCCTTGTGGAATCACAGAATCTCAGATAACATCTTGTGAAGAGACCTCAGAAGCCATCTAAGCCAGCCTATTCCCTCTACAACACACCCAAGGTGGTCATCCAGGTTTTGCCATTGAAATGAAACTTACTAACTCCTGATTCAGGCCATTCCTCTACTGGAGAGCTCTAATTATGAGGAAGTTGATTTTTTTTCCCCTGAAAACACTGAATCTACATTTGCTTCTTTGCAATTCCATTCATTGTCACTGTTTCTGTTTTCTGCAGTCAAGCAGATTGTGTTTCCCGAGGTCACCCTACGAATAATTGAAAGAAGCTATCATGCTCGTCCCGTGCCCAAGGATTCTCCTCTTTGGGCTAAATATCCCCAGTTCCCTCACTCATTTCTCATGTATCACAGACTCAAAGTCCTCTACCATTTTCATTGCCCTCTTCTGCATGTTGGTGCTAGAAGGTAGACTAGACATTACTCCCCTGATTTTAGAGAGGAGAAAAACTAAGGTGTAGGGAGGTGAATTTGCCTGATGTCATATCATTTTTCAAGTCATGTCCAACTCTTCATGACCCCATCCAGGGTTTTGTTGGCAAAGATACTGAAATGGTTTGCTATTTCCTTCTCCAGATGAAAACATAGAATCAAATGTTTGATCTGAGAAGGATATTAAAGACCGTCTAGTTCAACTCTTGACCCCAAAAGACCCACATACATGCCCAGCTCAACAGTTCCTGAGATAACACAATTAGAGTCATTTCTTTGGTTCAAGAAATTGAATGCCCCCATTAAAATGTATTCCCTTGGAGGGAAAAAAAAAGCAATGTCTTAAGTCTCTCATGCCTGCAATGTTTTACCTTCTCACCTCTGCCTCTTGACTTCCTTGGCTTTTTCTGAGATTCCACTTAAATTTCATATGCTGCAGAAGGCCTTTCCCACCCCTAGCTGCTAGTGTGTCTAGGAAGTCAAGCAAAGGCTGAATGCCTTAGTGTGTCCAAAAAGAAATTCATTATCTTTCCCTCCTTCCTTGATTTCCTATTTCAGTCAATGACACCACCATCTTTCCATTCTTGCAAGTCCCCAAACTCGAAGTCATCCTTTCATGATGTGTTTAGTTATGGATAAATTTCTCCCCCTTTAGAGTGTGAGCTATTTGATTCTTGGCACTTGTATCCCCAGTTCCTAACACAGTAGCATGTTAGTAGGTGCTTAATAACCACATGCTAATTGATTAATCTAACTTCTTCAATTTACAGATGAGGAAACAAACATCCAAAGGCATTAAATGACTTGGCCAATGTCATACAGGCAGAAATAGTAGAACCAGAATCTGAACCCAGGACCTCTGACTCTGGAGCCACTTTGCACTACACCATGGGACATGTCTACAGTATTACCAAGCAGATAAGCAAAGCCTCTTTCAGCTTCAGTTTCCTCATCTGAAAAATGAGGAGTATAATTGAGGATGGCCTTAATGGCCTCTATGGTCCCTTCCAGATCTAGCTATGATCCTATGAATGAGAAGCAATTGAACAAAGTGGCCCCAGGCAGCTGATGTCACTGTGCCTAGAATCAGCAAGACTGAAGTCCAAATCTTGCCTCAGACACTAGCTATGTGACCCTGGGCAAGTCACTTAACCTTGTTTGCCTCAATTTCCTCACCTGCAAAATTGGAATAGTAATAGCACCTACTTCTCAGAGTTGTTGTGAGGAGCAACAGAACAAATATTTTCAAAATGTTTAGCACAGTACTTGGCACATCATAAGCACTTCATGAATGTTTCTTCCTTCTCCTTTCTTCACATGTTCCAATATGCCCAAGAAAATAAACCATTGGGAGAAGCACTATTTGACAACCACTGCTGGGAAAAGTTGACAATAGCTTGAGAGAAAATTAGTTTAGAGTGTAACTTATACCACATGCCACAATAAGTTCAAAATAGATAAATGATCTACCAGTAAGTAAGAGGTCATGTCATTAAAAAATTAAATAGAAAACAATGAAAGGAGGTACCTTTCAAAGTTATCATTAGAAAAAGAATAGGTGATCAGACAAGGGATAGAAGAGATCACAATAGACAGACAGCTTTGGTTATGTAAAGTTTTCAGAAGCTTTTGTTCAAAATCAATGCAACTGGAATTAGAGAAACTTTTGAGTTGGAAAAATTCTTACTTCAAGTATATCTGGTCAAAATAAAATACACAAAATACAGAGGAAACTGACACATACATCAGAACAAAGTTATTCATCAATAGTTAAGTGGAGGGGGAGAAGTGTGAATAGTTTTAGAAAAAAGAAATAGAAACTATCAACAACCTTACGAAAACCACTCCAAATCATTAAAAGTAAGAGAAATACAAATTAAAAACAACTCTTGGATTTCACCTTGTACTTATCAATTGAAAAAGATGATAAAATATGGAAATATTCAATGTTGGAGGGGCTATTGAAGAACAGAAATACTAATACCTTTTTGTAGGCTATGAAATGATATAAGCACTCTGGCAGGGAAAGAGGAATTAAATGAGAAAAATTGCTAAACAATTTCCAAGTTCGATCTAGTGATGAAATTATTGAGTATGTGCCCAAATGAGGTAAGAGACAAAAAGAAAGATTTCCGGTGTTCCAAAATACTTGTAGCACCATTTTTCATGATAACAAAACCTGTAGACAAATTTGGTGTTCCTTGATTATGGAGTGACTAAACAAATTGTGGCATATGAAAGCAAAGGAATATCAATACACCAGAAGAAAGGACATACATAAAAATTCAGAGAAACATCAGAGGACTTGTGTTAACTGTTGCAAAGCCCAAAAAAAAACAGAACTAGGATGAAATTATATAAAATGACAACAATAATGTAAATTAAAATGACACTAAGAGGGGGCAGCTAGGTGGTGCAGTGGATAGAGCACCTGCCCTGGATTCAGGAGGACCTGAGTTCAAATCCAGCCTCAGAAACTTAATACTTACTAGCTGTGTGACCTTGGGCAAGTCACTTAACCCCATTGCCTATCCAAAAAATAAATAAATAAAATAAAATAAAATGACACTAAGAGACAGTTGTACTTTGATTAAATGTGATGGACAATATTAGTCCCAAAGAAAAAGTTATGATGTACACTTCCTACATTTTAATATAGAAAGGGAGATCGCAAGTGTGGAATGTTGAATACACTGTCACATAGAGAAGATTACTTTGTTGATTAGTTCAGTTTAAACATTTTTTCATTTTAACAGAAAGAAGTTCAGTGGAGGAGGAGGGAAGGGACAGAGTATACAAGAAAATGGGTGCAATCCCCCCAAAAAAAGCACCAGTACCTTTTTAAGTGCATCATCATGTTACAAAAGCAATTTTGTTAGATGTTCATACTTTCATTAAGCTAAATTTCCTCCTAAAGGTACTCATGACTCCTAACTGCACTGGGTAGTCTTCTCTCTGCTCCTCAAAGAAATCTTTGTGTGTATCATTGAGGGAATGTGGGAAGTCAGTTTATAATACACACTATTGTCCATTATCTAGATTTCAAAGGTTGGTAGGATTGACTCCCAAAGGGAAATTGAGATTTTTCATTAAAGATTATGAAGATTCTTCTGGAAAGCTTCCCTCCCCCTTTACAACCTTGGAAATATTATCCTCCTCACTCAGACTTGGAATATACCTAAAATATTCCAGAGTAATGAATATCTACAGCAGTTTATCATTGTATGTTCTATTATTATTAATTTCAATCCCAAGCCCCTTTGAGTCACAAAATATTGGGACTGGGAGGGATCTTAGAGGCCATCTAGAGCAAAGGTTCTTAATCTTCTTTGTGTCTCAGATTCCTTTAGTAATCTGGTGAAGCCAATGTATTCCTTCTCAGAAAATTTAAATGCATAAAATAAAAAATATAGGATTATGAAATTATATTGAGATATAATAACTAATTATATTGAAATCTGGTGGCTATGTGGTACAGTAGATAGAGTTTTGGACTTGGAATCAGGAAGACCTGAATTCAGATCCTGCCTCAGATGCTTCTTTAGCTGTATGACCATGGGCAAGTCATTTTTCAGATTCTGAGTCCTCCTCCATAAAATGTGGATAATAACACCATCTACCTCCTAGTGTTGTTGTGAGGGTCAAATTATATAATACACATAAAAGTGCTTTGCAAACATTAACACACTACATAAATGCTAGTTATTAATACTGTTGCTCTTAATAATAATAATAAATATAGATATTAAAATATTTCAAAAACAAGTTCATAGCCCCCAGTTTAAGAAACCCTGAATTCTAGTTAGATGTTCATACTTAACATATGTTGAAGGGATAAGTGATTTGCCTAAGGCTGTGGATACTAGTAGCAGTTGGTTGGTAGCAGTACTAGTAGCAGTACAGTAGGTTGGTGCTCCTTATGTCACAATTTTTCCCTAAATAAGACAAAGACCCATATTTTTAATGCCAGTTTTCTGGTGGTGCTATATATCTCTGAGTTAAGGAGTAATATAGATACCAAGTAATAAAGAAATAACATTTTTCAAAGAGAAGTAGAGAAGTGTATGGTGGGCATAAGTATGCCTCAAAATAATATCCCCCAAAAATTAATTAGAAATAACTAAAGTAAAGAAGGCTATGAAAGAAATGTATGAGAATAAAAGAAGATGTGCTAGTCACATGATGAATGAGCACTGTTTCTGGACGGGCCATGTGCTCTGCTATGAAGACAAAGCAAGAACGGCCCCTTAACATGTCGGATAGATCCCTATGGTAAATTTAAGGAAGGACGTGGACAAAAGTTGCCCAGGATAAGTATGGAATTTTTACAGTCTCTACCCATAATCCATTTCTGTGTTCAGTTATTCTCCTACTTTTCCTTTAAATCTAACCCAAATCTGCCATGATGCAAAAGGCATTTCATTTTGGTCAGTAGAAGAACATGAATCTGAAAAGAGCTTTTTTTTTTCCCAGTTCCCAGTTAATTTGCCTTTCTTATATTCCCCTATCATGTCCAAATGCCATTAACAGTCTTGTGCAATGCAACATACAAAGTGTATTAAAGTCTGCAGCTATTCTGTCAACTCTCCTTTGCATTGGCAGGTCAAGTGCCTAGAAATCAGCTGCTACTCATTCCCTCAGATCTTAGGGGTAACACTGAAGATTTGGGGAGTGTTTTATAATGTAAATTCTCACAAGCCCACATTGGTATGCTTCTCATCATGACTATCAGTTGATTATCCATTAGTCAACTGGACTTTTAGAGAGAGGCATTTTACCACAGTAATGTAGTTAGTATAAATATTGTCCTTTCTTTCAAAAAAAATTTGTGAAACATTCCCACGCAAATGCAGAATCTTAAGGGAAAACGTGTTTATTCACAGAACATGTGGCAAATGAGTCTCTTCCTTTTGCTGGAATCCTAATCTGCTCAGCTCTTTGTAGGACCTTGAACATACATCTAGCCTCTCCTTGTCTCCCAATATAAACACGGCTGTAATCTGTTCCTGTGATGCTGATGAGAGACAGAATGTCCAAAATCCCCTGAAACCTTTACATGCTATAAGATCCTTCTCTGGCAAAATGGAAGGGAGACATAGATAGGGATCAAGGCCTGGTGTCTCTGTCTCTGTCTCTCTCTCTCTCTCTCTCTCTCTCTCCTCTCTCTCTCTCTCTCTCTTCTCTCTGTCTGTCTGTCTGTCTCTCTCTCTCTCTCTCTCTCTCTCTCCTTCTCAGGGGCTTAGCTGAAATACTGCCTCTTCTGTATTCCCAGGCACTCAAAACTCTAATTCTAGCTAGCTTTGCAGTTTTATATCACTCCCATAGGACATGCATGAGGCCCTAGATAATCTTATCTGGCTTCCTATTGGACCTAAGGTGGTGTCCAGGTCTTCTTGACTTGTGACCAGCCTAAGTTCGCACATAATGAATAATTAAGATATGCTATCACCTGAAAAATGTGTCAAGGCATAGCATCCTACTACTTTCTTTAAATGAGATGGAGGCATTTTCTAGGCCTTAAAAATCCATCTTTAAAAAGAATCAAGGTAGACTTGGAGCCAAGATGGTGGAGTGAAAGCAGTAACTTGCTTGAGCTGTCCCCCAAACTCCTCCAAATACCTATAAAAAATGGCTCTAAACAAATTCTAAAGCAGCAGAATCCACAAAAAGACAGAGTGAACCTAATTTCCAGCCCAAGACAATTTGGGTGATTGAACGGAAAGGTATATCACACCAGGAGGGAAGAGGAGCGCAATTTGGTGTGGGCACGCAGGCCACAGTGAACCTGAAGCAGGCCTCAGAGGACTGAATCTCAGGCAACTGTGGTGGCTTCCAGACCTCTCAACTCACAAACACCAAAGACAGCTTAGAAGGTTGGTGGGAAAAATCTGTTTCTGTGGTGAGAGAGGAGCTAGGTCAGAGCCAGTTCCAGAGTGCAGAGCGCAGAGTGCAGGCTGCAGGGCGGTGGCTGCATCCTGAGCTTCTAGCCCACAGACTGAGGAGGAATTGAGTGGCAGATCATAGGGGGATTGCAGGGATCTCTTTGCCAGTGCTGAGGCAGGAATCTCTTGCTTTGCCTGTGTTTGGATCTGGGTCACAGTTCTGGGTGGCAGTCCTGGGGTGAGGAGGAGTGCTGGTATGGTGGAGCTTGTAGTGGCAGAGAAGAGAAACTCTTCCTCACAGTTCAGGACAGAAAGGAATACTTGTGGTCACTAATAGACTAGAGCACAGGCCAGGAAAGGAGTAAACACCTCACCCCTTATCATACCACCTTGTAAGAACTGAAAATTTACAGGTCCCTATAAGTGTCTCTGAAAACAGCTGTATAAACCCCCAAAACTTGGAACAGTACATTCTCCACATTGGAAGCAGACTCTTACCTTAATAAAGAGTTTAAAACTCAAGTAATTGGCTGGGGTCATGAGCAAGCAGCGCAAAAAGAGTCAGACTATATTATCTTACCTTGGTGAAAAAGAAGATCAAAATATACAACCAGAAGAAGACAACAAAGTCAAAGCTCCTACATCCAAAGCCTCCAAGAAAAATACGAATCAGTTCCAGGCATTGGAAGAGCTCAAAAGGGATTTTGAGAGGCAAGTAAGAGTAGCAGAGGAAAAACTGGGAAGAGAAATGAGAGTGATGCAAGAAAATCATGAAAAACAAGTCAACAGCTTGCTAAAGGAGACCCAAAAAAATACTGAAGAAAATAACACCTTAAAAAATAGCCTAACCCAAATGGCAAAAGAGGTCCAAAAAGCCAATGAGGAGAAAAATGCCCTAAAAAGAAAAATTGGCCAAATGGAAAAGGAAGTCCAAAAACTACTGAAGAAAATACTTCCTTAAAAATTAGAATAGAGCAATTGGAAGCTAGTGACTTTATGAGAAATCAAGACACTGTAAAACAAATCCAAAAGAATGAAAAAATAGAAACAATGTGAAATATCTCATTGGAAAAACAACTGACCTGGAAAATAGATCCAGGAGAGAGAATTTAAAAATTATTGGACTATCTGAAAGCCATGATCAAAAAAAGAGCCTAGACATCATCTTTCAAGAAATTATCAAGGAAAACTGCCCTGATATTTTAGAACCAGAGGGCAAAATAGAAATTGAAAGAATCCACTGATCTCCTCCTGAAAGAGATCCCCAAAGGAAAACTCCTAGGAATATTGTAGCCAAATTCCAGAGTTCCCAGGTCAAGGAGAAAATATTACAAGCTGCCAGAAAGAAACAATTCAAGTATTGTGGAAACACAATCAGGATAACACAAGATTTAGAGGCTTCTACATTAAAGGATTGCAGGGCATGGAATATAATATTCTGGAGGGCAAAGGAGATAGGATTACAGTAAAGGATCACCTACCCAGAAAAACTGAGTATAATCCTTCAGGGGAAAAAATTGTCATTCAGTGAAATAGAGGACTTTCAAGCATTCTTGATGAAAAGACCAGAGCTGAATAGAAAATTTGACTTTCAAATACAAGACTCAAGTGGAACATGAAGAGGTAAACAGGAAAGAGAAATCATAAGAGACTTATTAAGGTTGAACTGTTTACATTCCTGCATGGAAAGATGATATTTATAACTCATGAGACCTTTGTCAGTATTGGGGTAGTTGGAGGGAAAAATTATATGTATATATGTAGATAGATAGATAGATAGATAGATAGATAGATAGATAGATAGATAGATAGATGGCACAGGGTGAGTTGAAGATTAAGGGGTCATATCTGGAGAATAAAATTAAGGGATGAGAGAGGATTATACTAGGAGAAGAAAGGGAGAGGTAGAACAGGGAAAATTATCTCACAAAAAAACAGAAAAGAAAAGTCTCTTACAGTGGAGGGGAAATGGGGAAAGGTGAGAGGCAATGAGTGAATCTTATTCTCATAGGATTTGGCTTAAGGAGGAAATAACATACATATTCATTTGGGTATGGAAATCTGTCTTACCCTACAGGAAAATAGGGGAGGGAAGGGAACAAGAGAGCAGGGGGATGATAGAGAGGAGGGCAGATTGGGAAAGGGGGTAATCAGAAGAAAACATTTCTGAGGAGGGACAGGGTCAAAAGAAAGAATAGAATAAATGGGGGGCAGGATAGGATTAAGGGAAATAGAGTTAGTTTTTCACAACACATCTACTATGGAAGTGCTTTGCATAACTGCACATGTACAACCTATATTGAGTTGCTTGCCTTTTCAATGAAGGTGGGTGGGGAGGGAGGAAGGGAGAAAATTTGGAACCCAAAGTTTTAAAAACACATGTTTAAAAAAAATGTTTTCACATGCAACTGGGAAATAAGAAATACAGGAAATGGGGTACATAATTTCTGTCCTGCCCTACAGAAAAATAGAAGGGGAAGGGGATAAGAGAAAGAGGGGGGAGAGGTAGAAGAAAGGGCAGACTAGGGGAAGGGGTATTCAGAATGTATGCCATCTTGAGGTGGGGGGAGGGGCAAGATGGGGTGAAAATTTGGAACTCAAAATCTTGTGGAAGTAAATGTTGAAAACTAAAAATTTAATAAATTTATATCAAAAATAAATAAATAATAAGAATCAAGGTAATTTGCAAGTAACAAATGCAGAAAAACACTCATTGAAGATCCTACCACAGTCACAGAGATGCCAGACTTTTAAAAAGCTTAATTAATACCAGCAGCCATTCACACTAATACACACGAATACTATATCATGGAGCTGGGAGGAAATGTGGCATTAAACACTAGAACTGTGAGGAACCTTAGATCAGAAAATGTCAGGGCTGGAAAGTACCTTAGAGAACATGTAGAAATCTCAATCCTATATTTCACAAATATGGAAAGTGAGGCTAAAGCAGAAGCAGTGACTTGCTAGTTAGAGTCAAATCCAGGATAATTTATTTATTTATTCAATAAACATTACAGCAAGCTCCTCCAGAGTACAGAAGAGTGCTAAGTATTTTTTTGTTGTATAATGATGTTATAATGAACACTCTCCATGGTCCCTCCTAAACCTTATGGAGAGCTACTCACCTAGCTCCTACTCATCTGCTGCTGAAAGACAATAGAGTAAGTCACAAAAAAACTTAGATTGAGTCCACTATAAATATCTGTTACATAAGCTCACCTCTGTAGGCAAGGCAATCCTTCTACACTACATCAGCTTTTCCAAACCTTTCATACCTCCTCAAACCACCCATAGCTTCCTCTACCTCCACTCACGCAGCTGAGAACCTTGACTCATTTCACTGAAAAACAAATGAGGGCTATTCCCAGAGAGGTCTCTCTTTTCTCCTGTTCCTCATCTCCTATCAGTTAGATGACATCTGCCATGATTTCCTCATTCAGCCTTTCACTGTCTTTATATGAACAAGTGATCCCATTCTATCCCTTCTTCTGGGGCAGATCACCCTCACAGCCATCCTCACTCCCTTATTCATCTTCATATCTGCTGGTTGCTTCCCTTAATGTCAACAAACATACTCATGTCTCCTCTATATTAAAAAAATAACCTTACTTGATCCATTTAATCCCTACTTGCTGTCATCCTCTAGCACTCCCCCCTTTCATGGCTAAACTCCTTGAGAAGGTCTACAATAAATCCCTTCATTTCCATTCACTCTCTTCTTAATTCTCTTCAGTCTGGCTTCTGACACCATCATTCAACTGATACTGCTTTCTCCAAAATTACCAGTGTTCTCTTACCCACCAATCTAATGGCTTTTCCTCAATCCTCATCCTACTCTCTCAGCCTTTGATGTTGCAAATATCCTCTTCTCCATAATAGTCCAGTTTCTCTAGGTTTCTGTGACACTCCTCTTTCCTAGATCTTCTCCCTATCTGACCATTCCTTCAGTCTCCTTTGTTGGATCTTCATCCAGATCATGCCCACTAACCATGAGGGTTTCACAGGGCTCTGTCCTGGGCCCTCTTCTCTTCTCTCACTATACTGTTTCACCTGATGATCTCATCAGCTCCCTTGTATTCAATGATTATCTCCATGCAGAAGAATCTTGAATCTGTTCATCCAGTCCTAACCTCTTTGCTGACTTCCAGGGTCACATGTCTAGTTGCCTATTCAGCATTTTAATTAGATGTCTCATAGACATTTTAAGGTCAATATGTCCAAAATTTAAATTCATTATCTTTCTCCCTAAACCCTCCTCTCTCTTAAACTTTCCTGTTACTGTTGCAGGTATCACTATCCTCCCAGTCCCCAAGGCTTGCAACCTAACCATCATTGACCCCTCACTCTCTCTACCCTCCCATCCAATTTGTGATTGAGTTCTGTTATTTCTATTGTTGAGTTTCTGTTACAGAGTAGCTAGGTTGCACAGTGGTTAGAGCACTGGGCCTGAAGTCAGAAAAACTCATCTTCCTGAGCTCAAATCCTATCTCAGACACTTACAAGCTGTGTGACTCTGGGCAAGTCATTTAACCCTATTTGCCTTAGTTTCCTCATCTGGAAAATGAGCTGGGGAAAGAAATGGAAATTAGTATCTTTGCCAAGAAACTCCAAATGAGGTCACAAGGAATTGGACATGACTGCATAGCAACACCACCAATCAGTTATTTCTAACTTTATAACATCTCTCATATATGCCCACTTCTCTTTTCTAACACTGCTACCATCCTGGATGTATATCTTCACCACTTTATGCCTGGATTATTGAAATAGCCCCACTCATATGTCAAATTGATCTTCCTAAAGATCATGACCTATGCAATAAACTCTACAGGCTCCCTATGACCTCCAGGATCAAATTTAAGATTCTCTGCTTGGCTTTCAAAGCCCTTCACAACCTAATCCTTTCCTACCTTTCCAATCTTCTTAGACCTTATTCCCCTCCAGATATCTTCAATATAGTGAGATTGGCCTCTTTGTTCATCCTTACACATGACACTCCATCTCTCAATTCAGTTAATTTTCACTGACTCTCCAACCATGCCTGGAACCCTATTCCTCCTTATCTTCAGGTCCTAGCTTCCTATTTTCCTTCAAGTCTCAGATAAAGTTCTACCTTTTTTTTTTTTTTACAAGGCAATCGAATTAAGGGACTTGACCAGCATCACGCAGCTAATAAGTGTCTGAGGCAGCATTTGAACTCAGGTCCTCTCGACTCCAAGGCCGTTGAGAAAGACTATATGTTTGGTTTTGAACTTATTGGATCAAGGAACATTCAGGCAAAACTGTCCTGCAGAAAGTGGGAGGCGTGTCTAGAACTCAGAAGAGAGATCGGGACTAGTATACAGATTCAGCAGTCATCTGCATAGAGGTGGCAATTGAAGCATGAGAGGACCAGGAGGAAGAAAGAGATTGCCAATGAAAAGAGTGTAAAGAAAGAAAAAGGGTCCTCATGAGGATAAAATTGAGAAATGCTTTCATTAAGGATTTGTGAAACAGAAATAGTAACAATGAAGGAAAGAGAAAAGCAATTCAAGAGATGGAAACAAAAGGAAGATATGATACCTGTGACAAGGGAGGAAAGAGTATTTTGAATGAGGGGAATAGTGGAGTTTTTAAAAGGTTTTATTTATTTTAGAGTATTATTTTTATATTTCAAATAATAATGGTTTTATTAATCTGTCCTTCCTACTCCCACTTCAAGCAAAAAAAAAATTTAACCAGAAATCAAATCCCTTAACACACATTTATGTAGTTGGGGAAAACAAATTCCCTCAGGGGCCATGTCTGAAAACGTATGTCTCTTTCTACAATTTAAGTTCATCTCCTCTCTCTTAGGAAGTGAGTGGTGTAATTTCATCTTTTTTTATTTGAACATTCTTCATTGCATCGATCAGAGTTCTAATTTTTCAAAGTTGTTTTTTTACAACATAATCATATAAATTGCTCTCTTAGTTCTGCTCACTTTACTCTGCATTCTATAAAGATCTTCCCAGTTTCCTCTGAAATTGTCTATTTCATCATTTCTTACGAAATAATAATATTCCATTATATTCATATGCCAAAATTTGTTTAGCAGTTCCCCAGCAGGAAAGCAAAATTAGTTTTTCAATTTTAGGCTACCATGAAAAAGAGCTCTATAAATATGTCTGAATATATGGATGCATTTTCTCCTTTATTTCTTTGGGGTATAGCCCAAGTAATGACATGACTGGGTTAAAAGATATGCATAGTTCAGCACCTTTTGTGAGTATAGTTCCAAATTACTTTCCTGAATGGCTGAATGGCTGAACCAATTCACAGCTTGACCAGGAGGACCTCTTTCTCACAGCCTCTCCAACATTTGTCATTTTCCTCTTTTGTCATCTATGCCATTCGAATATGTTCGAGGTAAAACTTCAAAGTTTTTTTCAGTTTTCATTTTTCTGAATATTAGTGATTTAGAGCTTTTTGACATATGATTATTGAAAACTTGGAATTATTCCTTTTGAAATTGTCTGTCCATATCCTTTGACCATTTATCTATTGGGGAATGGCTCTTAATCTTATAAATTTGAATCAGTTCCTCATGTAGCTTGGAAGTGAAACTTTTATCAGAGAAAACCTATTGCAAAGATTTGTTATTCTAAGTTACTGTTGCTCTTTAAATCTTTACTACATTTTTGGTCAACACCCCCTTTTTAATTTACATAATTAGAATAGTCCATTTTTTCTTGGGTGACTCTTTTCTCTCAGTTAAGCATTTATTAAGTGACTGCTATGTACTAGGAAATATGCTGAGAGTTAGGGATACAACATAGGGCAAAAGGTAGTCCCACTCTCTAGAAGTGGGATGAATGGGGGTAAATTGAGGCAAAGGGGGGGTAAATTAGGGGCAAACTATGTACAAACAGGATAAATAAATGATAAATTGGAAATAATCAACAGAAGGAAAGCGTTAGAATTAAGGGGGATTTTTAAAGACTTCCTGTAGACGGTGGGATTTTAGCTGGGACTTAGAGAAAGCCAGGGAAGCTAGGAAGAAAGGAGAGAGAGAGAGGAAAGAGCAGAGAGGAGAGAGGGGAAAGGGGAAAGGGAGGAGGGAAGACAGAGAAAGTGAAGAGAGAGAGAGAGAGAGAGAGAGAGAGAGAGAGAGAGAGAGAGAGCATTCCATGTAGCAAGGACAGACAGTGAAAACGCCTAGGGTCAGAAGATGATGGAGTATCTTATTTGAGGAACAGGAAGGTGGCCAGTATCACAGGAAGGAGAGTTCATGGCAGGGAGAAAGGAGAGAGTGAGATATAAGAAGATGGGAAAGGGGGATGAATTACAAAGGGTTTTAAAAGTTAAATAAAGGATGTTATATTTGATCCTAGAGGTCATAGGGAATCACTGGAGTTTGAGTAGGGCGTAATATGGTCAGATCTGTATTTTAGGATGATCACTTTAATAGCTGAGCAGAGGATGGACACAGAGACTTGAAGCAGGTAGACCCACCAGCAGGCTATTGCAAAAGTCCAGGTATGAAGTAATGAGGGCTTGTATCAGGGTACTGGCAGTTGTTCACAAGGGTGATTGTCTAGACTTGCAAGTGAATTGGATTTAAATGAGGCAGTGCTGCACAAGGTAATCAGCCTCACTCTCATTTCCAGAGCCATCAGAGTCCAGTGGCATGACAAAAGTCAAGATAACAAGTAGTGGCAGTATCAGGAGAAGAAGGAGAATAGGAAAGATATTACCAAACAAAATTGACAGGGTAAAAGAGTGTGAGGAGTTAAGGATGACACCTAGGTTGAGAGCCTGGGAGTGACTTAGAAGGAGTGGTCAGACAGATAGAAGAATAAGGAGTATATAATAAAAGTAGAGTCATAAAAACCTAAAGAGAATAGATTATTATGGAAAAAGAGGAAATTAACAATGTCAAAGGTCGAAGAGATCTCAAGAAGAATGAGGATTAAGAAAAGGCAATTATTAGAATGATGATTAAGAGATTGTTAGTAACTTTGGAGAGAACGGTATCAATCAAATGATGAGGTTGTATAACAGACTGTAGAATTAAAGAGAAAATGGCAGGAAAGGGAGAGATGGTGCCTATTGTAGATGTGTATTTCAAGTTGGAGAGCTCCATGTTATACTATTCCCCTTCCCTCACATCAGGTATCTATTTCCTCTTTGGAAGATTCAAGCATAGCTAAGCTACCTAATTGTCTTGCCAGAAGTAGCATCCACTTACCTAAGCCCCCAAAATGGAAGTGTTGGGGAGAAGAAAGTAGGATTACTACAGTGGTAAATGGGAGAATTTAATTTCCAAGTTAGTCCAAATAACAAGCAGCAGCTGAACAGAATGATGCTATCTGCCAAGAAGTGGTGTGGCTAATGCAGGTGGGTATAATCTGGCCCTTCCTTCACCAAGGGAAGAGGACATGCCAACTATGGCATTTGTGGCCTAGCACCTCAAGACCCTGGGCTCACATGGACTCAGTTATGATGCTGGGGGCCAAACTCATTAAGTGGTATTTTTTCTCTTTCTCTTTTTTTTGGAGGGGGCTTCTTACTCCCACATATAGTTTACTCTAAGAAAATTCCAAATAGAGTTTATATATGACTCAAAACTAGATTTCTCCAATTATAGGTAGCTAGCTAGATCTCTAGCTTTCAAAACAGGTACTCAAGGAAATAAATGCAAATTAAGGCTGGAATAACCTTTATTTCACCCCACAGAAAACACACAAGATGAAAATGACTCACAAGAGCCCATAAACAGGTACAGAAAACACGTGCAGTACTCAAATAGCCCATAAACTACCCTGCAGAAGGCAATTGTATTTTGGGAATGCTGAATAAGCAACACCCTTTCCCATTGGATCTTTGAATTACTCCCTGTAATATCAGGTGGTAGCAAGTCACAGGTCCTCTTTACTGCTCCTTCAGCCATGGGGGCCTCTTCTTTCTTCAAGAAGCATACTCCAGGAAATATCCATTTTCTGCCTAGATTCTGGGATCAAAATGCCCAAGTTAGCAAGCATTTATTAATCATCTACTACATAGGGAAAGTCCTCTTGTGAAAGGTGAGATTCTGGTCGAGATTTGGAGGAAACCAGGAGGCAGAGATAAGAAGGAAGAGAAACCCAGGCACAGAGGACAGCCTATACAAAGGTCGGGAGCCTGTCAGGAGATGGAGGTCCTGAATGTGGAAAATCAAGGACATCAGAGCCTAGAGCCAGCTACGGCATGAAAAGCAAGGGGTCACCACCTGCCTCCCATTTAATGGAGGTCCAGTACCAGCCTGCCCTCTGAGGACAATAACTCTTCTACCTCCCTTTCTTTGAGCACCCCACCCCCACTTTAGGATTTCCCAGAACAGAAAAGGTACCTCTGCTTCCTTACCAGGTTTGCTCTTGTCTCCTGTGAGGCAGCCCTCCTGGGGCCTCATAAGACACAAAATCACCATTTTCTATGATGTTAAACCCAAGGGTGTACTGGATCTAGCTCTAACCCCCTAGAAGAGCCAATTGTTAAATTTTCAGTGTAAGCATTTACATCTTGGCAAGCACTACAAATCAAGGCTTGATTTATTTATTTTGTATTGTCTAGACTTAAGAACGTGTTAATAATGAAGATTATATTTATAAGTATGTGAATACTTTTTTTTTTCCAGAAGAACCTGATTGTTAAAACATTCATCAGGGCATTCCTGTTAAGTGCTTTAGTTCTGCAGGAATGCAAGAGAAGGCTCAGAGAAGGCTCCACCGCACTGGAGACCTGTTGACTGTAGGATGACGATCATAATAATAAATAGCACTTATATACAACTTTAAGGTTTACAATGTTCTTTACATCTAATATCTCATTTGAGCCTCACAACACCACTAGTTAAACCTTGAGGAGGGACTTCAAAGAATCCAATCACATGGCTCTCAGTGGACAGTGATACTCCAGCCAGGGATACTTTGCCTAGACTCACTCCTCAATGGTTAGCATACTGCCATCCCCTTACACTCACTCCATCCCAGCGATTCTGGCTTCCAATGCAATTATCCAGGCTCAACTGCTTTTCCCCATGCCGAATCACCTCCACCTTAGCCCTCTTTGCCCAAGGTCTCACTCCAGATCTGCCTGCCTAATCCACTGTGTCCTCTGGAATACCTGCTCCATTAATAACAAACTTCCCCTTATCTTGTTCTTGTTTGATCTTTTTCTGTCCTGTGTCTGACTCTTCATGACCCCACAGGGTTTTCTTGGCAAAGATACTGGAGAGATTTGCCTTTTCCAGATCATTTTACACATGAGGAAACTGTGGCAAACAGGGTTAAGTGACTTTCCCCTGGTCACACAGCTGGTAAGTGTCTGAGGCTAGATTTGAACTCATGAAGATGAGCCTTCCTGATTCCAAGCCCAGCGTTCTATATACTGTGCCACCTAGTTGCCCCTCCTGTATCTTAAACCACTTCTTTTCTGATTCCTTACTCTTTGGCCTCACTCTTCCAGAGCAAGGTAGTCTCTATCTCCTCCTTGGGGATCTGGAGGTATCCCTGAATTCTCTAATATCATTGGCTCAAACCCATATTTCTGTGTTCTCCTCACTGTCAACTACCAGTGATTAATACCCCAGTTCTAGTTAACCAATTAATTTTTACAAAGGACTATTTACTTCAAAGACTTAGCAATCACAGAAGTATAAACAGTTCTCCTCTAACACTTAGGGAGCACACTCTCCTGTACACCACCTTTGTCCTGAGAGTGAGTGAGCACAGACAGTGCAGTTTCTACACAACATTAATCCCACCAAGTTCATATCCAAGTAATTGCTGGATGAGTCTACAATTCTTTGTTATCTGCTGCCCAGCTGTCACTGGGCTGGGTCCTTAGGATCCCCAGAGCCTTCAATAGAGCAAAGATTCCACTCCCTGACCCCTAGTAGCTTGTTCTCATAGTTTTTCAAAACTCACAAAGTTTTAGCTATCTCCAATCTCCTTTACCTAAAAGTAGGAAAAATAAATGCAAAGAACCGGGGCCTACGCTCCTAGGCTACACATGGGCCTAAGATGGGAAGGGTTCAAGCCCTGTCTCCTAAACATTATTGTCTCTCTTTTCTTACCATAATGCAGCTGGGTAGAAAGGATTCAGACCACGAAGACTGGCTCTGGTTGACCAGCGACTGTTGAACGTGCCCCAGTTCTGGCTACCCACTTCCTAACAGAGGAGTAATGAAATCAAGGTGTAGAATGAGACCTTTTTTTTTACTTTGGCAAACCTGCAGATAAATTTGACTTTGCTTATTTGTTAGAAGGATTTGTTGTTGTTGTTGTTGTTGTTTTTAATTTGGGGAGATTGGAAGATTTAGAAAAGAAAGAAGAAGTAATGGTAGTTTTGCCTAAAAAAAGAAAAAAAAGGAGGATCATTAGAGTATTTAAATGTAATGGTGAGAGATGCATGGAATGTTTGGAGACCTAGCACCTCTGGCATGAGGGCTTGCTGAGCCCTTTTCAGGGCTGCTCATCCACCTTTGGTATCCACCTGATTGACCCAACTCTCACCTGTGGCTCCAACAAGCTGGAGCATGTATAGTGGCCACACCTCAGTAGACCACCTTAGCAGATGGGCTAAACCAGGTTGAGGGTAACCTACAGGATTCAAACCCATTGGTGAGTTGGAGGGTTGTCTGCCCCTAGTGGAATAGGCAGGTGAGAACAAAGTCTCAGCAGATGGGCTAATCCAGGTTGTGGCCTGCAGGCTTCAAACCCATCAGTTAGTTAGAGATCTCAAGCACGTGAAGACTTTCTCTAGTGGAAGGATCAGATGGGAACAATTTATTCCAACAGCCATGAAGGTGGCTGAAGCAGGCACTATAAAGTGCTTACAGCTTGGTCAGACGCCAAAGATGCCAAAGTCATCCACTGCATCCTGGGCCATCACCAGTCATCCTCACTTTTGTCTAGTCACTTGATTTTGATGACTCTGGAAGAGGAAGTGAGGCTGATGACTTTGTGTAGCTCTGCCTCACTTAAATCCAGTTCACACACACAAGTCAAGAAATCACCCAGTGATGTCCTTGGTCCTCTTTGAAAGAAGGACGAACAACATGCAATGGAGAGGCTCTATTCATTACCCCACCCTACTTAAATATATTACCTTTGTTAGGTAAAAACACTTCTTGACTGAATCAATCAGAATTAGGTGTGCCCACAATCTGTAGCTCTCCTCCAATCACTTGCAAGCGTTGGGTGAGGGACATGGTCATGCCCTATATAAAGTGTATAAAAAGAAGAGCTGAGAACTAGAGAAAGATTCTGAGAGTCTGACAGTTGGAGATGCAGGAAGGGGATGTCCAGGGATAATCCAAAATGAACCGCAAGTCAAGGGCAATCAGAGGACAGGAAAAGAGAAAAGAGGACTGAGCTGTGGCAAAGAAGGGAGATACTGAGGAATGCCCTACATGCATCTCAAAGCAAAAGGCTCCAGCTGATGCCAGTAGTTTTATGGAAGGACTGAAGAGAGTTCACAGAAAAGATCTGCTTTTCCTCCAAACTTCTTCTGGTGCCTATCAACAGACACTGTAACCTAACCTGCTTTTTAATTACACAAGTGTTTCCAGTAACCTGAATTTTGCCTTAACCACCAAGAGGCCAGGCGTTAACTAGAGATCAATAGAAATGTAAACTAATACTAGCTCCTTCTCTCTGAGATTATCTCCAATTTTTCCTGTAGAGATCTTGTTTATATATAGTTGACAGGTTTTCTTCAAGTGCATTAGATTATAAGTTCATGAGGAAAAGAGTAGTTTGGGCCATTATCTTTATCACCAACACTTAGTAGGCACTTTAATAAATGCTTGTTGACTCAAAAGCTAAAACTGCCTAAATGTTAGGAATATTCCTAAGTGTGTGTGCCAGTGGGGGTGGGGATTGTGTGTTTCAGATTGATTACAATTATTCTTCTAACTCTTCATCTAAAATAAATTATCTCCCTAAAGTCACAGAAGATATAGTACGTGGACCAGAAAGGCCAATTATATGACTCCTAGGCTTAAAATGAATTAATTATTACAATGATTCTAAATTTAAATTTCACAGAAAAGAATAGAAGGAAAGTTCAGAAGGAAACACAGACAAGCAAGGTAGCTTTGAAAATAACATGTTAAATTTAGTACATTTTTGCAAGTTATATGTAATAGACAGTTTTACATATAATCAATATCGTTTTTCTGTTCTACAACTTTGAATGTGAACATGTTCTTTTCTCTTTTGGTGTTGGTTAATTTAAAAAAA
The DNA here is from genome assembly GCF_003287225.1 of Phascolarctos cinereus. Lineage (NCBI taxonomy): Eukaryota > Metazoa > Chordata > Mammalia > Diprotodontia > Phascolarctidae > Phascolarctos > Phascolarctos cinereus. The sequence continues at coordinate 636,987,585 of NW_027555847.1, forward strand.
AAAGTAATGGACTAGATAAAAACAAAACCCACATATGGAAATTTCTGGATTCTTTTCATAGAGAGCCCATAGCATGGGGGATTCTGCCTGAAGGAGTCGCCTCCTCTTAGCATTTCCCAGGCTATCCTGTGGAGTGTAATGTTCCACAACATAGGAGCTAGGCTTCTGGGAGAAAATTTTGGTGCTAATGACATATTTTTCTTTTTTATGAAGCAAATACAACTAATTATGGGGATAATAAACTGTGTCATATCCATAGAGACCCTCTGGTACATTTTAGGAAGATGGATAATAATTACAGCTCCCACTTCTATAGTGTTTTAAGGTTCAGAAAGCCCTTTCCTCATAACAGCCTTGTAAATTTTAATATGTGGCGGTTATCATCCACGTTTGACATCAGGAAACAGGCTTACACAGGTAGATGGTGGCTTGTAATGAGTCACACAACTAAGCCACGGGAAGACCTAGACCTCAGACCTAATCTTTTTCCATAGCCATGCTGCTTCCTAATGAGGAATATCTCTTCCAAAGCAAGAATTTAAACTGAATTTTATTAAAAACTAAAGAGTAGAGATTCAGATCTGTACTTTCATTGATTTAGATATTTCTTCCAAGGAACCATATCATAATCTGTCCACAACTGCTGATCTTATATGACCATAAAATAATATTATCCCCACTTTACAGATGAGGCAAACTGGTTTGCTCTCATATGACTAGTAGCAAATCACAGAGTCACAATTGATATCAAGTATAAGGAGGGTTTATTCCACTCTCACATGGTGAACAAAGACAATGACCCTGGAAAGAGCTGCACACACACTGACCACAGGTATACACAAAGAAAGATGTATATACCAATGTAGGTACAAATGGATAAGAAAGAAAGCTGAAAGGGACCCAAAGGGACCATATGATGAATCGCTATTACTTTGTATGCTGATATTCACTTCAAAATTTTATAGGTGTAAAGTATGCTTAATTGTACCTAAGTTCATAACACTAAGCAAAGGAAAAAGAAAATACTACTTCCAGCACAGGACTTTTCACATAGCAAGTACTTAATAAATACCTTTAAAATTTATTCATTAGGGGGAAATGAAAATGGTCTTAATTTCTTTTGTTTTGCTCTAAATTTCTACAACCTATCTTCTATCTCTGGGATATTGTCTGCTGCCAATACCTAGACAAGTATTCATAGCTTCTATCAATTTATTTAAACTCAGGAATGATCCAAAGTCAAATTAATTCGGAAAATTGCACTAAGATACACCTGCCTTGCTCTGAGAAGGAAGACTTTCCCATATTTCCCTTTATCACCATCTCCTCTATACATACCCTAAACTTGGTTCTTATTACCTATTCATGTCTGCCTATGTCATTCCTTTTACCTTTGATATCCCTTCTCCAATTATCAAAGTCCATCTCAAGCTCCACTTTGCCTGTCAAACCTTTCCGTGTTGCATAAAATGCAGAACTCAGAGTTAATGAGATGATCAACTTAAATCATCCATTTCAGAACCAACATTCAGCTCCAATCTTAGTTGCTTAACCATGACTCCATGGCCACCCATTTTGTCCCCCTCTAGCGACTAGATATATCCTTCTGCACCTTCAACCTGGCTTGCTGAAATTGACTCTGCTCACCTTGGTCCTAGGTCCCATTTGCTCTAGTTTCCCTTGCTGCCATGAAGTTCTTCATCACTGAATCGCTTTTCCTATGTGCCTCTTTTATTATGTATGTATTCATAGAATAGATAGTCAATGTTCAACATTTGTGCATTTAATTTTTGTGACTTCAAGCATTCACGTGATTTTATTAGGACCTCATTTTCACTTTTATGTTGGCAACCATGCACGTTTGTGGATCCCATAATTGGTTGTAGCCTCAAAGTTAAACACAAACTCACCTCAGCTATGCATCCACATGCCAAGACCCTTAAGGATCTCAAATGGCACACAAAGCAGATATCCCTGATGGAATATTTCAAGCTGGTGTGTCCTTCATGATCTCCAGTGTCATCCACTAGCAATTAAGAACAGTCTCTGAAGTGATTGTGACACCTCACCAGTCTTGGCATTATCTGACAGCAGTGACTAAAGTCTCAGCATATTCTCCCTTGGTCTTCAGAGGGTGGTCAAGGTAGAGTGGTTTACAGCATTATAACATATAGTATAATGCCCTGGCACCACTTTCTGATGCAGTAGAAGATAAGATTCAAGTTAAAAAATCTTTTAGTTTTATGAACTTAATTTGTTATATAGTATCTATGGTACTATAGATTTCATGTGTTGTGAAAAGTAAATATTATCTGAAATCAATTTTTTTTATTGAGATGTTAGCACAAAGGGTCAGTGAATTTTAGGGAATTACTAGCAAGGAAAAATGTTTTTCATGTTACCAATTTTATTTTGGGTAACTATATTTTATAGGTTATTTCATGGTTACTATATCAGGAAAAGTACATATTATCAGATTTAATATTTTGTTATAAAGAATTTTATGCAGAAAAATGTATTTTCAGTAATCTCTAGTGAAAGATTACAGTTTTTGCTGGTCATAGGAACCTAATCCCCTATTTTCCATAGGTTCAACATGTCAGCATTTTTGTTTTTGACTTAACGAATGTTTCTCCTGTGAAAGTTGAAGATTGTGTGTATATAGACTGTGTGTATATAGACTGTGTGTATATAGACTGTGTACATATATATATATACACATATATGTATACACACTCTACACACAACACACACACACACACACACACATATATACATAATGCTTTTTATAAATAGTCAGTTCCCCAAAACATCACATTTTCCCCAGATATATATATCCCTTACAACAGTTCATCAAAACTAAATTTGATACTGTAAACCAAATTTGACCCCTACAGTCTACCACTTCTCTATGAAAAGAAGGAGAGTCTGTTTGTCTTCTGGCACCAACATTAGTCATTTCTTTTAACTGATTTCTGATATCTTTCAGGGTCATTTTTATTTGCTCCATTGTAGTTATGGTGTGTATTGTTCCCTAGCTCCCTTTATTTGTTATGCATCAATTTGTGCAAGTCACCTCCTATTAGCCCATGTGTTGTTTCTTCTTAATGCGTTGGTATTTCCCTATGTTCATATTCCTCAAAGTACTTAACACAAAACTCAGAACAGAAAAATGTTCAATAGATACTATTTTTTGGATTTATTAAAAAATAACCCAGACTATCCATGAATATATAACATTGTCACAATGAGACAGTTGGTCCCTTGAAACCACAAATGTGACTGAAGGCCCAACCCTCTTTCCTTAGTTTTGTCAATGGCATTTTGAATGCTGAGGCATCTTTTATTGCCTACTGTCTTTTGCCTCCCACATCTAATTGGTTACCAAGCCCTACCAATTCTATCTCTTTAACCCCTTTTCTGATCTCACAGTTGCCACCATTGTTTAAGTCCTCATCACCTCTTAACAGAGATTATTTAAAGTTAACTCACTTATCTTTCTGCTTCATGGTGCAGGATTCAATGACCATTGAATTTGGAGTCAGAAGACCTGGGTTCAAACCTTGGCTTTCCACTTACCAAATGACCTTAGCTAAGTCATTTAACTTTTCTAGGCTTCATTTTCCTGATCTATAAAATAAAGGGGTTAGGTGACTTCTAAGTTCCTTTCCATCTTTAAACTTGTGATCTCTCCATAATTCATACCATTTTCTTAATGTAAAGTTCTGGTCACATCATTCTCCTTTTTAAAAAACCTTCCCCCAAGAAAGTTCCCGAATAGCTGGTGAACAAAGTACAGGCTCTAGTCTGGCATTCAGATTCTTTATGCTTTTGCTCCAAATTATTTTTCTATAACATTATCTTCCACGGTTCTCTATTATACTACTGGCTCTTCCTTAAACACACCTGTTCTTTCTGACTTCCTTCTCATATTGTTCATTCTTCCAAGAATGTTGCTCTTCCTTCTATCTCTTCCTATTAACATCCTACCATCCTTCAAGCCCAAATCAAATGCCTTCCTCTTAAATGAAACTTTCCCTGGCCACCACACTCAGAATCGATATTTCCTTTCTTTGACATTGATTGCTTTTTGGGACAATAATCTTGCTCGGTCCAGATTTGACCATGTTATTCCCTCATTCAAAAAATCTTCAGTGGACCCCACTAGCTCTGGAAATGAAATGCAAACTCCTCCACTTGTCATTTCAAGCCATTCACACTCTGCCTCTAGCCTACCTCCACAGCCTCAGTTTCCATTACTCCCCTCCATACATTCTAAGTGCCCATCAAACTGGACTCCTTGCTATTCTCCAAGGTTGGCATTCCATCTCCTGATTCGAAGCCTTTGGCTAGGTCTTTCTCAATATACTCTCTCCTCATCTGAATCTCTCGGAATCTTTATCAGGTGCCTAATCAGAGGCAGCTAGGTGATCTAATGGATAGAGCACTAGACATAGAGTCAAGAAGATGTAAGTTCAAATCCCACCTCACACACTTACTAGCTGTGTGACCCTGGGCAAGTTACTTAACCTCTCTCTGCCTCAGGTCCTTCCACTGTAAAATGAGCATAATAATGACACCTACTTCCCAGGGTTGTTCTGAAGTTCAAATGATATAATATTTGTAAAGAGCTTAGCACACAGTAAGCACTTAATAAATACTTATTTCCTTCCTTCCTTCACATCTCCCCTCAAATGACACCTCTTACATGAAGTCTTTCCTGATTCCCTCCTTGAATAACCTTATCTTTAATTCTCTCTGCATACTCTTTATCTCCCCTTGTATTTATTTGCATGCTCTCTGAAAGCAGAGACGTCTGACCATCCCTGTCTCTGTCTGTCTCTAGCTCTCTGCCTCTCTCTTTCTCTCTCTTTTCCTCTCTCTTCACCCTCCTGTGGCTGGCACAGTGCCTGGCATACAGTAAGTAATTACTAAATGTCTATTGAATTAGATTTAATCACTACAGTAGCATCATCTTTGCATGCGAGTGACAGAGCCAATCTAATCTAAAAGTAGCTGATTACTAATCTCTAGTTTAAGAAAATATGACTTGACATTTTCCACAAGACAGTCTCAGACCCAATTGTTATTCACAGGGGAAAATAGTTGGGAGCAGGATTTAGAATCACAAGGTTTCCTTTTTCATTAAGCCAGTGCCAGAAAGGGTCTTCTACACAGGGAACAACTATCCATTATTCACAGATGGCTTAAATATCTTATCAGTCCCTTTTCAGACAAGGTGCTCTCCCTCTTGTATCTGGTGACCATCTCTTCTCTGGGGCTCCTGCAAGGTGCCTGTACTGATTATCTGACTTCCATTTCCTGGGTTTGATACTACTATTCCCTGGCATTTCTTCCTCACCAGGAAGAACAGAGGAAAGGACAGAGACAGAGTTCCGACTTCCCCAGGGAGAGAGCTGTGAGTAGATGGGAGTGACAACCACCCCTTAATCTGGGATTTTAAGGTGAATATCCCAACCCTAGTGTCAGTTCAGCCTCTTACATAGAAAGGGAAGTCCCAGAGAAATGAGAATGGTATTCCTGCCCCATCACTCTAGGAGGACTCTTTTGCCAATGAGATGATGTGTGGTCACTTTGTGAATGATAAAATGCTTTCTGAATGATCCTCCATTCTATTATTAAAGTCCTACTCTCCTATCTTCTCATGGCATGGAAGTCCCTTTGGGCTCTCAGGAGCTATCTCAATCAATGGACCACAAGCTTTAAGTACTAGCCTAGTATATGGACTGTGTCTGGTAGCCAAACACCAATTTATCTAAGGGCAGAAATGCTCATGGTCAGAGTCAATCAACAAGTGTATAGGAAGCACTTCTAGGTGTTGCCCTGGCCCTGTGCTGTGTCTGGGATATAAAGAGAAAGCAAAACTCAGTCCCTGATTGACAGAGCTGACGTTCTGATGGGGGAGAAAACTTTATATGATAAGGTACATACCAGGTGCCTGCAGAATAGACAGAAGGCAACCCTTAGAGGGGACACTTCTAGTTAGCAGCTATAGGCACTGCAAAAATCCTCTTGAGTAAGGTGATTTCCTTAGCTAAGTCTTGAAGAAAATCAGGGATTCCAAGGGGTGGATGTGAAGTGGAGAGCATTTATCAAGCATAGGGTACAGCCAATGCTGTATCCTCATCCAACTGGTCACGAGGTAAGGAATTATTTTTTGTTAGCAACTTATGAAGGTAACCTCTTTTATGATCTGACTTGGTGAAGAGAAACCCTACAGTGGTGAAATCATCAATAAGGAAAAGAATAGTAGACTTAGAGTGAGAACTGGATTCAAATCCCTTTGACCCTTGCAATCTATGTGACCAGACATGAAATGGGAATAATGATGCTTGTGCTACCTGTCTCATAGAGAAGATCTTTGCAAACCTTAAAGTGCTCTATATGTGTGCTGCTGTTGTTATAGTTTATTAAACATATATATATATATATATAATATTTGTTATTTATTATATAAAGTTTTTATTATTAAACTAACCACTGTTTTTCCTAGCTAGAAAATGATAGTGAAGATGGAAATGATGAGAGACAAAAGTCCATAGTGAGATAGATTGGTTTGAATAAGGTTATCCCAATAGGTCTGACATATCATGACATCAATACTCAGAATGGACTTAGATACCAACAGAACTCTCTACTGCCTTAAACAATTGAAGGAAATTCTAAAGTTCAGTTCCAGGTTATTGAAAATAAAGATGCAATTTTTTTCCCATGCAAGTTTACAACTGAAATCATGTACGCCATGTTAGGAACCTTTGGTCTCACCCAACCTTTTCATTTTATGGGTGAATAAACTAAGGCCTAGTAGAGGGAAGTGAATGGCACATAGTGGGCAGGGTAGTGTGTGTGTGTGTGTGTGTGTGTGTGTGTGTGTGTGTGTGTGTGTGTAAGACTTGGTGCCCTGGGGCTATGAGTGTCTAAAGACTATGCATGCCAGTGAACCAAATGATTTATGATGCAACTGTATTTACAGAGATATCTTATGGAAATTATATGCTGCAAACTTGACTATTCAGACACACAGCTAAGGACCAAAAAGGAAAATCAGAACAGCCAAAGTCAGAGCCATAAAATCCATAGTGCTTTTTGACAGGATAGCTAAGTGGTGCAGTGGATAGAACACCAGGCCTACAGTCAGGAAGACTCATCTCCTCGGGTTCAAATCCGGCCTCAGACACTTACTAGCTGTGTGACCCTGGGCAAGTCACTTAATCCTGTTTGCCTCAGTTTCCTCACCTGTAAAATGAGCTGCAGAAGGAAATGGTCAACCACTCCATTATATATGCCAAGAAAACCCCAAATGGAGTCACGAAGAGTCGGATACAACTGAAATGACTGAATGACAACAGTGTTTATTGACATTTTCTTTCAGTAACCTCAAAAAAGGCATAGATACCATGTTTATCAAATTTCTGAGGACTATCACAATAGAATCCAACAGGATCTTGACAGGTTACAGGAGTGGGAAACATGTGGCTGCATGTAGCCCTCTAGGTCCTTGGGTGTGGCCTTTTGACTGAATCCAAATTTCACAGAACAAATCCTCTTAATAAAAGGATTTATTCTGTAAAACTTGGACTCAGTCAAAAAGCCATACCCAAGGACCTAGAAGGCCACATGTAGCCTCAAGGCTGCAGGTTCCCCACTCCTGGCTACAACCATGTCCAACTCTAATTAGATGAAATTCAACAAGGATCCATGTGAGATCTTATATTTTAGTTCAAAGAATAGACTTCAGGCATACTGTTAGAGAACACTTTTTCCGAAAAATATTTGAGATTCAAGGGGACTGCCAGCTCGGTTTAAACCAACAGTGTGTGATAGGACAGCCACAAAAAGCTTATGTAATACTACTGAAAGGTGTGTCTTCCAGGAATAAGGAGGTGATAGGCCCTTTGTATTCTGCCCTCAATAAACTGTCCCTGGAGTATTGCTTTGAGCAATGGGTACCACAGTTTAGGAATGAAATTGATAAGCTAGAAAATGTCCAGAGGAGGGGAATCAGGATGCCAGAAGATCTTCATGCCACATGAGGATCTATCCAAGAAGCTAGCTTGGGGAAAAGAGTGACAGCATGGGAGAAGAACTGATAGCTATCTTCAAGTCTTTGATGAATTATCATGTGGGGGAAAGAGCGAGGGAGGAGACAGAAAAATTGCACAGAAGTAAACTCAGATTTAAAAAAACAACAACGAAGCATTCTGGAGCCATTGAGTGAAGGGTGCAAACAGATCTAGTCAATTAGAGAAGACAGCATGGTATATGGGATAGGACACTGGTCTTGGAGTCAGAAAGATGTGGGTTCAAATTCTGCTTAAGTCACTTATCCTTTCTGTGCCTCAGTTTCCTCATCTGTAAAATGCAGGGGGTTGGACTTGATCACCTCTAACATTCCTTGCAGCTCTAAATCTATGTTTCTGTTATCTCAGTATGTCTTAGGAGCCTCACTGTGTTATGACTCAGGACTGTAACTGATGTTCATCATGGTGACTCTGAGTCATCAGGGCAAGTTTGAATTCTGTTTAACATAGTCTGTTTAGAAAGATAGGAAAGTTTGTGAATTATTTTGGAAAGGCTTTAATCCAAAAAGGTTAGCTTTTTAAAGGGGTTTCCTGTTTATGATGAAAGAAGGGTACTTCTTGGCTGTTGTATGACAATGTTTGAGACGATGGGAAAACTGCTTATTTCTTTTTTCTGGTTGGTGATCATACCACTACATTATGTTGGGGTACAGGGGAAGAAAGTTACTCCACAAAAGTAAAAAACCGGGGCAGCTAGATGGCACAGTGGATAGAGCACCGGCCCTGGATTCAGGAGGACCTGAGTTCAAATCCGGCCTCAGACACATAACACATACTAGCTGTGTGACCCTGGGCAAGTCACTTAACCCCATTGCCTAGCCAAAAGACAAAAAAAAAAGTAAAAAACCACCACTACCACCATCACCGCCACCAACAACAACAACAAACTTCCATACAATTAGAATAAAAAAGTAGACTACAGTGACTCAGGAAAATGTATCATACTGTAATATGTAATATAATGGCTCCAGGCTGCATTCCTGACTCTCCGATGCTATACCATGCTATAGAGATCTCTTCATTCTTGAAGCTGACTCTACCCTGAACTTCACACATTGGAAGTGCCCCCTAATCCCTCCAGCCTCTCTCTCTCTCTTCTCTCTCTTCTCTCTCTCTCTCTCTCTCTCTCTCTCTCTCTCTCTCTCTCTCTCTCTCTCTCTCTCTCTCTCTCCCTCTCTTCTCTCTCTCTCTCTCTCTCTCTCCCTCTCTCTCTCTCTCAGGGTGGTTCATCTCAGAAACCTTTTTTACCCAGTCTAACTACGTCTTTGTTCTCCAGCTGAACACCTGACTCTCTGGACTTTCCCTACCTTACCCCCACATAGAGTACTGTCATTTCTTCTCCCCACACTTGTCAATTTTCTTTTACATGTTGTTTTTCCCCATTAGAATGTAAGGTGTTTGAGGGCAAGGACTGTCTGCTTGCATTTGCCTTCTCAGCATTTAAGCACAGTGCCTGGCACACAGCAAGCACTTAAGTTAGTTTATTGACTTGATTAGTGGAAGAAAAGGCCCTCCATGGAGGTCTTCAAGTAAAGATTAAATTATATTGGAGATGCTTTAGAGGAAATTTCTGTTTTATAGGGTTGGGCTAGAGGCTTCTGAGGTCTCTTGCAACTTTATGATTCTATAATTCCATTTTTATGACTTAATGAGTTAGTAATTAAGGCTGGGTGCCAAAGACATGCTCTTACTAACTCCAAGCAAATATATATATCTTGTCAGACCTCATCACAGGCATTCCTTCTGGAGTCTAGAGCATGATTTCTATATCTTAAATTGTGGTCCAGAAATCCCAACTCCATTCTCAGATATCACCTTTTTAGTTAGCTATTCACTTTACTGGCCTGTTTCCATGCAATTGACAGATGATGAAAATACCATCTGTGCCCCCAAGCATCTTCAATTTTGCTGATGTTATCATTCCTAGAAATTATTTCTAGGTTCTTTATGGTGATAACATTTGCTCCCACACCAATCACCAGGAATAAGTAATGGTCATCAACCTTAAGGTAGTAGTAATCACATATGAAGACTTGAGTTCTAGGCTTACTTGTGCTACATATTATTATCTGTGTTTTAATTTTTACTATTGGGATCATGTAGAATAAGGCTGATAGAATACAGACTTACTTTTAGATCTCAAAAGCATTATGGTGTTCATCTTGTGCATCTTGTTCATCTTACTGGTGGGGATACTGAGGTCCAAGGAGAATTTTCCAATGTCCAAATGGATGGTTGGAGTGGCAGAGAAATAGCTAGAACCTAAGTATCCTAATTTAATACCTCTCTTTGTCTCTCTCTGTGTGTCTGTGTCTATGTCTTTCTGTATCTCTGTCTCTGTGTGTCTCTCTCTCTGTCTCTCTCTCTGTCTCTTCTCTCTCTCTCTCTCTCTCTCTCTGTCTCTCTGTCTCTCTCTCTCTCTCTCTCTCTCCCCCTCCATCCTCCCTCCCTCTTCTCCCCAGAGTCTGTTTCTTGGCTGCAGCTCTGTTTCAACCTAACAGATATTTCAGATCTGCCTATCACAAGGCAGGGTCCTCAGTGGCAGCTAGTGACATAGTGGACAGAGTGTTAGACTTGGAGTAAGGATTGTTGTTGTTTGTCTTTCGTTCTATACGAGGACCATGACATCAGGCAAGTGATGCCATGACTTGCAAGTGAATTGGATTTAAGTGAGGGAGGGCTGTGCAAAGTCACCAGCCTCACTTTCTCCTCTGGAGCTGTGTGGGTCCAGTGGCTGGATATATATATATATATATCTATCTATCTATCTATATATAGGATATATATATATATATATATATATATATATATATATATATCCTATATATAGATAGATAGATAGATATAGATATATATATATAGATAGATAGATAGATATAGATATAGATATAGATATAGATATAGATATATATATATATATCTGGATGACTGGAGAGAGAGAGAGAGCGCTGGATGCAGTGGGAGACCTTGGCCTTTTTAGGCTAAGGTCTTTCCCAGGTCTCAATTTGACTGAGTCTGACCCATTCAATGATTAAGGTGTAAGGAAGACCTGAACTGGAATCGTGTCTCAGACACTCAACCTCAGTTTCCTTACCTGTAAAATGAAGATAATAATAGCACCCACTTCATAGGGTTATTGTGAGACTCAAATGAGATAACAGGTAAAGCACTTGAAGAACTATATAAATGCTAGTTATTATTATTGTTGTTATTTTCTTTGGGTGATGGAGAAGCAAACAAGGAAGCAAAGGCCTGGGTTGAAGTATTAAAAATGCCCTTTCACTTCACACTCCTTCAGGAGAAGTTGGCCTAATGCAACCTTATTCTCACTATCCTTTCTCCTTTTGCCTAATTTGCAATACTAGAGAAGCCGAACAACCATTGCCTCCTTCTGCCTATAGGAAGCGCAACCACTCTTATCTAATACAGAGCAGCCGAGCCTTAAATTGTTGTAGGTAAGGTGACAGTGATAGATGAGAATTTTAAAACCCAAATTTTGAAAAAAATCCCATTGTAACCATGACAGTCACCGAATCTACTTTAAAACAATTTACTTGAAAAACTTTGTAAGTGATGCGTGGTAAATGAGTTCCCTTCTCCTCCCCATTTTCTTCAGCAAAATATTAGCCCTAGTAATTGCATAATTGATTCCAAAAAGTTTCATGCTCATAGCATCAAAATGTTACCATTTCCAGGCTGATGTTGTTCCAAATATGGCTTCAAGAACAAGTGGAGCGTGGATGTCATTTTGAAATTTTAAGAGGGTAGAAACAGCAACGTACCAGCTTACAAATTACAATTTTTTCAGCATCAAAAGGCAGGAGTTTGGAGGATGAAATAATCATCTTTGCAAACAGCTAAGGAATGTTAAATAGTTATTATAAGAAAAATTAATTTCCTAGATTTGGCCTGTAGACACAGGTTATAGAATAATCCTACTCGGTTTCAAATATATGAAACTAAAAGCCAGCTGTTAGGGCCCCTTGGTTTAAAGTGAAGGGGGAAGACCACATCAATGATATTGAGTAAGGAAGGAAGGAATCTTTTGGAATTCTGATTCATTTATATAGTCTTCAGAGTTTAGAAGTTTATAGCTGGAAAGGAACTGAGAGATCCTAGTCTACTACTGCAACCCCAATTCCATTTTATAAACAGTGAACCTGAGGCCCAGAATACTAGAAGTCACGTTCAATATGCTGTTTTCTATAATATTAATAATAAATGATACTTTAAAGGGTATCTTAAAAATCTTAGTAGAATTTTAAGCCTTAACAGCTTTAAGGTTTGCAAAGTGACTTACACATAGCCCATTTTTTACAAAAAGCCTTCCTTAATCCCTCTTAATTCTACTGCCTTCCCTCTGTTGATTATTTTCTAGTTATCCTATCTGTAGCTTGGTTGCACATAATTATTTACATGTTGTCTCTATTATTAGGTTGTGAGCTCCTTGAAGGCGGGGACTGTCTTTTGCCTTTTTTTTTCTTAGTGCTAAGCCCAGTACCTGGCACATCGTAGGTGTTTAATAAACATTTGTTGACTGACTGATTGGCATGCTCTACATCATTTGGCATTCATAACAGTCAAGTGAGATAGATCCTATGGGTATTATTATCCTCATTTTATAGGTAGAGGATTGGAGAGGTTAAGTGTCTTGGTCATGATCACATAGCATATAAATGGTAGGCCTGGAATATGAACTCAAGTCTATTCTGACTCCAAATCTAGCACTCTTTGCTGTTAACACAAGGTCATCTTGGTTTTATTGGACAGAACCAGGATTTGAACCAGGTCTTTTGACTCTCAATAAGGAGATTGAAGTATATGATCTCTAATGTATTTCCCAGCTCTTACATTTAATTATTCTATGAAATTAGTTCCCCTTCCCCAAACCTCTCATGCTACTTCCTAGAATCTTGGAACTGGAACAGGCTTAGAGGCCACCTAGTCCAGACTGGAGACGAATAGGAGTCTCCTTTGTACAATTCATGATGAATAGGTCATTCAGTCTCCCTCCTAGAAATCTCTAATGAGGAAGAGCTCACCATCTCCTGTGGCAACCTGTCACTTTTGAAGGCAGGGATTTTGCCTTATCAATCTTTATTTCCTTTCCAAGATCTAACAGAACAGTTTTCACATAGTAGGTGCTTTAAAAAAAAAGTGGGTTTTTAAAACTGATTTGTTCAGGGTATCATAGCAAGTTAGTTGAAAAAGCAGGTCTCCAGGCTTTTGATCTAGCAGCAATCTGCTGTACGTACTATACTTAAGTACATCGGTCCATCCTTGCAGATATCTCTCCGCCCTTTTGTGGCTAACCTCCTTGAAAAGGCTTCCTACAGTTGGTGCTTCTACTTCTTTTCCTCTCAATCCCTTCTTAATTCTTAGTAGACCGGTTTCTAACCTCCTCACTCACCTGAAACTGCACCCTCCAACGTTCTCAGTGTTCTCTTCTTTGCCTAATCGAATGGCCACTTCTCTATCTTGATCTGCAGATTTTGACACTGTTGATTTCACTCTTCTCCTTGATACTTTCTTCTAAGTTTTCTGTGACACTGCTCTTTCCTGGTACCTCTTCTACCCACCTGACCAGTCATTCTCATTCTTCTTTGATGGATTTTTACTCAAGTTGCACCCACCGACCCTCTCCCTCAAGAGTTTACCCTGGGCTCCCTATTTTTCTCTCTCTGTACCCAGTGACCTCATCAGTTCCCATGAATTCAAATATCATCATTCTACTGATTCCCAGACAACCAACCTTTCTCCTAACCTCTTGTATGACATCTCCAAATGCCTACTAGACATCTCAAACAACTCATGCTGCATAATATGTGGAGCAGACGTCTGGATTAAAAAAATACTTAGTATTTACTTATCTGCATACGTGCTATATATCCAAGTAGGATACCTCCTTGATAGAGGAGCTTTCATTTTTGTATTTGTTATATCCAATATCTAACATAACAATACCTTGTACACTGGATTGGAGATGGTAACTGTGTCAATGGAAGCTGATGAGATTATTCTTGGGAGAATTTAGAGAGATGACAGAATGAGACTCAGGAAAGAAGTTTGAGAGTACCATACTATATAAAATACCCAAGCTTTATGTAGAGGTTAGACTAGAAGACCTCTGAAATCTCTGATATGTCTGAGATTCTGTGATTCTTTAGATGAAAAAAGTGAACCCTCCCTCCTTCTGTTTCTCATAGCAATTTGCCTATACATCTTTTTTCACTTACCTCATTTCTCCCTGATGTCATAGTCTTCCTCACATTAGTCAATCAATAAAGTCACTCAATAAAAATTTAAGTGCCTACTATACAGTCTGCATCATGCTGGGGATAAAAAAAAAAAGGTGAAAGACAGTCCCTGCTCTCAAGGAGGTTTTAAGTTTGATAGCAGAACCTGCAATGTATCTTTGTGATCCAGTGCCTAGCATGGTACCTTAAACACAGTAGGCACTTAAGAAATGTTCATTCAGTCCAAGTGAATTTAGAAGTATCAATAGGATGTTCACAAGGTCCTTGTACACTTTAAAAATTTTAAATTTTGAACTTTAATAATCAATCCTATAGGCAGAAGAGTATCTTAAAACAGTATTTAAGGGAAATTCAGTTTTATTTTCATACCTAATATGGATTCACATGGCACATCAGTTACATCTGCATCTCTGGGAACTGTTTTCCATCTGTCATAGGACTTGAACTAGGAATGAACTGCGGATAACTGGATAATGTCTTTCTCCTAAACTTTACTAAGCTTGCCTTTAAATATTGTTTAACAAATTGTTGTGCGAGGGTTTTGTTTAATCACCCTTGGAAGTCCTCTCTCTGCTTTAATTTTTTTTTTTACTTTGCTGTCATTTCCCAATGACCACTTCCTTTAGCCAATAAAACCCTGCCCCTTCCCACAATGAAGACACACAATAAGCAAAACAACTCAACATAATGACCATGTCTAAAAGAGTATGTCCTGTTCCATGTCCAGCATCTATTACTTCACCAAGAGAAAGAAGATATACTTTCCCACTGATCTTCTGAAGCCATGACTGGGCATTGAGCATTGAACTCTAAGTACAGTTTTCTTTCACATTATTGTACATGATCATTCTGGTTCTACTTCCTTTGTTATACATGAGTTCATACCAGGCTTCCCAAGTTTCTTTGAATTCTTTATATTGTCATTTCTTATGGAACAATAATATCACCTTACATTTGTATGCTACCTTGGCTTGGCATTACTGATTAATGGGCTCCCACTTTCCTTCCAGTTTTTTGTCACTAACAAAAGTAAAGTCAACAAGCATTTACATGTCTCCTATCTGCTAGACTCTGTGCTAAGAACTGGGAGTGCAAAGGCAAAAAAAAAGACCCAAAGAAGCATCATCTCTGCCCTCAAGGAACTCATCATCTAATGAAGCAGCGACTTGCTTAAGCTCTCCCCCAAACCCCTCCAAATACTCATAAAAAATGGCTCTAAACAAATTCTGAAGCAGAAGAACACAAAAAGACAGAGTGAAACAAATTTCCAGCCCAAGACAACCTGGATGATTGATCAGAAAGGTGTATCGCGCCGGGCTAGGAAAGAAGCGCACCGCAGCATGGGAGCACAGGCCACAGAGAACCTGGAGCAGGCCTCGGAGGAGTGAATCACGGGCAGCTGTGGAGGTTTCCAGACTCCTCAACCCACTAATGCCAAAGACAACTTAGAAGGTCAGTGGGAAAAGTCTGTTTCTGTCAGTGCTGAGAAAGGAAGACTGGGCCTCAGCTTCATTCCCCAAGAGCGTGGTCCTGGGGGAGGACAGCTGCTTCCCGAGCTTCTGGCCCACAGACTGAGGGGGAATCCAGTGGCTGATCAGAGAGAGATTGCAGGGATCTCTTTGCCAGTGCAGAGGCAGAAATCTCTTGCTTTGCCCGTGTTTGGATCTGGGTCACAGTTCTGGGTGGCGGTGCAGGAGTGAGGAGGAACACTGGCACGGTGGAGCTTGAAGTGGCTGTGGAGAGGAACCCCTCCTCACAGTTACGGGACAGAAAGGAATACTTGTGGTCACAGGCCAGGAAAGGAGTACACACCTCGCCCCTTATCATACCACCTTGTAAGAACTGAAAATTTACAGGTCCCTACAAGTATCTCTGAAAACAGCTATACAAACCCCTGAAGCTTGGGACAATACACTCTCCACATTGGAAGCAGACTCTTACCTTAACAAAGAGTTTAAAACTCAAGTAATTGGCTGGGATCATGAGCAAGCAGCGCAAAAAGAGTCAGACTATATTATCTTACTTTGGTGAAAAAGAAGATCAAAATATACAACCAGAAGAAGACAACAAAGTCAAAGCTCCTACATCCAAAGCCTCCAAGAAAAATATCAATCAGTCCCAGGCCTTGGAAGAGCTCAAAAGGGATTTTGAGAAGCAAGTAAGGGAAGTAGAGGAAAAACTGGGAAGAGAAATGAGAGTGATGCAAGAAAATCATGAAAAACAAGTCAACAGCTTGCTAAAGGAGACCCAAAAAAATACTGAAGAAAATAACACCTTAAAAAATAGCCTAACCCAAATGGCAAAAGAGGTCCAAAAAGCCAATGAGGAGAAAAATGCCCTAAAAAGAAAAATTGGCCAAATGGAAAAGGAAGTCCAAAAGCTTACTGAAGAAAATACTTCCTTAAAAATTAGAATAGAGCAATTGGAAGCTAGTGACTTTATGAGAAATCAAGACACTGTAAAACAAATCCAAAAGAATGAAAAATTAGAAAACAATGTGAAATATCTCATTGGAAAAACAACTGACCTGGAAAATAGATCCAGGAGAGAGAATTTAAAATTATTGGACTATCTGAAAGCCATGATCAAAAAAAAGCCTAGACATCATCTTTCAAGAAATTATCAAGGAAAACTGCCCTGATTATTAGAACCAGAGGGCAAAATAGAAATTGAAAGAATCCACAGATCTCCTCCTGAAAGAGATCCCCAAAGGAAAACTCCTAGGAATATTGTAGCCAAATTCCAGAGTTCCCAGGTCAAGGAGAAAATATTACAAGCTGCCAGAAGGAAACAATTCAAGTATTGTGGAAACACAATCAGGATAACACAAGATTTAGCAGCTTCTACATTAAAGGAGGCAGGGCATGGAATATAATATTCTGAAGGGCAAAGGAGATAGGATTACAACCAAGAATCACCTACCCAGCAAAACTGAGTATAATCCTTCAGGGGAAAAAGTGGTCATTCAGTGAAATAGAGGACTTTCAAGCATTCCTGATGAAAAGACCAGAGCTGAATAGAAAATTTGACTTTCAAATACAGACTCAAGTGGAACATGAAGAGGTAAACAGGAAAGAGAAATCATAAGAGACTTATTAAGATTGAAGTGTTTACATTCTCGCATGGAAAGATGATATTTCTAACTCATGAGATCTTTGTCAGTATTACGGTAGTTGGAGGAAAAAAATTATATGTGTATATATATATAGGTAGATAGATAGATAGATAGAGGGCACAGGGTGAGTGGAAGATTAAGGGGTCATATCTGGAGAATAAAATTAAGGGATGAGGGAGGATTATACTCAGAGAAGAAGAAAGGGAGATAGAATGGGGTAAATTATCTCACAAAAAAAACAGAAAAAAAAGTCTCTTACAGTGGAGGGAAGCAGGAGAAGGTAAGAGGGAATGAGTAAATCTTATTCTCATAGGATTTGGCTTAAGGAGGGAATAATATACACATTCAACTGGGTATGGAAGTTTGTCTTACCCTACAAGAAAATAGGGGCAGAAGGGACAAGAGAGCAGGGGGATGAGAGAGAGGAGGGCAGATTGGGAAAGGGGGTAATCAGAAGTAAATACTTCTGAGGAGGAACAGGGTCAAAAGAAAGAATAGAATAAATGGGAGAGCAGGATAGGATTAAGAGAAATAGAGTTAGTTTTTCACAACATGTGTACTATGGAAGTTTTTTGCATAACTGCACATGTATAACCTATATTGAGTTGCTTGGGTGGGGAGGGAGGAAGAGAGAAAATTTGAAACCTAAAGTTTTAAAAATATATGTTTAAAAAAAAGTTTTCACATGCTATCGGGAAATAAGAAATACAGGAAATGGGGTACAGAAGTCTATCCTGCCCTACAGGAAAATAGAAGGGGAAGGGGATAAGAGAAGGGGGAGAGAAAGAAAAGAGGACAGACTAGGGGAGGGAATATTCAGAATGCATGCCATCTTGGGGTGGGGGGAGGGTGAGACAGGGTGAAAATTTGAAACTCAAAAACTTGTGGAAATGAATGTTGAAAACTACAAATAAATAAATTTATATTAAAAAAAAAGGATAAATGAGAAGCATCACTTCTGGCAGTAAAGAAGAGAGCCAAGATAGCTTCACTGGGAAAAAAAACCCCAGCTCTTCAGAGGGAATCAGTCTTCATCGTTGCTTTCGATGTCTTCCACAGCAACATGGATAAAAGAGGTTTCCCTCACACAAACCTTCATCACTGGTTATGTATTAAAGTGAAGCACTTCACCCAATATTAGGTGTCTTGCTACCAGAGAACAAACTCAGGGAGTACAGTTTTTGAGCTGACTTAGGGACTGTGGAGAGGATTAGTCCTGGGTAGGTCCATGAATTGACATATCTGGCCAGAGACACCATTCCTAGAGGAAGTGGGGTTAGAACACCATGAAAAAAAAAAGTCACACATTGCTGGAGGTGTGAGTTGCCTTGGTCACATGTGCTCTCTATGTGTCTCTGACCAATATGTATATCCTTTGTGTATTCATTGATCCCACTGATGCTATTTATATTTGTGGGACAGTGTGCCTCAGGTTTATGGAGGGAAATGCTTTTATGCTACAGTTCTTATGCTATTTCAGTAAATGCCTTTGTTTTTGTTTTTTGTTTTTTTGTTAATTGTGCCCTTCAGATGACTATTGAAGGGAAATACATTGATAGGGACTTGGAAGCTCACGGAGCCAACTCACAGAGAATCTTGAAGATGGGATAGTCATGCCAAGAAACACAATTTGTGAATCTGAGTTAAAGGAGATGGTCGCAGATGAGGTATAACTTTGCTAAGCCTGCCATCTATACTTTATTCACAATCACTGATTAAAAAAAAAGTCAAAATAAGATTGAGGACAAATACATTGAAAACACTACTATAGACTTCCTTTTAAGTTGAAATATGTCATTAATGACTACTCTTGGTGTCCGGTCATTCAGTCATTTCTGAATCCAACTAGCTACACTGTCGTCTAGCCCACATCAGAATAATAACATCAAATGTATTGCTAAATATAATCAGTATCCATTTAGCGCATGAACCTAGTAGCCTCTTCAAAGAAAGAAAGCAAAGAAAGAAGGTTAACGTGGCCTGATGTGCTTTTGATGACGCCATGCTGTTCCTTTGTGATCGCTGATTCCTATTTGAGATATCCCCTAAAATCACTCTAATTTTAGAATTTTTCCAAGAATCAAATTTAAGCTTATTTGTTTATAATTTAAGACTTGACTCTCTTCCCTTTTTGAGGCCATTCCCGAGTCCTGGGGCACCTTCCCAATTTTCCACATTTTTTACACAATAACCAAAAGTGACTTGGTAATCACATTCAACATCTCTCTTAGCATCCTGGGATCCTGGCTTGTCTGCTGACTAGCTGTCAGACTTGAACAAGTGACTCCACCTCCCTGAGTCTCTTTCTTCAGCTGTAAAATGATGGGGTTGGATTGGATGGCTTCTAATTTTAGATCTATGAGTCACCCTATGATCCTATTAGTTTGCTTGGACCTGGTGACTTGAAGTAATCTTTTTCTGTTAAGTTCCTATTCATCCTTTGACTTCTAGGTCAAATGGAAAGCCCCACCCCCCAGCCTCCCCTCCCCAGAAGCCTTTTTGGGATTTATCACTGGTAATATAGTTCTCCCTTCAGACCTCACATAATACTTTGGGTGCACTTCTCTAACAAACATTTCATGTAGTGTTGGGTACCATATTTATCTATATAGAGGAAGAGATTGTGTCTTACCAAAACTATTTTCCTCAGTGCCTAGCATTGTGTTCTACACACAATATATGTTTAATAAATGTTTGTTGAAGGAATGAATAGCTAAAAATCTAAGTTTAAAAATGCACAAGGACTTTGTGAAGACACTGTTTCTTCATACACCCAGTTCATTCATATTTAAATACCAGGATAATGTATTTATAATCATCTGTGAATTTTAATGCATCAGAAAAAATGAAAAAGTCTTTGAAGTGTTCAGAGTATCTAAATTGCACAGAGAGCAAGAGGAAATATGATGGGTTTATAGTGGAGCGATACTACTATGTGATTGATTAATATTCCAAACCAAGATGTCATTTTTTTTATTAGTCCCTAGATCTAGACTTTAAGAAACTCAGCATTCAGGATTTAAACAGCACCCCAAAGCCAACTCAGGCTTTGCAGTTACTGGAAAATTGAGTAATTTTTTACTTCGTTATTGAAAACTTCTCATGTTATTGTTGTTGCCAAAATTCTAATAATTTTTTTTTTATAAAAGAGCTTAAGACTAATGGGTGGGGAGGGGGACATGGGTTGATGGTAGCATCTGTTTAAGAACTCTCACTGAGGAAACTCCCTCAACCAATGCAAATCAGCAACTGTTATGCAATTTGTAATCTTAAGAAATTGCCTCAGTGCACTAAGAGTTCTTGTGGTTTGCCCAGGATCACAAAATCAGTATGTGTCCGTGGCAGGATTTGAATTCAGGTCAGCCTAAATCTGACAGCCTAATTCTGAACCTGGCTAGGCTGGTTCATAGGCAACAAAAATAGTTCATCAACAGAAATATATTTGAAGTGACTGCATTTTCATAAAACCAGTAAGAGTTTTTACTTAGTGTTTTGTGAGTCTCAATGTCTAGAAAAACTCTTTAAAAATAGATTTGTTTTGGGGGCAGCTAGGTGGTGCAGTGGATAAAGCACTGGTCCTGAAGTCAGGAGGACCTGAGTTCAAATCCAGCCTCAGATCAAACACTCGATCTATGTGACCCTGGGCAAGTCACTTAATCCCAATTGCAGTGTGACCCTGGGCAAGTCACTTAATCCCAATTGCCTAACCCCCCCCCAATAATAAATTTGTTTTCATAGACACACATTATTCTTACTTATTGAGTAATATAAATGTTAGTGATAGAGTAGAAGAAAAATAAAAAAGAAGGTGCCACAGCAATGTCTTCTCTTTAGGCAGGATAGGCAGTTTTCACAGAAGGGAGTAGTCTCCATGTCTGGCTGTGTCCCTGAGTGCTCAATACTCAAAATCTTCTTTCATTTTGGGTAGATTGATTTTTGTGGTGGAGTTTTCTTGGATTCTAACATTAGTTTTTTCATTTCTTCCCTTTCAGAATCTCCCTCTCTTTTTTGTATACTTTTTTCTTATTTTTGTCTTGTCATATCCTAGATTTCTCTGTGTGTTCTTTCTTTTCTTCTCCCAGAGATCCATGTGTTACAACAAAGAAGCTTTGTTAAATTGAAAAAGAGAAAGATAATTCAACAAACTGATTATAACATTGAAAAAAAATTTGACATTAGGCATCTTTTGAGAATACATTTCAAGAATGGATCCCAGCTCCACCTGCCAAAGAGCTACCAGCAGGCTGTAGCACAGCAATTGCTAGGTTTTGCGTCAGGGGACCTAGGTTCATGTACCAGCTCCTCCATTTACTATATGGCTCTGAGCAAGTCCCAAAGCTTCTCTAAGTCTCAGTTACTACATCATTAACATGACAATAAGTGTACTTCCTACAAGTATTGTTAGATGGAGTGGGGGGAAGGAATGGATATGAACACATCTTGATACATGAAGGATCTACCACATCTTTAATGTCCAGAACTCCAGATTTCACCAAAACAGATGACAACCCATTTGTGACTAGATAGTAGATATGTCCTAAGGAGATATTAAGCAACTTGCCCTGGGTCACATACCTAGTGAATGTCAGAAGTGGGAGATTTGAGTCCAGACATATCTGACTCCTAACCTCTGTACTCTCTACTGCTGCATGCTTCTTCTATAACTTTGGAGTTTGTTTGTTTGTTTTTAAATGAACTGTACAGGACTAGATAAATGTAAGCTATTATTACTACTACAAATGGAGAACGATTTAGTAGCTATTATTAAACTGAATGAGAAAAAAATATAGAATTCTAGGATGGGAGGGGAATTTGGACATCATTTAGTGAAGTCCCCAAACCCTGTACATCCCCATTATGTGGATGGGTTGGCCGCCTCTGGATCTGCCCCCATTTGTCCATTCTACCTTATTTGTCTTCTGGTGGTCCTCATGGGTGAAAGCCAACAAGAAAAAAGCTCTGGTGAAGCCAATAAGAAAAGAGGTTTGGATTAGGAATTAGAAGATTTGGCTTTGATATCTGGTGCCATGACTTACCAGCCATATGACTCTGATCTGGTCATTTATGATCATAGGGTCTAGGGCTGGAAGATCCATAGAGATCATAAAACCAAATCAATTATTTAATAGTTGAAGAAACTGAGACCAAGAGAGGCTTGGTCTTGGGAAAAGGCTTCACAGGTATTCCATAGAAGAGTCAGGATTTGAACCCAGGTCTTTTTAGTCAAAGTTCAGTGCTCTTTCGATTATATCATAGGCTTCATTTTCCTTAGTTGATCTCTAAGGTCTCTATTTATGCTGTGATGTTCCAAGGGACAAAAATTTGGATTTGGATTTGGATTTGGATTTGAATAACTAGATTTGAACTTTGATCAAGCAATAAAGGATAACAAAGTCTTTGTATGGTTAGTTTATTGTTACTTTCAAATAAAATATCAAAGAAAGGTGCATTTTCATTCCTCTGGAGGTAGCAAATAATGTACCTGGCACAAGGAACTACAAGGAAAAATTATAAACCTAAAAAACCCGCATAAATCTGAATTATTTTAATGGCAATAAAATAATTGAGAATTGCTTTTCAAGTATCTGGGACGTGGAGAAGTACCATTCGCATGTGATGCTAAAATCTAAGACTCTGGGATCATAAAATATGAAACTGAAGCTACCATGATTTAAATGAGAAACAGGAAAATACCCAGATAGTTATTTATCCAATTATATTCCCTTCCTGATTTACCCCTTTCACTACCACTGCTGCTACAAGCCAGTGGTTCTAAAAGTACATTTAAAAGAAGGGAGAGGGAAGAAGCAAAATAATTCCAAGAAGAAATGGAAAAATACTTGTAGGTATGAAAGGTTGAGTAATTCTGCTCTGTGCTCCATTTACTTGCTAAACATGTCCAATCTGCTTGAGTTAAGCTGGAACTTTATGGATAAAATAGGAAGTAAAAAGTTAGAAACCACTCCCTCCCTCACCATTCCCCCTCCCACTCAACAAGGCTCTTCAAAATTCATCTTCTGTCCATAAGGCCACTTTGTCTTAATATTGTAGTTTACCTTCCACAAAAGAATCTTCTCTTTGATAACACCGGAGAGAAAATGGGCATATTACACAGGGATCTACCATATGGCTGAGGATTTATTTGGAGATTTAGGGCAGGTTCTGACTAGGGTTGAAAGTTTTCTCCTGAAATACATCTTACAGCAAAAAACGGGCATTTTCTATTTTTGTGTGTGTGGCATGGAGGGGAGGTGGGTACTGTGCAAAAGTCTTTTTAGAAGCAAGCTATAGAAGGCTGGGAGATGAGGGGTAAGTAGCTGCCCAGAGAGCCAGACACATCAGTGATTCATCAAAAGTCAGACTAGCTGTGAGTAGTACCATGTAAGAAATGCTGGTGCAGGATGGGATGAGGAGTTGGAAAATTTTGCAAGTGCTGGGCAATTTTCTGTATCTACATCCACCAGGGACACATGCTAGAGGCACTGTGATGTGGTTGTTGGCTTGTCACCTCTCTAGACTTCTAGGTTCTCTCCTCTGTAAAATGAGAAGACTCATTTGGCCCTAAAAGTATGACCCTCTGGTTCTCTAGATGTCCTGGGCTGACTGCTCCACAGTCTGTTCTTCAACCGGCTGCAAGGCCTCCTGCACGTAAACAATGAACTCAGAGGCCTCTCCCCCTTGGGTGTAGACAGTCACTGTCTCAATTCCTTCCACGTCGTCAGAAGACACGACCAAGTGGTGCTGCTCGGCCAGCTCCACTGAGGCTTGCTGTAACGTCTCCTGGATCATCACAGTATGGTTGGCACTCTGCTCCTCCTCAGTCACCTAGGGAGAAGTGGAAGGACAAGGTCATATGGGTTCTAGCCAGGTAATGAGTTAAAATAGACCTCAAAGGGGTTTGAGAATTTACTTGAGGAATAAACACACAGAAATCGCTGGGGATGTGATGTTCTGAAACAAAGAGCTGTCAGGGGCCTTGCCGATAATTTACCATCGGTCCCTTTAGCTGTGTGAAAGATATGTACGCAGTTTATCATAGGTGTCTTTATTTCAGTAGTTCAACTATTTGTGAGAAGATCAATACCATCCTAGAGAGATACACAGACTCCCTTTCAAGGAATGATTATCTCTGGGAGTCATCCATCAACTATAATGCCTCAGACGTCCTGGGCAGAAGAACAGTGTGTATAAAACAACTGACAAAGTGCTGGGGAGGCCATGTTCCCAAACATCAACCATAACCATGTGGCATGGGATGAAATGAAGAAGAGGCCTCCATCTCCCACGTGCATACCCAAAGACAGACAAACGGGTTGTCTCAACAACTCAACCCAGAGTCCAGGGTTCTTGATTACTTAGCCACATTTGATACTCATTCATTCACTCAACACACATTAGTTAAGCATCTATTAAGTATAAAACACTAGGTCAGGTTAAAGGGGACTGTGGTATTTAGATAAGGTACGATTTCTGACTTTTATGGAACTTACAGTTAAATAAGCTTAAATGGTAAAAACTAAAAAAGCAGTCTCTCCTGATAATAACAACAATGACTACAACACTAAGAAAAAAAATTGAAGAGGAATTGGGAGTATATCCCTTGGAGAAGAGAATATATTTTAAATAAGTGAGGAGGCCAATACTTTGTCTATTTTTACTGAAAAAGATGAAGAAGCTTAAGCTGCAGCAGAAAGGATTTGGGTTGTTCGTAGTGAACTGAATGAGACGTGGCAAAGCGATGGGTACAAGTTACTTAAACATGCTGGAAAGAAAGAACACAGCATCACTTTTTCTGGGCTTTTAAAAGAATTATTGGGATCACAGGGATCTCAAATGGTAACCTGTTCCTTTGGGCAGGATCACACAAGCTATGACAGCCAGGCAAAGAGCTACCTTCCATTTAAAAAAACAGAAAGAGACCCCACAATTTCTTTTATTAACCCATTCTAATCTCTGAGAATATTCACAGAGAGAAAACTATCCTTTAAAAAGGACACAAGTCCTTGAAGCTGCAACCTAAGTTCCTTTGACCTTGTCTTTATCCTCAGTGGAGACAAAGACCAGCAGGTCAAAGCCTCCATGGAAGATTTTTTTCATATTATTGAAGCCTCTTATTGAACAGACTTGCCTGTCCCAGCCTGAATGATACCCTCTCAACAAGCTCTTTCCTTACTGGTCTTATTTTTCAATCCCTTGAATAACAGAGCTGTACTGCATAGTGAAAATAGCTTTGGATTTGGAGTTACACCGAGGATAGTACTTGGATCCTGGCCATACAACACCTGAGACCTTGGGTGAGTCATTTCTCCTTTCTAGGCCAGAGTTTCCTCCTCTGTGAAAAGAGAGGGTTATACTGGCTAATAGCCAAGGTCTTTTTTTTTTATCTTGAAATTATTTTATTCCACCTTTGTTATTTCTTCTTCCAGCAATAACAGTCACCGTTTATAAAGCACTTTAAAGTTTTCAAAGCACTTAACATATATATATTCTCTTATTTAATCCTAACAACAACCTGTGAAGGTAGGGGGCCTAAGATTATTCCCATTGTACAGATGAAGAAACTGAGAGGTTAAATGGCTTGCCCAGGGCCACACAGGCCAATAAAACAGGATTTAAACTCAGGCCTTCCTAACTCCATTCCCAGCAGTTTAACTATCTCCCACCTCAACCCCCCACCTGCCAATCCACTCTTAGAAAGAAAGGTCTGAAGCTAAAGTATGAAATGAAAGCTGCTTGAGGGCCAGGGATAGTTTCCTTTTTATGTCTTTACTAAAGCAATGACTGTCAGATTGAACAGAGAGAATCTGAATACCACAGGATGACTAAGACTGATTAATATGGCAAGATCACCTGATGATTTCTACAACTCTTCTTTGGTTTATTCATTACCAGTATCACGCTTTCAAGATTTTGTTGTGGACCTGTGCAGAAACTGCCTCCCTCAAGGCAGATCAGCAGGTCACCTGTTACCCACGGCCTCAGAGGGCTGCTTAGGGGCACCAAGACAGAGCTTCCCCTGGGGTCGCTCAGCCATTATGTGTCTGAGGTATGACTCAGATGTGGCTTTTTCTGACACTGAAGCCGACTCTCTATCCACTACCCCCTGCCTTTGTCTTCACAATATCGACATGAATAAAACTATATTCATTACCCCATTTCAAGAGTCCTGACCTCTTTCCCAAATAACATGGCAATTCATTGCCTTTTATTCACTTTCTCTTTCAGTGTGGAGACAATGGAATAGACAAGAAGACCTACAGAAGACTCCTCCCAGAGCTGTGGTTTTATGAAACCACACAGAAGATGACATGAGTCAGAGATAGGCTGATTCTCAGGTCACACAGAAAAGAGGCATCTCTGGTAGCTGCCTCTACAATACAGCTGGGCTTGGGAGGAATGTGTTAGCTGGATACAGACCGTCTAACAAGAGCAGCACAGCCGCCCTGAGCAGCAGAAACCATTAATACATTTAGCCTGCCTTCTTTCTAGAGTGAACAGACAGAATTTTATTGTTTCTATTTCACTTGACTGGGAAAATGTACTTTGAACTGTGCCTTTAGAAGTAAGCATTGATTTATTTCCCTTTGAAAGAGAGTAACTAACAGACTAGAGGGAAAATGAAAATGAACAACAAAAGCATTTCTCCTCTTAACTATCTACGAATTCCATACATGGGAAAACACAGTGTAATCAGATACAATTTATGCCAAGTCTTTTAGCTCTGACATTTGCAAACAAGTCTACAGTCACATAGGTAAATACACGACATGATGCCAGCTATGAGAACATATGGTAAACAATCATTCTGACCAACTTTTGCACATTATGGTAATATTTGGATACACATTTCTTTCTTTTTTTTTTTTTAAGGCAATTGGGGTTAAGTGACTTGCCCAGGGTCACACAGCTAGTAAGTGTCAAATGTTTGTTCTGAGGCCAGATTTGAACTCAGGTCCTCCTGACTTCAGGGCCAGTGCTCTATCCACTGTGCCACCTAGCTTCCCCTTGGATACACATTTCCCATCCCTATCCCCACCCCAAGAAGGAGCATAGAATGTTTTCCAAATGCTCAAAATAGGGAAGTATTTGTTAGCAAAAGAAGCAGTATGGCCTGGTAGAGAGAGGGCCAGCCTTGGAGTTAGGAATATCTGACCCTAGGCAAGGCCCTTAATCTTCTTGATGTCCCCAAATGACTTTCTAAAACTTTGAGTTGCAAGTCTTGCTTTAGTAAAAGGCACTTTCCTCATTGAGAGTTTCCTCTCTCAATTAAACCACAGGTTAAGACCTCCTCCCCAAAAAAAATTAGTGGCAAAAAAAAAACTTAGCTGGTTAAAAACCTTAAAGTATAACATAATTACTTGTGTACAGATATTTATCAGATGTGTGATAATAGACAAGTCACCTAACCTCTCACATCCTCATCTAGAAAATCACTTTAAAACATTTCTCTTCTGTTGCCTTATTAGAGGATGTGGAGGTGAGCTTGGGTTCTTGAAGGCAAAGCATGTAGACCACAGGCTCTGACCAGTCCAAAAGGCAGCATGACACAGGGCACAGAAGCTGTACCTGAAGTCAGGAGACTTGGGGTGAAGTCTAGTAGATGAGAATAGAGTTAACATGCTTTATAAACCTTAAAGTACTAAATAAGTGCCAGTTATTATCAAAAATTAATAATAACAATAATCACTATTATTATCATAATCCCTAGCTATGTGATCATGGGCCACTCATTCAGCTTGTCTGAGTTTACTTATTTGTAAAATAAAGAGGTTGGATCAGATGACTTCTATGGTCCCTTCCGTGTGTGTGTGTGTGTGTGTGTGTGTGTGTGTGCGCGCGCGCGTGTGCGCACACATGTCTCTGTGTGTGTGTGTATATAATGAGAAAGAGAAAGAGTAAGAAAGACATCTGTGATATATATACATATGTGTTAAAAAGTCATGGAACAGCTTCTGTCTAAACATTTCAAGCCAGTTCATACACTAGTTAGGATTACTAATGCAGGTGAGTTTTACTTAATGAAATAGGCTTGCTCTTACAAAACAGAGTTAAAACACAAATTTTCACTAAATTAATACTATTACATGCAAAATGTACAAATAACAAGCAAGGGGAACTAAATAGCTTAGTTTGAAGAAGCACATTTGACCTCAGAGGTATCAAAGTGTAATAGGATGCATGCCTAGAATATGTTTCTGGGAGGGTACACATTTTTTTTTTCCCCCAAAAGGATTGTGTCTGTCATTCGTTCTCGAAGAGGACCATGACATCAGGAAGTTGATAATATCACTTGCAACTGACTTTGATTTGTGTGAGGAGGGCTGTGCAAGGTCACCAGCCTTACTTTCTCCTCCAGAGCCATCTGGGTGCAGTGGCAAGATATAGATCAAGATGACTGGAGACGCTCTAGATGCAGTGGGAGACCCAGGCCTTTTTAAGCTAAGGTCTTCTCATGTTCTCACTTTGGGTGAGCCAATGCCCATTCATTCAGTGAAGAGGACTCTTTAAGGAGTGAGTCAAGGGATGGCCCCTTTGATCAAATCAATGGGAAAAAAAAAACCTGGGAGGGGAGGACCCTCAGGGTTGTTCACCAAAAGAGAAACAGTTTCTATTTACATTCACTTTGAGCTAGGAGGACACCCCCCCAAGAAAAAAAATCAAGTGGTGCTTGGGTAGGGACCTTTTGTTGTCCAATGCCTGAGATCCAGAGTGAATAGGGTTTAAGGCTTGCTCTTTGAGAAAAAAGTCTAGCCTGTAAACCCCAAGTAAACTAGGCAGCTTTTGGCCAGCAAAATTTACCTTACAAAATTTACATGGAGGGGAGGGGATAATGATAGGTCCCTGCCCAAGCACCACTCCCAAAAGGAGCAGAAATGATAAAAGGTGGATGCGATAGCCTTGCATATTAAGAAGACGACCCACATGAGAAAGGTCAGGAACTGGATTGGGATAGGGAGAAAGGGAAGCCTGGAAGAAATATTCTGGCTAAAGATCAATGGAGGTAGAAACAGACACACTTCTGTCATCAAAGTATAATACTAAAGACCACCTGGAGACATGGAGCAAATAGATGAGGAGTTTGGGAAACAGATTACAAGGCTGACATGATGGCATGGTAGAACAGTGATGGGGAACTTTAATTACCCAGACATCTGCTGGAGTTCAGTCTCTGCCAAAAGCAGAGATGCTAATCATGTTTTTGGCTTACTATACTGATAATTTTACCTCTTCAACAGTGGTGGAACCAACAAGAGGAAATTCTGACCTGAATGTGATTCTGACTAAGAAGAACTTTTTTTTTTAGTGGAAATAATAGGGACCTTGAAGGAAGTGAGCACTGTACCTTCAACTTTATGACAAAGAAGGAAGGAGACAGACATAGTCTGAAATACATGCTGGAAATGAGGAGACCAGATTTCTATACTGGGGTAAAGAGAAGGCAGAGAAAGGACAGAATGGCTACCCAGAGTGGACATGGAAATAATACTAGACATTACAAAACGTAATTTTTACTTTGCTTCTGTTTTCTTGGCAAGG
This sequence comes from Phascolarctos cinereus, assembly GCF_003287225.1. NCBI lineage: Eukaryota > Metazoa > Chordata > Mammalia > Diprotodontia > Phascolarctidae > Phascolarctos > Phascolarctos cinereus. The sequence continues at coordinate 637,017,596 of NW_027555847.1, forward strand.
AGAATAACATTTGAACTGAAAGAGCTAGAATAAAAATGCCTTACAGGAAGTTGAAATTAATAAGGAAGGGGGTAAAACAACATGCTTCTGTTCTTGATGAATTCACAGCATCAGGTACAAGAAGCCATAGGGCAGCTAGGTGGTGCAGTGCATAGAGCACTGGACTTGGACTCAAGAAGATGCATCTTCACGAGTTCAGATCTGGCCTCAGACACTTACTAGCTGTGTGACCCTCGGCAAGGCACTTAACGCTGTTGCCTCAATTTCCTCATTTGTAAAATGAGCTGGAGAAGGAAATGGCAAACCACTCCAGTATCTTTGCCAAGAAAACCCCAAATGGGGTCATGGAGAGTCAGACACAACTGAACAAGACAACAACAAGAAGCCATATCCTAAGCTACCAAAAGACCTGGTGAATGTGACTGCCATCTTCCAAATGTTATGAAGGGAAACATTTTCTAGATTTTCAAAAAAAAAGAGAAGAGGACAAACTCTGCAAATTCTAGACTAATAAGCCTGATTTTGATGTCTGTCAAAATTCTTGACTGTGTTTTAAAAAGGACATTAGGAAAGTAAAACAAAAGTATATAGGTTAGCTACAAAATGAAATATAATGTGTATGTTTATATGTGTATGCACACAAAACAATGTATGATATACATATGTACACATACATAAGTGATATACATAAATATTAGTGCTTTTTCCCCTTTAACCTTCATTTGCAATGATATCTTTCTCCCCTTCCCTACCCAGCCAGTCACTCATTTCCTTTTTTGGATAACATTAATTAATTGGTAGATAAGAGGAACTGTCTGAATATAGTTTACTTTTAGCTTATAGAGAGATATGGGCTAGGCAACAGTAGAGTTCTGTGGATTCTGAATCACTGACCATCTGGATGGTCAGTGTAGCAGGAGGTTGCTAGTAGAATGTCCCAGGGTGCTGTTCTGGCTCTGTGCTATTTACTATTTGTATCAATGATTTAGTTAAAGACATTGCCGACATGCTTATCAAATTTACAGAAGACACAAAGCCAGGAGGTATAGTTAATACACCAGATGGTAGAGTCAGGATCTGAAGAAAAAAACAACAATTTAGTTACATAACTGGTTAGAACATCAGACTTAATATTTTTTTTTAAATAAACTCCGTAATACCATCAGTGTGAAAAAAAAAACTGTGGCGTGAAAATTTGAACTACAGATTGGTAACTCATGGTCAGCTTAGTATTAGAAAGTGATATAAGAACTGATGTTAAATGACTTGCCCATGGTCTCATGGCTAGTATTAGAAGAAAGACTTGAGTTCAGGTCTTTCTAATTCTAAGGCTGGCCCTCAATCCACCATACTACACTGAAGCCATTGGGCTAAATAGAAGATAAACTTAATAGGGAAATATTCAAAGTCTTCTAGCTGGGTTTCAAAACCTCATCTTCACAAATACAAGATGAAAGAAGCAAAGCAGGGCAGGAGATTGCCTGAAAAAAGGTTAGGGGTTTTTAGTGGATTACAAACTAAATATGAATCAACAGAGCAATAAGGCAGTAAAAATAAATAAATAAAAAGCCAATAACAACAAACTAATGGAATCTAATAGCCAGAACAAGGAAGACAAATCTTCCTGCACTCTTACATGAAGAGATCATAGATGAGTACTGCTAAGTTAGAGAGTATCTCGAGGAGGGTGCCGAGGATGGTGCCATTCAAAGATCAGCTGAAGTCACTAAGGATATTTAACTTGAAAAAGGGAAGCCTTAAGGAGGATTTGCTCACCACCTGCAAGTAAATCAAAGGGGTATTACAGGGAAGAGAGGTTAGCCTGAGTTTGGCCAACCTAGAAACAATGAATAGTAATTGCAAAAAAGGCTGATTAAACTTGAAAAGAAAAAAAAACCTTCTTAACAATTACATTTATACAGAAATAGAAAGTGACTACCTCACTTTCAGGCAGTGTATCACAGCGCACAGAGTGCTGGCCTTATGGTTAAGAAGACTTTGGAATCCATGTTATTTGAATGTGAGTAAAGCAATTGACCTCAGTTCCATCATCTGGAAAGAAAAAAAAAGGGATAATAATAGTTGCAGTGTCTACCTCCCAGGGTGCTTGTGAGGCTCAAATGAGATAATACACGTAAATACTTTGTAAACTTTCAAGATCTACATAAATACTATTTACTACATTTACTACTAGCACCCACCATCAGCAACATCACCATTACCATTTTGAGAAGTAATGGAGCCCCCTTCACTAGAGGTTTTCTAGCAAACACTGGAGGGCCACTTATAGGACAGGTTGTAGACAGGTTTCTTATTAGGGTGAGGATGGAACCAGATGGCCACAAAAGTCTGGTCCAATTTGGACTTTTTGAATTAGAGCCATTCAAAAAGGAAAAGGCTACTTCCAGACATAAAAAAAGTTTCTACTTCTGTCTGGTAGATCTCTGCCTCTGTGTAAGAAGCTCTGCCATATTCCCTCCAAGCAAGAAAGTCTAGCCCTGGCCAAGACTCTACCTGCTGCCTGAGGATCAGTCTAGGTAAGTACAGGGCATCCTATCATAAACAGCTACTATGACACAAATTCTAGGGCCAGCGAAACTCATGAAAGAAAGAATAATAAAAAACAGTCCTAAGCCCTAGGTGGTCCCCTCCCAATTCTGCAAGAAGAGTGGCAAAGTGGTGGGAAGGCAAAAAGGTATTATGATTAAAGTTTTTACATCTTCCACAAAGATTAATTTAATTGCTGGAGATTTAATGGAATTCTTGTCCAAAGATCAAAAAGCTGACATGCTACTGGTGTTACTGATCATATCACTGCTGACAGTCTTGTTTACAGTTCAGAGTAGGAAATAAAAGGAAATTACTGCTACTAATAATAACAATGATGACATTTATATAGTGCTTTAAGGTACTGTAGGTATACTCCCACTTGATAAAGATACTAAGGCTCAGACAGTTAAGTGACTTGTCCAGGATCACACAGTCTGTAAATATTAGAGGTGCTAAATGGAAAGTTGGATCATAAATTTTACTTGGTATAACAAATACAGTAGTTGGTGGAACTGGTTTCATCTTCTGCCCAAAGGAAAAAAGAACTATTATTTTATTTATAAGACACTTGGCAGTATTTATGATAAGCATAACCAAAAGGCCACTATCAAGATAACCACAGCTTATGTACTAGCATCTGTTGTAGACATCTGAGAATCAGAAAAAAAAAATCTATTAAAATTACATAAATTCCTACAGCTAAGTAATCCTATATCTTAATGCTCAATGACTTTAATACAAAGATGTACATATGGGACAATGGCAAAATTGTGCTGGAAAATATGATTCAGAATTAAGGAAGGAAAGAAAGCAAAGGTTTATAGACTACCGAGAAGCCATACATCTGGAAAATGCAAAAACTTTCTTCAGCTGAAAAGTGCAGAACCAAGTAGTCAAACTTGAGGTCTGTGGGCAGCACAATTCCCAAGGACAACCTGAACCAAATTAAATTGTAATTGGCAAATGTTATTAAAAAATGAATAAAAATACAACAGATAATTTTTACTTTTGCCTTTCTAAGTCAATACATGGCACACAGTGATCCATTTCTATTTGAGTTTGACACCTCTGGTGCAGGACACAGCAGCTGTCTATGAGCAGTAAGACTATCAATTTATAGCAACAAAGACTTAAGTCAATACCAAATTAGAAGATGGGATAAAGATATGAAGAAATTATGCCATGCAATGACAATAGCTCCAATCTGACCTATTCAAATAAATTCCTGGAAAACAAATGAAGGAAAATACATCAACATGGATAATCATCTTTTATTTCAGTATAAAGTAGCTGCTACAATAAGCTGGCCAAAAGGACCTCAAAAATTCCTTACATGTGATGTGCTTGCTAAGTGACTACAAAATGCCAAGCAATAGGAAAAATGAAACAGTCCCTGCTCTCAAGGAGATTACAATCTAATCGGAAAAGACAGTCCATATAAAAGTTTGGCTGCAAGGTAGATGAAAAGATCCACAATTCCTAAGGATGCAGTAGCAGGTCAGAGGGCAGTGCTGAGACAGAGGTCTAGAGAACATAAGGGCAGATGGCAGGCCTCAGAGGACTACTGGATACAGTGGTAAATAAGGCCTGATTGTCCTCCATCCCTATGGCAGATTGGTTTCTAATTGGTGACTCGCCAGCTCATCCCTCCCCATTTTCTTCCCCCTCCCCACCAATTTGATTTGGCAGAGCAAAACGCAACTTGAATGCTCTCCTCCAACAAGGTACCACCTGTGCCTACGTGAAGGTAAAAGAAATGATTTTTTGACAATGCAACAAAAGATCTAACTTTGATGATCCCCTGGATATTGATATCAAATGCAGTGCGCTTGTCACAAGTATTTGCCACCATTATGGAGAATGTCCAGCATGGAGGCCAAATGGAAGAAAGATTACTTGCTGAGGTCTGCCAGATATTGCTGTTGGCAGATGACATTGTGCTAGCTGCATCAAACTCGAGTATGCTATAGAATTTCCCTAAGAACTATAGCATTTAAAATAATCTAGACCAGCCATCTACACAGGAAAAAAACAAACAAAGTTATATTGGACAGATACCACATGTGAACAATGATCTGGGTCCAGAAATGAAAAGGTAGATGATAACATAATGGGTTAAATTCGGAAAATCATGTAGAATTTGCAATAATCACAAGATGCTCTATGAAACAGTAAAAAAAATAAAAACCCTATCTTTTTAATAGTAGCATTCTTCCTGTTATGCTATATGATTCTAATACCCATATTACTTGTAATGTGATATCCTGAAGACTATTTATACCAACCACACATTTTTTCCATGCATTTTCCCCTGGATTATTTGTAATTTTTATTCTTTTGAAATCTTAATTTCATTATTTGAGGCAAAACAGTATCACTGGGCAAATGCTGGTATTACATTTTGTAGCACAGAGTAGTTCAGAGGTCATTTAAAACATTATCTAATTTCCTACATGTAGTCCAGGTTAATCTCTTCCTTCTGTGCAATTCTGGACCCAGTCCACCTGTACTGGTTTTTCAAAATACAATATTGATGGATTAATTCAGTTGGCTACTTATCTAGCTGCTTGTCATAAAATAGGTAACACGATTTTTATCCACTTTGTATTTCCTATGTGATTAGTTAGACTGCTTTCATTTCTATTACTTTTACAGTTCTCTGAGGTTTCATAGAGTTCCAGACCCTGACAAAATTAGAACGGCTTCATCTGTAAATGGGAAAATGCAATGGCCCTCACCATCAGCAAAAAAAATCCTTATTCTACACATACATCTTACACAGGGCATCTTCCACAGTACTAGCAAATACTTTTTGGCAAAATATCTCCCTACCTAACATTTAGCTTAATGTCAATCATGAACAATCATGATCATTGAACAGTTATCTACAGTCATGTCTGTCATGGAGTCTTGAATGCCTCTATTATTTGATAAATACCCCTCAAAAGACGGCCTTTGAAGCTACATTTTATTCTACTGAGTCAAATGCTTTCTTGACATAAATAAACACAAAGGGATGTTGTGTTCTCTACACATCACAGTTTGTTGTAAGAGGTAGACTACTGTTGTAAACTGGTTATATATTTGAATTTCACAAATTCAAGAATTATCTGATTTATTAAAACACTTTTCATTATATCTTTTCTTTGGAAGCATAGTTTATTACATATAGCAAAATGCATCTGTACAGATAAAGGAGCAGTGACTAAAAATAAAGACAAGTTAGCAGATCAGTAAGACTGAAAATTATTCATCCCGCCAGCCTACAACAGCCTGTTTAACTCATTCTTTTTTTCTTCCTCACTTTGCTAGTCACGAATAGGTTGAGTATTACACTCCATATTATACTCCACAGTAGGAATTATTTGGTTTTTATAGAATAATTAACCTCGAAGACGCAGGCTTCTTTTCCCCCCAAATTGTACCTAATACTTCTCACTGCAAGGATAACAGCAGAAAATCATAATCAATGGAGTTTCAAATATTACCACCTAAATCATGCATTGGGAAATCCATATTACCCCCAACTCTCCATTTAATACACATCTGTTTAAAATAGTAAAGTAAGGACTTATCGGGCACAGTGCAGGGACATTCCCAGGTATGTTATCTCCATTCTGCACTTAATCCCTTAGGCCAGGCCCTCAAAGCACTCTGCTTACATCACCAACTGTCTCACTGTCAACTCAACCAAATTACAAAGATACAGCTACCCATCTTATAACAACTGAGTCTGTAGCTCCCCAAATGAGAAGCCCTCCCTTCTTTTACTAAGCTGAAACAGTAACTTCTCCACCTTCAGGATCTTCCTTTTCCTCCTTGTTCTGACAACTATCCCTTTAGCTGCTGTATCCTCACATGTAAATGTTTAGCTTGGGAAATAGAAGATTCAGAGGAGTCATGGTCACTGACTTGAAACATCTGAAAGGCAGCCATGCATAAGAAGGTTTAGTCATCTTCTACCAATAGGCAGAAGCTGCAGGAAGGCAAAATTATGCTCATAGAAAGAAGATTTCTTAATGATTCCATTAGGAATTAATGATTATAAGAACTATCCCCCAGTGGAATGACCTATAAAGATATCTCTATCACTGAAAAATCTTCAGGTGGAGGCTAGATAACCATTGGCATGAAAACCAGTAGAATATAAGTTCCTTTGGATCAAGAACCATGCCATATTTTTAAGTCTTTGTAATCCCATTCCTATATACAGTTTTTAAACAGACAGCAGGCACTTGACAAATATTTATTGAAATAAAATTAAATGTCACAGAGTGGATTCATCCATTGCATCAAGGTGAGATTGGATGATGATGATGATGACAATCATAATAATAATAATAACTAGCATTTATATGGTGCCTACTATGTTTCAGACACTGCGCTAAATGCTTTACAAATATTATCTTATTTGATCCTCACAAACAGGAGGCAGATGCTATTATTATTATTATCCGCATTTTACAGTTGAGGAAATTGAAGCAAACAGACGTTATGTAGCTTTTAGGTCTGAGGTCAGATTTTAATTCAAGTCTTCCTAACTCCAGGCTCAGTGCTCTTTTCACAGATATCCATGATAGCTGAAGCACCTTCTAACTCTAAGATTCTATCATTTCAGTTCAAACTTTGGTTATCTCCTCCCTGGAAGACTACAACCACCTAGTTTCTGGGCTCTTCAGTTTGTCAATACCATGCTCTTTCTCAATGTAGCAGGTACTGGGAAAACTAATATATATATACATAAAGCCTGTGCCCTACTTTCCAGTACTTTGCATCTCAGGGAATGACAAGTAAACAAATGGCCGTGATACAAGTGAGACAAATGCAAAGGAGGAGGCCAGGAAAATGACTATGTGCAATTTGAGATCATAATCATTCAACCTGGGAAATCAGAGGTGTAGCACATAGAGATCTGACTTTGAAACAACAACAACAAAACAGGTTCAAGTTCCATCTCTGACACCTTCTGGGGGTGTGATCCTGGGCAAGTCCCTTCACCGGCTGGTGCTCTCAGCAAATTTCTAAAACTACAAATTGAAGATAAAGAGCCAGTTTGTATTGGTGGAATGAGTTTCCTCTTCCAGGAGTTCCTTATACAACTGAAATCCCTGGTCCAGTCCCCATACATCTCCCTTTACTAGACATAAGGCCCTGAATTCTGCAGGCCATTAATGTTTATTGGTTCAAACTGAATGATGTAAAATAGGCCATGAGAAGGACATAACCAAGGTAGAAAGTGCTATGTGAAATCTGAGGAAGGAAAGCTCATTTCTGGATGGCTTAATGGAGAAGATGGCATTTGAGCTGAGCCTTCAAGGATGGGCAGGATTTTAATAGCCCTTCAAATGTCCTCTGAAGTCCAATTCATTCATGTACATTTCTCTTAGTTTTATAAAATATATCAGCTGCAGGCCCTCTTTGGGCTGTCAAATGCCAAGGAGACACATTCAAGGACACTATAACATAGCAAACAAATACTAATTGGGGTAGAAAGTGTTTTATCTCATAGTCAAATCCCCCCAGAGTTAGCTATGATGAGAAGGGAAATTGCTCTTCCGGTCTGAGCTATTTAAAAAGCTCTTGTAGAAGATGTAATAAACAGCATGCACTTATATAGCACCTTTCACCTAAACCTTTCAAAACATTTTTCAAATGACTTCTCAGTCTACAAGCTTCACACAGGCTCCTATCGGTGGGGTGCAGGCCAGTGAAGGATGCCACATTCTTTACAAGCTGAATTACTAAATGCAAGTACAGGCTATTGCTGTCGATGATCAGGCATCTGGGTTTCCTTGCATTAGTCAAGTGACATCAAACTCTACACACTCACTGAACTAAGCCTTCAGCACACACACACACACACACACACACACACACATACATTATATACATATATATATATATATATAATATATATATATATACACACACACACATATAGGTGAAGAAAGAAAGATAAATAAACCTATGCTGGCAGTAAAATGAAATGAAACTCAGATGACATTTATTGGAATGACATTAGTCTAATGCCGATCCAATTCTATACACTGAAATAAAAATGGTTACTAAAGAAACCTCGATTTACCTCCTGCTTCCCCCTTCCTCCCAGTGTTTATTACCCTTGTCAGGCACTGGGAAGATGATTAACGCCTTTCCTTTCCCAGAATCTAGTTTGCAGCATCTCTTTAAGAGAGTGACAATCCCTTATGTTGAGTTGAGAGGAGAGGAAGGGAGGGGGAGATAAGACCACACTGTTTTTCTTTGGGCATGCACATTTCAAGTGAATGTTTAAACGACTTTAACTTGTTTCGTATTTATCAAAATGTGTCTTGGGGCACAGTGCCTGCCTAAATTTAATTTACATCCCTGAAACTGAGGACACATCAGGGTGGCTAGTAAAGGAATGAAAGGAGATGGTACAGTTTGTTCTTTTGTTGGTCTTTTTCTCTTATTCTCAGGCTCTGCATACAGGACCTTTTGGTGCGCATCCATGGAGATGAGTGGAGTCAAGCCAGCTTTAATCCTTTGGACCTTAGAAAGAAGACTTTAGATAGCAACCAGGGAAGAACACCATCCTGTTTTTCATCATTATCATCATTAACATCCCTGACAACAGTGTATTGGAAAGGAAAGTGGATTTGTACTTAGATATCAGAAAGTCTGCATCCTGCTTTGCAGCCAACTACATGACCTTGGTCAAGTCTCTCCCTGGGCTTCAGTTTCTTCCTCTACAAAAAGAGAATCATAGACTCTTGAGGTTTGAAGCTCTTTTAGAGCTCAATCTGTGCCCAAACAAGACTCTGCTCTATGATATGCCACATACCCAACAGGTGATCCTGCCACCTTCAAATGAAGACCTCTGGGGAAGAGAAACTTAAGCAAAGACCTCCACTTCTTGAGGAAATCCATTTCAAATCTGGATCGCTCTAATTGTTCACAAGTTTGTCCTTACATAAAACTCAAGTTTGCCTCTTTGTAACTTCTGCTCACTGATTACTCCTAGCTCTGCCTTCTGGGGCCAAGCACAAAATGTTTAATTCCTCTTTTGTAGAGATCCCTTCAAATTCTAAATCCTGTAATTGGCAGTAACAGTAAGCACCTGTTGAATGTCTTGGCAGAGTGCCTAGCACATAGTAGGCATTTATTAGATGCTTACTTGGTTGACTGGTTACAAACCACTATGCTAGGCAGAAGGAATACAAACAAGCCTAGCTGCCCATGCCCTCAAGTGTCCTTTAATCCCAATGACTGCCACCTGCTTATCTAGTACAATAGCTGGGACTTGCTTCCTCTGATCTCCCCCATCCAGTACATCATTCCAGTTGTAGCCTGAGCAATCTTCCTCATGCATGTATTTGGTCAAATAAAAAAATCACAGAATCTGAGAAACAGAAAAGCACTTACAGGGCATTTGGTCCAACTTGTATGTGAACAAGAATCCCTTCTATAACATTCAGAAGTAGTCAGTGAGGTTCTATTTGAAAACCTACAATGAGAGGGAAACTCACAATTTCTCAGGATAGCTCATTATCCTTTTAGATAGCTCTAATTAATAGAAAGCTTTTCCTTACACTGATCCTAGGTCTGCCTCTTTGTAATTTCTTTCCATTCCTTCCTTCCTTCCTTCCTTCCTTCCTTCCTTCCTTCCTTCCTTCCTTCCTTCCTTCCTTCCTTCCTTCCTTCCTTCCTTCCTTCCTTCCTTCCTCCCTCCCTCCCTTCCTTCCTAGATTGGTTTTCCCCAGATTTCCCAGGCTGGAAATGCAGGACCTACTTACGGGCCTCCTCTAATTACTGAATCATACAGATCACATACAACTGTGATCTGATCCCTTTCCAACCTGGGTCAGCTCACCTGTCCTTAGATCACTCAAATACCAGAGGCTCACCATACTGATGCCAGACTTAGTACAGACATGTACTGAAGCTCAGAATTCCCACATTCTAGAGACTCCCCAGGCTCAGTCTCTCTGGTGGTAAGGATTATAGTTATGCCCCACCACTACCAGCCCCTGTAATTTCCATCTATTAGGCCTAGTCTGCCCTTTCAGACCAAGCAGAACATGTCCAATCTTTCTTCCAATGTGACAGACAGTCCCTCAAATGCATGAAGGCTATCATGTTTCCTATTAAGTCTTTTCTTCTCCAAATAAAATATCTCCAGTTCCTGCTACTGATCCTCTATCAAACATTCTCCCATCCTATTATATTGATTTCAATTTTCTGGATATGCTCCAGTTTGTCTATGCATTTCCTAAGATAAGATAGTTTCCTATTTAAAGGTCTCCATTGGTTTCTTCATGCCTATAGCAGAAAGCCCCAACTCCTTTGCTTGACATTCAAGGTCATCTATAATCCCTCCTCAAACCTATACCATAGTAACCCACTGCCACCACCACCACATAATTAACTCCCACCTAAAGAGTATATGTCCTATTCTTTCCTGCCTCCATATCTTTGCTAATTTTGTTCTCACACCTACCCTCCACACTCTGCCTCACAAACATGCCAGTTGAAAAGCTATCCATTTTTAAAATTCTAACTCAAATGTTGCTTCCTTCCTGAAATCTTTCTGGATCCTTCTAAACAGCAAAGGTTTTGTCGTTGTTTTGGACCTCATAAAGCACTTTGCTTTGTACCTCTCTAATTCAATTATCAAAGGCAGTATGCTATAGCAGACAAAATGGTGGACTTTCAGTTCAAATTCTACCTCTGACACTTACATGCTCAAAGAACATAGCCAAGTCATACCAGGACAATGGCCACTGCAGAAGGACTGATTTGCTGGGTGCAGCTGGGGACTGGGAATCAGGTGTTTGTGTGCTTATTTTGGCATGCTAATAGAGTGTTTTGCTGTAGAGGCTGATGGCTGCCTGGATGTATCATCTCCACTGACACCACACCATCTGTGTCACAAGCACCATCGTAGAGCACTGAGGGGGAAAATTCCATTGCAGCATAACTGCCTTTCCCAGTTCTCCTCCCTCCAATTTGCCTCATTATCATTATCATAGATTCATGTGGAAACGGGAAAAAAATAGGCTCACCATTCAACATATGATTAGTTATGGGACTACATAATAACTTAGTTTCTTAGAGATTAACATCCAAACTTAAATATGACAATCAGAGTTCTAAACGGGTCACAATGCTTTACTCTGTAAAATTGGTCTGGGTCAGGTATCTAACTACCAAAAGTACAGAATAGGGGTATTTAATCCAGTTCTAAACACCCATACATGCATGAATTACTCATTCAAGTAAAAAAAAAATATATATATATATATATGTAAAAGTATGTATTCCCTTGATATCTGATCCCAGCATGGAAGTTATTCTGGGTTCTGCAAGGGGAGGTCAGCAGAAAACAAGTTCTGGGAGGTTCTACTAAGCTGGAAAGTCTGTAAGTATGCTCCAGAAGCTTAATTTATCAACCATCTAAGGGTGAGCTTAGCTAAGTATGAAAAAGTCCAGTTACCAGACCTGCTGCTAGATGATACATTCCTTTGGCCATGTTCATCCGTGAAACAGATTTTCAAAAACAGAAATCAAGTGAGACTAATAAGTCCCTTTAGTCTGTTCCTTTTACTTCTAGTTCTGGAATGTTTCCCATATTTGAAATTATTTTGTTCTCTCTATCTATTACACCCTCTCCTGCCCATTTTTTAAAGCATATCTTGGACCTATTATCTTTCAAGAAGTCTTCTGTAATTAAGTAGAAACATGAAGCATATCCTCACTTTAAACTGTTTATTCCTTGGACCTTGAGTGCTACTTATTAGCTGTGTGATAGGAGGTAACCTCTCTGAACCCGTTTTTTTATATGTTATTGGCACTAAAGTTGATTGAAGAAGCTGAAGAAGTGTCCTGAAGAAGGCAACCACTACGGTGAAGGCCTTGAGTCTATCTCCCATGAGTATTGGTTAAAGGAATGGAGATTATTTAGCCTGGAGAAGAGAAAATTCAGGGAGAATATAACTGTTTTTTAAGTATTTGGAAGGCTGTCAGGGTCAGGGGGCGGGGAGGAGAGAGATTAGATTTGTTCTTTTTGACACCAGAGGATGGAGCTGAAAGGTGTAGAAGCAAATCTAGGCTTAATATCAGAGGAAAAAAACAAACAAAAAAGACTTCCTAATAATTAGAGCTTCCCCAAAGCAGAACAGGCTGCCTAGAGAGGTTGTGAGTTACCTATTCCAGGAGCTCTTCAAGTAGAGATTGGACAACCCTTGTTGGGCATGTTACAGTGGGGATTCCCTTTGTATATGGGTTGGACTAGATGGTTGCTGAGGTCTTCAGTAACTCTCTAATTCTGTGACTTTTAATACTTGTAGAACCTACCCCCCAAGGCTGTGAGAAAAATGCTTATATATAAACTGCAATCTCTATACAAATGAAAAACTGTCCTTTTCCTTGTGTTTTAGAATGGATATAGAGGAAAAGTGATTTTTCATTGGATGGTTTAGTCCAATGGTCTCAAACTCAAACCTCAAACATAGTCTAACTTCACAGCATTCATTTGTACTACTATTCTCCAAATCTTTGTTTTTCTTCACAAAGACTGACTGGTCTATTGGAACATTTCTATGAAAAAAAGGGCTGCAGCAAAGATGTGAGCTACCTCCTATGACTCGCTGGACGTAGCATAAGCTACCACTTGGTGGGACACATCAGGCAGCAGATGCCTCTATTGTATACTACTAACTGTTAACACAGTAAGTTCCTAAAAAATATGTAAGTCAAATTTTGATAAATCATGTCTTATTTTTCCTTTGAAAATTATTATTAAAATAATATAAAAAACAAGAAGATACGTGCTTACCAAAAGTGTTCGTCTTGTCGCTCTGTGTATCCTTTACAAAGTCCAAACAAAAGAGATGTTCTTTTTTGGATAATAATACAGTCAAAAATATTCCTGCTTATGGAAAGAACTGTGATGACTGCATCAAGACCCAAAAAATTACTAGGCTTCCTCAATGAGAGCCATGATTCCTCAGAGGAGTTGGGCCTAACAATCCATGGAAGAAAAACTAAATGGATTAAAAATGTCTATTGACCAGCCTATTAATCCAATGAAGTGGTAAATCAGTACATACATCTGGGAGGGGATCTGTAGGACTAGAATTGAAGGGGAAAAAAAATGTAGGCTGTATTGTATTTGGGAAAACTTTCAGTACTTTCAGTCCCTCCCTTACACAAAGAGCAATCTCTTTACACCCAGATGTTCTCTGGAGGAAGTGATATGTTTGCAAATCTTGGGACATCGCAAGAAATGAGGAATCAGAGTTGCTGGTGACCTAAAAGGTGCATGCTGAGTACGAGTCTAATGTAATGTATTTTTAATGATAGGTAAAAACAGATTTTTTTTTGGTCATTCAAACCTGTGATTTCACAGGTGTTGGGAATTCTTGATGATGAAACTCCTGCCAATGGAGGTCAAATCAACAAATATTTATTAAGTGCTTCCTATATATACCAGGTATTTTGCTAATAATGAAAATGCAAATAAAACGTAAATAGTCCTTGGCTTCGAGGAACACTCATTCTAACGGGTGAAAACATCGGAACGTACTTGATAAAAACAGAACAGGCTACCTTAGAGGGGACAGCACTAACGGCTAGAGGGTACCCAGGAAAGGCCTCCTCAAGGAGGTACAGTTTGAATAAGTCTTCAAGGAAGCCACGGAGTCTCAGAACTGGGGTTGGTGGGGGGAGTATTTCAATGGTTGAAAAGGAGCTTAAAGGTATTGTGTTAGAGAAACAGCAGAGGGGACCGTATCACTGGACCACAGAGTCGGAGAAGAGGAGAGGAATGTGTTAAAAGATTAGAAAGACAGGAAGGGTCCATGTAGTGAAGAGCTTTAAAGGCTGATCTGGGGAGTTTCTATTTGATCGTAAAGGAAAGAGGAAGCCACTGGGCTGGAGTGATCAGTAGAATATGGTCAGACCTATGCTTTAGAAAACTATTGTGGCTGCTAAGTAGCAAATGGAGTGGAAGGGGAAGAGACTTGAAACAGGTTAGCCAATCAGAAGGCTATTGCAGTAGTCCAGACAAGAGGTGATAGAAGCCTGAACCAGGCTGAATGGTGGCTGTCTGAGTGGAGAGCAGACGAAGGATATGGGAGAAATATAGTTGTTTGGCACCTTGCAATCCTGGAGAGTGACCCGAGGCACTGAAAACTCAAGTAACATTCCCAAGGACACACAGTCAGCAAATGCCTTAGTCAAGATTTGAACTCAGGACTTCCTGACTCTAAGGCTAGCTCTCTAACACCGAAGAAATGCCAAAGGAGGTAGGCTTTTCATATGGTGAGAATGAAGAATAATTGATAGATAGCTCAAATGTTCCAGTAGGACCACTCCCAAATGGAAAAAGACCTAGACAAAGTTCTCTAGCATGTTGGATGGATCTTTGGAGAAAGAACATGAAAAACCATGGACCGGAATTGTACAGGATAAGAAGACATGGATAGATGGTGACCTGCATCATTGTGAGCAGGAACTGTCTTTTGCCTTTCTTTGTATTCCCAGAGTTTAGCCTAGTGGCTGGTACATAGTAGGTGCTTAATAAATGCTAGCTAACTTGACTTACTGATCTACAGGATTATTAGAATAACTCATACAAAGTGGCAGTGAGTCTCAAATGAGACAATGTATGTGAAGCATTCTGCAAAATGCAAAGTGCTGTGTAAGTACCTGGTATTGTTGCTGTTATTCTCATTATTTTGATGGCCAAAATATCTTCCCAATTAATGCCCAGATTTTTTATGCACTGGATTTTTTTTTCCCAGGCAGTTGGGGTAAAGTGACTTGCCCAGGGTCACACAGCTAGTAAATGTCAAGTGTTTGGTCTGAGGCCAGATTTGAACTCAGGTCCTCCTGACTCCAGGGCCAGTGGTCTATCCCCTGCACTACCTAGCTGCCCCTACACTGGATTTTCTTAAAGCATAACTCTCTCTACCCCTCCTCATAGAACAGTATTTATGTAAGGGGTCAGGCAGCTCACTGTTGATGAAGAAGGGCAAAGTTCTTGGAGAAGGTGGTTGAGCCACTGCATTTTCACACACAGAGCCAGGGGACACTTCTCAGGTGACTGGATTTTTCTACAATATATGGCAGAGTGAGGGAAATTGGTTAGTATATTTCATGGACACTACCATCAGTGTGATCATTGAGAATTAAAGCAAGAAAACTGACTGATACCTCACTGCAGTATTTCACTGCTAGCAAAATACTACCCAGAGTCCTTTCAGAAAGGTTATTTTCTCTTTTTCTCCCCCCCCTTCTCTCCCTCCCTGCCTACCTTCCCTTTATAGGATATATATGTATATGTGTATACACCTATGTGTGTACATATACATACCTTATTTGTATACATATACATGCATATACACATACTCACTCGCTGTTAACCTATGATTGTACCAGAAGTACTGAGCACAACACTGGAGACCTCTGTGCTAAATTTGGAAACATTACAGGTATATAAAAGATCAAAACAAAACCATGAGACCACGAGTGGCCTTTGGACATGCCTGTACACATCTGCTTGCTCCTATACACAGACCAGACACTGAGTTCCTTGAATGCCATTATGAAGTTCTCAATTATACAGTCCTAGGAGATTTAAAGCATCTTCCTCCCAGACACCTCGGGCGGTACACAGTGCAAGTGTCACGAGTCTCCATTTACAGCCAAGGAAACAAGCAGAGCAGGTGAGCAAAGTGATTTGTTCAGTGTTGCACAGTCACTGAGTGTCAGCAACTGGACCCAAACCAAGTGGCTGCAGTCCATGACCCAAAGACTTCCTTTTCTTTTTTCTCTTTTATTTTTTTCCCACTTAATAGTATTTTATTTTTTTCCAATTATATGTAAATATAGTTTTCAACATTCACTTTTATAAGATTTTGAATTCCAAATTTTCCCCCTCCCTTCTCCCCAAGACAGCATGCAATCTGATATAGGCTATACATATTTCCACATTAGTCATATTGTGAAAGAAGAGTCAAAACAAAAAAAAAAAGAGAGAAAATACTATGCCTGAATGCTTTCTTTTCAATAGCTATAAAGATCTACTCCTGTTTCTGTACACAGGAACACATCATTCATCACAGATGCAAGTATAAAGGTATATCTATCTGGTCACATTATGTAACTTGTGGACACATGCAAACACAGACACTCTATAAAGCCATATCAATCTACTTAAAGGGAAAAAAGAAGAAAAAACTACTCTTGTGTAGAGCTAGATGCACACAGGCACACATAAATGTATCTATATACCCACAATGCCACACAAAAAAAGTGTTTATATATGTGCAAATAAAAACAAAGCAAAACACCCTTTCAATGCTCTGGAAAACTCTCTAAGACTGTGTGTTGCAAAGAAGGTGCTGACTCAAATTAGTAGAGAAGGTTTCTCCACGTGGGAGTTTCCAACACCAATTAAATCCTAGGTTCAGGCCTTATCCTCATTCTAAAAGCAAGTGCTTTCTAATAGTCAGTTATCCACAAAAGAATGAACTGTTTCTCCTAGAGAGCTCCCATCAGCAGAGGTGTTAAAGTTGGAAACGGAGGAGATTTCTCTTCCACTGGGCAGGAAGTTGGATTACATAATGTCAAAGGAACCTTTCAACTCTAGGAATATGTTATTTTTGAAGATACGAAACCATTCTCAGAAGGCACCAAACCACTGTCTTTAAAAAAAGAAAACAGGGGCAGCTAGGTGGCACAGTGGGTAGAGCACTGACTGGCTTTTGAGTCAGGAGGACCTGAGTTCAAATATGGTCTCCAACCAGACACTTAACACTTACTAGCTCTGTGACCCTGGGCAAGTCACTTAACCCCAATTGCCTCTCAAAAAAAAAAAATCAGATTGCATAGGAAAAACCCTGGAATTATTAGGCTCTGAGGGAGGTGTCTTATTTTTTCTGTCAGTTAGGGTACCATTTAATGATTAACATAAATTGTAACTTGTAAATGCTCAATATGGCTAAATTACAGCTTCTTAATGTTTAATATAATTTAAGCTATACTCAATGAGGACCTGGCCCATCAATTAACATTTAAAAAGGATGAGGGGATAAGCATGTACGAGTAAGAAAACACTTGTAATGGGGCATTTCTGACTCTAAGAGGTGAGCTGTACAAATTGAAAATTACAGTACACGGGAAGTAGTATTCTAAATTTATAGAAAGAAAAAAATTTATGAATGAACATAAATGGCTAAAGAGTTATGAGCCCATCAGTATAAGAATATATATGTGCATATAGAAGAAAAAACTAAGTATTTTGCACAACAAACTTGTCTCAACATCAAAAGATATTCATAGGCAGGAAGAAGCCATTCCACATATAAAAGAAGATTTAGTGTTCTTTAAAAAGGGAAGAATGTATGAGGAACAAGGAAGGCACTGACTCATCCAAGTCTCAGGTTAGAAATGTTTCACAGAGGAAGACAGCATTATGTTTTTCTACCACCATTATTTTTCTCTTGGTTGTAAGCAGACAACAGATACTTTTTCTGCCCTAAGAAATACACCCTTGAGTAGTACCAGCCAAAAATTTTACACGTTGCCTGTCAAAATTATTAGGTTACTGCTAACACCCCTAGGTGAGCCTTCTTTGCTAACTGGCCAGTACCAACTCTGGAAATGGAAACTAGAAGATAAATTAATATAGAACTGGCCTATAATCTGGGAATCTTAAGTTTTGAAGAGCCTTCTGTTTCTAGACTAGACTATCATTTAAACTACTTGAGAAAAAAAAAGTGAGCATCTATAAAGAAGTGCTCCCCCAAGAAGCAAAGAGTATGGGCTGGTTCCAATTTGACCAGCAGTTTTATTCTTCTGTGTTCACTGTCTTGGTCTGCACTTGTTGGTACTCTAGAGCCGCCACCAGTTCTTATGTGTGTCAGCCTCAATGACACCATCCCCTTCTCCTCTTAGCTCCCTTTGAGAAGATATGGTAGTGATGGTTGTTTTAAACCAAAAAGCGTTACTAGCATTTAAGTTCAGAGACCCTGACTTGTAAGAGACAAAAGAGGTAACCCACTCCAACTCAAACCTGAACAAAAATGACTACAGAAACATCCTATCTAGTTGTGTTCATCCCATCCCTTGCCTGCTTCTTAGATCAACCCCATCCCCACCTTACCCCATCACCCTGTGACTAAAACTGCACTCTCCCATGATCACTTAATTGCTCAATCTAATGGCTTTTACTCAGTCCCCAGTCTTCTCGACCTCTCTGCAACACCTGACATTGTGATACCTCTCACTGACAAGTGTCTCAGTACCACATGTGCTCGTTCTTTTGGTGCCTGAGTACATCGTCCATTTGGGCCTGGTAATGGAATTCATCAAGAGTAGCGAGGTGTTCTCTTACTAGCTCCTTACTGATCTTGGTAGTCAACTCCTTATTGGACATTTTGGTTCTGTTACTAGTTCAAAGATCATTCTTCTTGGCACAGAAGATAGTAGCAAAGTGAGAACTCACTTGTTCTGCTTTCTCACCATCAAGGATCAATGCTCCCTCTACCCCGCTGTGGTCTTATACCATCTTTGTTCCTCCTCTTTAACCTCACACTACTTAAAAGCTTTACAAAGGAAGTTTCTAGTATGTACCACTCCTTGTGCTAACAAACGGCACACTTTTTTAAGTGCCTATATTGTGCTATGTGCTAGAGATACAAAGATTAAAAATTAAATGGTCACTGTCCTCAAGGAACTTGCATTTCACTTGGTAAAAGCATATAACGTTTATTAGTTATTTTAAAGAAAACTATCTATTGCATAAGGAAAGGCAGATGCAAGAGACATTGTCTCATGTGAGTCAGGATGAGCTCTCCATACCCTGAGCTATATTACATACCATGAACCATCCTGGTCTCACAAAGAGGAGTTCCTCTGAAATACACTAGTGGAGAGAAGACCAACAAAACCATCTGATCTGATCAGACAAATGAATCACGACCTGGCTGAACAAGCTAATGGTAATAAACTCAGGAGAATTAAAAACTCAAATAGAGTAGAACTCTGTAAATAGCACAGATGGTATTGCAGATCTGCAAAGCTCAAATAAGGAAAATCGGAGCTTAGGGAAAGGAAAAGAAAACAGAAGCAAATTTCAAAAACTAAGTCATAGAACATTTGCACTGGGCCTTAAGAGTCCCAGGTCAATACTCCTTCCTTAGTTTTCCAAATACATGTTATATGTATTGAGACACAGAGCAGTCTGGAGAAGAATTAACATTTTATTTTATATACCCACACACATGTATACACATATGTATGCATATGCACATGTAAATCTATCTATATGCATGGGTCCATGCATATAACACACATGTTCCTCATTTTCTTATCCTTGTGACATGGTACAATGCAAAGAGCTCTGTACAGAGTGGGATTTAGTATATCTGAGTTCACATCACTAACTAGTTGAGTTATCCTAAGAAAGCCATATCTCAGGATCTAGCTTCCTTATCTGTAAAATGAAGCAGTTGGACCAGATGATCTTTAATGTGCTTCCCAACTCAAAAAGCCTATGATGTGAGGCATGTGGTGGGGCTTTATTTGTACTTTGAAAGTTTTAATGCCACTGAATCGGAAGGTTCCATAAGTAAAGCACTGAGCAAGCAGGTTCCAGTCTGGGGCATAAGCCATCAGAAAAAAAAAAAACAGAAATAGAAATAGCTCAAAGAAGTTCTGTCAAAAAAAAAAATTGAATGACTAAGCAAGGACTAAGAAAGGCCATAAAAAGGACGAGAGTGGGAATTAAGTGACAGGAGAAGGTAATATATTGCCAAGACCCTGAATGAATTTTTTTGCCTCACTCTCCACAAGCTGAAGGTCACTGCTCAGAGAAAATGGAATAAATTTTCCAAGAGGAAAGTGAAATATGAAAATGTTTTAAGAGGATACCAGTATGAACAATTAGGAATTTGATATAATTAGAGATGACAAAGGATTGGGATCAAATGAATTATATTACAAAGTTCTTTTGAAAAGAGCCAAAAAAGAAATATAGCACAGTGAGGCTGAAGGAAGGAAAGAGCAAAGGGAAAAAAAAAAAACTGAAGGGACAGCAGAGATCATTAAGTCAGTGTACACGTGGCAATGTTTTTTTACTGGTTCTTTGAAACTTTTACCACAAAATTTCCTTATGCTGTAAAAAAGGAAGGAAGGAAGGAAGGAAGGAAAGAAGAATACTGACTCTTCCCAGATCTATTCCTCCATTCCTGGTCTACATCCTTTGTACCACCTGAAACTTACTGAGATTTCTGAGAAAAACTCAGATTGTGAAGTGTGAACTAGTCCATGGTAGATAATGGAGGAATGTACTTTTTTACAATGTAATTCAGAATGAAGAACACTAATTCAGTCAGAGGATTACAGGATTTAAAACTGAAAAGGAACTTAGACATCATCCAGTTCAACGGTGTCTCATTTTACAAATGAGGAAACTAAGGTACACAGAGGCTGTGGTTATTTCAAGCTCATACAGCTAAGTTTAGAGGAGACAGATCTAAAAGCCAGGTTTCCAAATTTTCATTCTTTCACTCTATTGTGCTAACCAGGATAAGTAGAAAAGCAGAACAGAGTTAATAATTTTGTCTTTTGGACAGATGCCAAGACTTAAACCATAAAAGATAAATTCAAACTGAGATTATAGGCAAACTATTGGAAACACAGATTAAATTTCTCACTGAGCTTGTAGAATCAAAAAGTCCTACTACAGCTTTAAGAAACTGGTTTTATAGTCTTCCAGACTATGGGCCATTCACCTACAGTTGGTGCCAAACAGCAAGTACCAGCCAATGTCCCCACATGGCTCCCTGAATGCAGCTTGTTCCGGTCAACCTCCTCTTTGGGACCCCCTCAAGGCAGGGATAGCTCTACACCCCTTGCCAGCAGGAAGCAGTTTCAGAAGCCGAGACTTTCGCCCCTTACTCCAGAAGAATTTGGGTCCCATTTGTTTTGAGGGGGGAATGATGGGGTTGGGATCTGGGCCCCAGAAAGGAAAAACCCTGGACTTTCCCACATGGCCAAATCTCTGACTTTAGTCTGAGGCTATAACCCCATCAACTGGCCTTTCTTTGTGGCTACACCCAATCTCCCCTCCATTGTCTTGCCTCCATTACCTCATAGAGTACTTGGCCACTCCTAGATCCCTCCCACAGGCTTTCTGTACATAAGGTCCATCTTGTCTCCATTAAGATACTTAGATTCTTATAATCTAGCCACTGTTCAGACTCCTTAAGAGTCTGCCCAATATGACGGATGTTCTAATAAACCTTGTCTTTGGCTGGAAGAAAAAAAAGAAATTTCCTTTATAAATGTAGCCTATGTTCTTGCTGCATGTAAGAGATGTGGAGTGAAGATGAACCAACCCAGGTCATATAATTGACTTAGAGTAAGCTTCTGTAAAACTTTTGAATCTGTCATGACCATAATTAGCCTACAGAATGAGTAAGCATGGAATGGAAGAATGCACAAAGTGACATTTTAATCACAGAGTGGATAATAACAGAAAATGTAAGTATTTAAAAGGGGAAGAAGCTGTATTGGCAATCAGTTCCACTAATTTTAAAAAAAATACCAAACAGTATTCATAATACTGTTACAAGTATACTTTATGTGACAAACGATGGCGAATGGTATAAACAAAACAGCCAGAGGATCCAAAGCCTTTATATGGAAAGTAAAAGCATGATTACGTAGAACTCCTATTAGAATTTACCCCCCAAAAGTGGTATAGGGTGATATGATATAAGGCTTAAAAGGACAAGGTAAATGGAAAGAACAATTTGATACCCACTGGCTACTGACTATGCTACTATCTCCATCAAGAGAACTGGACTGAAGTCAAGAAAAGATCTGTTTACAACATAAGCCAATAGAGTGCTACTATGGGAACAAGAAAAATTCCATTAACTCACTAGATATTTAAGGTTGGAAGGACAAAGAAAGAAGATATCAATTAATCCCTGAGAGGATATGATTGGGGAAAGCAGTCTACCAGCCACCTATATTTGAGGATAATGCAGATGGCCATTTTTCTTTGCACCATCATTTAATAAAAGGGCTGGAAGAAATGCTTCCTGGAAAAGAAAGCCTTGAACCAAAGCACAAGGCTATCAATGCACATGCACGGTCCACAAACTATGGTTGTCATTTCATACAGACATTGTATGTAGGTCATTATATGTCGCATGGTCAAATGGAATGAGTGTTGGGCTTAATTAAGAGTTAGAAGACCTTGGCTGGAGCATCAGCACTGTCCTTTGCTAGCTGGCTGAACTTGAATACAGCACATAATTTCTACTAGCGGCTGTCTCCTCACAAGTGAAAGACAGATCAAATACTTCTCCCATCTACTTCATAAAAACACTGTGTTGGGAATCTGGAGACCCAAGTTCTAGTCAGGCTCTGTCACTTACTATCAATATTTTGCACTGCCTCACTTACATAGTTCAGATGAGATAATGTATAAGGTATATGAGAGAGGGGGGAGTATGAACATGCACATGACCTGTCTGAAGCCAGGGAGTAGCTATATAGCCTGATCACAAAGATTGTATGCTACAGGTCTGACCTGGTCAGGGCTTCGTTTGGAGGCCTCCTGCTCCCAGGAAACCTACCGCCCTGGAGTCTATTAATACTCTGTTCAGATTCAGTTGTTGTTCAGTAATTTTTCAGCCATGTCCAACTCTTTGTGACCCTATTTGGGGTGCTCTTGGCAAAGATACTGGAGTGGTTTTACCATTTCTTTATCCAGCTTATTTTAGATGAGGAAACTGAGGCAAACAGGGTTAAATGACTTGTCCAGGGTCACACAGCTTAGTAAGTGTGTGAGGCAGGATTTGAACTTAGGCCCTGGGCTCTATCTACTGCACCACCTAGCTACTGTTCTAATTTAGTACAACACTAAAGCTATCCACTACCAGAAACATTCTGGCAGATAGGGGGGCTTTCTCAATAATCAAAGCTCCCCTGTCTACTATCTCTACCTGCCTAGAATCTCTATCACTGGGCTCAGGAGGATCAGAGATTAGGTCTAGAGGCTTCACTACTTCAGAATCTGCTGCTCTGCTTGAAGGCTATACCTACTCTAAATGTTGTCCCTACAAAATGACAGCCCTTCATTTATACCTCCCCCCCGCCCCGGGCAGGGTGATGTCGTCATTAACATTAATTAATATCAACATTCTAGACTCTATCACTGATCCAGAAGGAGGATATCACTCTGCACTTCTCAGGGATAGGATTTGTCACATTCCTCTCTCCAGAACATTGCTGAGGCTCATTTATCCTATGCCTCCACAGGAACAGCCTTTCTCTGCTACAAAGCTCTCAGGGTCTGGATTTGGAAGCCTGAACCCACTGTCTCATCTGCAGGCCTTACAGCCTCCATCTTACTTTGTCAAAACAGATAACAAAAATGTAATACTACTACCTCCGACCTCAATAATTATTTTTTTTTCAAGTTCTTTCCCCCCTGGTTATTTATTTAATTTTTGCCATACATCCCCCCCCAATTAATAAGAATGTATTTTCTCTCCAGTCCACCTTTACACAACATAAAAAAAACAAATGAACCTAGTAGTCTGTTAACACTTAACCCAAAGACCCCAACTACTGGGACTGACTCACTATTCAACTGATAGGAAAACTGGAAAGCACTCTGGCAGAAATTTAGTATAGACTAACATCTCACACTATACATCAAGATAAGCTCAAAATAGATATATGACTTAGATATAAAAGGCCACGTAACAAATTAGAAGACCGAGGAAGAAACTGCCCTCTATATCTTCTTGTTGTCAGGACCCAACTGAGGATACCAAGTCCAAGCAGAAGCCAAGATCACGCTCTGTGTTGGGGGAATCTCACCAAATCTTGTTTCTGTTTCCACAGCATCTCTCTCACATCTGCCCCTTTCTCTCTGCCCACAGATATCACTTTTGTTCAGACCCTCATCACCTGAATTACTGCAAAAAAGCCATAATTGGTCTTCCTGCCTCTAGTCTCTTTCCATTCCAATCCATCCTCCATACAGAGGCTAAAGTGATTTTCCTAAAGCATAGGTTTGACTATGTCAATTCTCCTACTCAATCAACTCATTGGCTCCTTTGATTACCTCTAAAATCCAATATAAATTCCTCTGTATGGCCTTCAAAGCCCTTCACAACCAATTTACCTTCCCAGACTTACTGCACATTATCGTCCTTCATACACTCTATGGGCCAATCAGAGGGTCCTTCTTACTCTTCCTCATGCACACTGCTCCGTTTCCCTTGGCACTGGGTGACCCCTGTGCCTGGACTATAAGTTCTCCTCCTCTCACCTTCTTAGAATTCCTAATTTTCTTCAAGGCCTAACTCAAGCACCACATTCTGCATGAAGCCTGTCTTAATCCTCCTAGCTGCTGGTGCCCCCATCCCTCAAATCACCTTTTATCCATTTTTAAATCTATTTTGCATAAACTCATGCACAATGTTGTCTCCCATACAGAATGCAATCCCTCCCCAAAGAAAGGTCCTGTGTCCCTTTTGTCTTTGTGCCTCCAGCCATTAGTATATCTGGTACATAGCAGACCTTTAATAAATGACTGTTGATTATTTGATTGAATATGTTAATCGTGCATCATCCAACCCCCAAAGTGTCAGGCACTCTAAGTGCTGAGGACACAAATACAAATAAATAAGACAGTTTCTGACTTCTGGGAGGTTTAACATTCAATGGGCAGAGTGACGGGGGGGAGACAACACATAACAGAGACCTTGGGGGATGATTTAGAGATGTCTCGGAAGTGATGTCAAAGTCTGTTTTTGAGCAATATCAGGCCTAGGTTCACCTGTCAGGGCCCAGCATCCCAAGGCCAGGGGCCAAGAGTCTGGTGGGAGAGGAATGGAGAAGGGGGTAGGGCAATAAGCATTTATGAAGGACCTAGTATGTGCCAGGCACCACGCTAAGCACTTAACAAATGTTCTCACTGATCTTCACAACAACCCTGCAAAGTAGGTGCTATTATATTCATGTTTTATAGTTGAGAAATCTGAGGAAGCAGACAGAGGTAAAGTGACTTGCCCAGGACCACACAGCTAGTAAATATTTGAGGTATGATTTGAACTCATGTATTCCTGACTCCAGGCCCAGCGCTGCATCCATTCCTCCACCTAGCTGCCAGGCATGTGCCTAGGGCAATGAGGAAGATTGGAATAGAGTAGGGAGACAGTTGAGGCAGGTACTCCTTCCACAGGCTGTTGCAATAATCAAGGCATGAGGTGTTGAGGGTCTGCACCATAGTGGAGGCCATGTGCAGAGGAGAGAAGGAGGCATACTCGACACATATTGCAAAGGTGAAATCGACAGGCCTTGGCCACAGCTTGGCTATGGAGAGTGAGACAGAGTGAGGAATTCAGGAAGATCCCTAGGTTGTGAGCCCAAGAGAGTGGGAGGATAAATGCTGCCCTCAACAGTAATAGAGAAGGAGGGGAAAAGGTTTAAGGGGAAGGATCATGAGGACATTTATTTCTGGAGATGCTGAGTTTAAGATATTTATTGGACATCCAGTTTGAGATGTCTGAAAGGCAACTGGAGATGTGAGACTGGAGATCAGCAGAGGGGTTGTGGTAGGATAGTGAGATTTGAGAGTCCTCACCATAGTGATGGTGATTAAATCCACAGACACTGATGATCTCACTAAGTGAAAGGAAGAGGGCCCTATCCAATTTCCCATCCTGCTCTGTCCTCACTTTGCACTGTGCCCTTTAGAACCATCACTCTTTCATGACCACATTTCCTGTCCTGTTAGAACTTTTCCTCTTAAGACCCCTTGTACCTTCTTGTACTCGCAGACACATTCCTCCCCACAGAAGATGCAGCATTGCTGCCTCCGTCTCCAAAACTGGGTCCTTCTTCTCATGAGTGTTTTGACACGCTTGGCCAAAGGGAGAAGCAGGTGTACTTCACGATTCCCCATCCTCACTGGAAGTTCCTTCCACCTGTCTACAGATCCCAGGGACGATCCTCTATTGGTTCTCAGGGGATTACTTCTCATCTATCAAGGAGTTTAGTACACGACTCTCAGCCTTTCTTTCTAGTCCACCCCTGCTTTCATATATAAGGGTTTTAATATCTATATTAGAATCCTCTCAAACACCTGATACTCTTGTCCATCCATCTCAAGATCCATGACACATACAACACTTTTGTTTCACCTCAGCAACACACAGAAATAGTCTTATCCTTGGTATGACCATCACCCACACATGCTTTACTTCGATAATCCAGAAACAAAAACATCTGGCTTTCATCTCTGTCTTAAACTGCAGCCATGCATCACCAAGTGCTAGAGTTAAATCTCTAACTAGGTGTGCCACAGGCATCTTAAATTCAACATATCTTAATAGAATTCACTGTCTCTTTCCCAAAACTCAACCTTCAACCCCAAACAACTTCCTAATTTCCCTATTTCTGTTAAGGCATCACTATACTTTCTGTCATCCAGGTGTACAAACAGGGAGTCATCCTCAATTCTTTCCTACTCCTTCATCACCATCACCATCATCATCATTATCATCATCACCATCAACAGCTAGCATTTATATGGCATTTTAAGATTTGTGAAGTGCTTCACAAATATTTCATTTTATCCTCACAACCCTAGGTGGTAGGTGCTATTATTATCCCCATGGTACAGAGGAGGAAACTGAGGCAGACAGAGGTCAAATTATTTGTCTAGGGTCACATATCTAGTAAGTGCCTCAAACTGGATTTGAACTCAAGGTCTTCCTGACTCCAAGTGCAGTATTTTATTCATTACACACCTAACTGCCTCACATCCTCACACGTGCCGTGTCACGTTATTTCTATCTCCATGACATCTTTTATATCACCACCCTGCTTTCCACTCACATGGCCATTGCCCTAGACTAGGTCCTTTTCACCTCCTGCTGGGATCAATTGGTCTTCCTGCCTCTAATCTCTCCCCCTTCTCTAATCCTTCACAGAGCTGCCAAATTGATATTCATTAGGCACAGACGAGACCTTGCTACTTCCCTGATCAAGAAGATCCAGTAAGCTCCCTGTTACCTCTACGATAAAATACCCTCCTCTCCACTTTCTGGCACTTAAAGCCCTTTGCAGTCCGACATCAGGTTAGCTCTCTAGATTTACTGCACTCCGTTCTCTGCCACATACGATACTTCCCAAACCTGTTTCAGTGCTGTCTTCTGAACTTAGTGCTCCATTTTTTGCACTTGAGCCTTTCACAGGCTGTCTGCCCAGGCCCAGACACATCCCCCACCTCCCTTTCACTGTTGAAAAGCCTCAGTTTCATTAAGGTTTCTAAACCACCCTTGCACAGAGCCCTTCCCAATTCCTTTAGGTGTGTGTGCTCTCCTCCTTTCTCAAAAATTATCTTGTATTTATTTAATCGACATGCCTGTCATATGCCACCTCTTCCCTCCTTTGTCAAGTCCTACAGTGCAGGGATTTTTTTTTTCCTTTCTGTCTGTATTCCCAAAGCCTCGTGCAGTACCTTGCACAAAGGAGGTGCCTTTAGTAAATGCTTCCTGAATCAAACTGCTTATTGAATTGAATATACTTTTGCAAATGTGTAGTTATTTCTTACGTCACCCTTATTTCTCACAAACATATAAAACATTTCACCATCTGCATCACTGAAAAGAAAACAAATAGATGTGAGGTCCTATTCTGAAGCACATCACAGCGGCTCAGGCTCTAACTCAGGTCATAAGTTGTCACTGGGTTAAGTGTCGGCTGATAAATGAATGGTTTCTTCACCATCAAATGTCTTTTACTTTCAGGGACCAAAGCAGAGGACAGTGCTTCAAGCTGTTGCATTGCTTAAGGCTCTAAATAAAAACATAGAGGTCTGGAAGTCTACTTAATTGAAAACAGACAACCAATGTAAGTTGTAGTCTACTGAAGTAGATTACATTTCTCTGCAAAAATAATGCACTGCAAATAACAGACAGCAATTCCAGGCTTGGTTGGCAATCAGCTTATGCCTCCTCGGCAGAGCTGTTACTGAAATTACTTCTCAGGCTAATCACAACAGACTCAGTCCGTAAGTGAAACTCTGCTGACACCCTTTCTTCCTGACTTCTTAAAGCATATCATTCTATACCAGTCGAGTGAAAGAAATCAGATTTAAATTCAAAATTTACTCTTATAAACCCATCTAAAGACAATAATAAAAAGCATGAAAAGGGTGAGAGAGGATGGATTTGTTTTGAAAAAGTGGGTTTTCATTTCTGGAGTTTTGTTTTTTAAACAGATAGTGTGGAATAGAAGAAAGACTGATGGCTATTGGACTGACAGCAGTCAGAAGTCCTGGGTGTGGGTCTCTGCCTCTACCAGCTGACTGCTCTGAGCCTCACGTGCATTAATCAATCAATCAACAAGCATTTATTGGGCACTTACGATGGGCCAGGCACAGTGTTACACACCCCAGGACACAAAGAATCCCTACCATCAAGGGGTTCCCATTCCAATGGGGGATTTGACATATGCAAATAACATACAAGATAAATACAGAGTATATGGAAGATAACCTTGGAGTGGATGGGAGGACCAGGAAAAGGTTTTCTGGAGGTAATACTTCATCTTAGTGTTAAAGGAAGCCAGGGATTATTAAGAGTCAGAAGTTGGGAAGAAGAGCATCTGGATTGACTTCTTTCATCTCCTGCTCCTGAGGGCTTCTTCAGGATAAGTAAGGTACCCTGGCTTCCTGATTATCCAATCATATGTCTCCATTTATTCCTACCCGCTGTGAGGTGAACATTCTTCAGTCCTACAGGACACATCTCCATCTGCTAGGCAGCTGAAGCTCAAGGGCTGGTGTTAGGGAAGGGGAGGTGAGAACTCTACCAAATCTTGTGCCTCCCTCAGTGGGCTCTCTCTAGCCACTGATACTCTGTCTGCACTCCCTGATCAATCATTAGCATACTCTCATCCCCATATACTCACCCCATCCTAGATATCCTGAATCCACTGAACCCCATCCTCAACTCAATGTACCTCAGCCTAAGTTGAACTCCATATCTGCCCATCCCTTCTACTGTGCCCTCTGCAATGCCTACTCCATAATTAAACAAATTTCCTTTCATTGTAAATCCCTTTCTCACTTCCTCCATCTTCTAGCCCTCATTGAAACATAGATCCCTCTCACAGACCTTTCCCTTACCACCTTTTCCAGGACTGGCTAATTTTGTCTCAAAAGCTCTAACTCACTGGATGTGATGGGGGCATCAGACTATTCCTTGCTCTCCACTACTCCTTCTAGATTATTCCTTGCCACCTTCACTATACAAATTCTCCCCTCCTTCGAGGTTCATGCTATCAAAATTTATCACCCAGTCCAAATCCTAGTGGCTGTTATTAATAGAACCTCAGGACATTTTCCTTCCTTCCTCAATGGATTCAGTGTCCGGCTCACAATTCTTCTCTGCTCTCCCTCTCCTGCTCTCATACTAGGGATCTTCAACATACATATCAATGTCCCCTCCAATACCCTTATTTCTCAGCTCCTTGGTCTCCTCAATTCCCATGACCTACTACTTCACTCCAGCTCAGCTACACAGAGAGCAACACCCTTGATCTTCTCGCCACTCACAAGTGTCCATTTCCATGTTGATGAACTCCAAAATACATTCATCTGGCCATAATCTTTCATTGTTTCATCTTTCCCTATGCTTACTAACCTTTAACCCTATTCTTCATCCCTCACCACGCCCTCCATTCCTTGTACCCCTTCCTTCTTTCCCGCTCTGTCATCCCTGCACTGACAATCCTCTTCTCCGTCCCCCATCATGACAAGCTGGTGAACAAACTGAGCTCTACGTTAGTTACCCTCCACCCTCAATTTCCCTTGCTCCCCTTGTCCTATCATCAATGATGGTTTGTCAAACCTCAACTCTGATTTATATGCCCATCAATCATCTCCTTCACCCCTATTCATAAGCTGTTGAAAGGAGCTGAAGGAAATGATGAAACTGTGCTGACAGGGCTGTCAACAAATTTATGGTACGTAATCTCAACTGGGCCCTCACTGCAGCGATGCAAATGTTTTACTGCTCCCTAATTGATTCTCTATCCCACCAAGCACAATGGCTGTTCCAAATCTTCTCATTCCTCCTTCAGCCTCTTACTGCACCCCCACTGCCAACTCCTGTGTCTGAAGAGGTGACCTCATATTTCACCAAAACATCTGAGACCAACTGCTGAGCGCTCCCTTTTCTCTTCTGTTTCTCTCTCAGCACCTAGATATCTTTCTGTACTATATGCTCCTGCACTCTGGTCTCAGATGAAAAGGTGATCCATCTCCTGTCCAAGGTAAACTCTTCTGTAAGCACTCTTGATCCACTCCTCTCCTGAGTCTTCCAACAAATTGCCATTTCCACCCCTCTGCCCCCATCTTCAATCTGCTTATTTACTGGCTGCTTCCCTGCTGCCTATGCACATGACTACATCAAACCAAATCGAGCCAACGAGTACTTAACAAACATTTACTATGTGCCAAGGACTGTGTTAATTAAGCATTGGCATTCCCCCATCCTTAAAAATCCCTCACATGATCCAAACATCCTGCTAGCTTTTGTCCTGTATTTCTTCTCCTCTTCTTGGCTAAACTCCTAGAGAAAGCAATCTATAATTGGTGCTTCACTTCCTCTACTTTCACTCTCTTGTAAACACTCTGAAATCTAGTCTTCAACCTCATCATTCAACTGAAACTACCTTTTCTAAGATTGCTGATGATCTTAATTGCCAAATGTCATAGCTTTTCTCAATTCCAATTCTCCACCTTTCTTCAGGCTTTGACACTGTCAATCACCTTCTCCTTCGGGGTACTCTCCTCTCTAGGTTTTCATGACACAGCTGTCTCGTGGTTCTCCTCCTACTTGTCTCATGGCTCCCTTTCAGTTTCCTTTGCTGATTTTTCATTCACGTCATGCCCTCTATTGCTGGTGCTGAGTCCCACTGCTTAGTCCTAGGCCCCCTTTTCTTTCATTCTATACCACGGCATTTGATGATCTCATCAGCTCCCATGGGTTCAATCATCTTTATGCAGATGATTTCCAGTTTTATATATCTGACCCTAGTCTGTTTGTTGAGTTACAGTCACACAATTACAAATACTTTTTAGGCTTCCTGAAATGGACATCTTGTAGACATTTAAAATTCGACACATTCTTTTTTTTTGTTTTGTTTTGTTTTTTCTTTTTAGGCAATTGGGGTTAAGTGACTTGCCCAAGGTCACACAGCTAGTAAGTGTCGGTTTTTGGTCTGAGGCCCGATTTGAACTCAGGCCCTCCTGACTTCAGGGCTGGTGGTCTATCCACTGTGCCACCCAGCTGCCCCTAAATTCGACATATTCAAAATAGAACTCATGATCTTTCCTCAAAAACCATCCCCTCTTCTGAACTTCCCTATTATTGTCAAGTGTACCAACCTTAAAATGAACCAGGCCCACAACTTTGGTATTATCTTTGATTCCACACTCTTACTCACCCCACACATCCTAATCTTGTTCTTTCTACTTTCACAATGTCTCTCGTATTCATCTCCCTTCTATTTATATAAACACAACCTTAGTTCAGAACTTCATCACTTCTCTAACGGGCTACTATAATACCCTAACAGCTTTCTAACTGGCCAACTTGCCTGGTCATTCCCTACTCCCATTCTTCCGCTTTCAGCTGCCAAAGACATTTAAGTGTGGGTCTAACAACAGAACCCCTCTATTCAATAAACTGCAGTGGCTCCCTATTACTCCAAGAAAAATTAAGACTCCTGCATTTGACCTTTACAGCCCTTCCTAAACTAGTCCCTTTCGACCTTTCCAGCTCACCTTTATTCCTAGGACCCAGTGACACTGGCCCATTTGCCATTCCTAGAACATGGCACTTCATCCCCTACCTCTGGGCTTTTACACTGGACATCACCCATGGCCAGAACATGCTGACCCCTCACCTCTGGACCTTTCTGAATAGTTTGAAATCTTGGATTTTTATAAATTCAGTTTTAGTGCCTGCATATGAAAAAGAGATGAAGCCAGGAAAATGACTGAGCCCTACTTCTGGCTACAGTTAAAAATTCAATAGGTATCCACTGTAAGTCAAATCGTTTCCATATCTTGTTAATTTTTTTCCCCCAAGCACTTCTGCTTCTGTAATTTTTTTCCCTTTTCCACCTCCCAAGTCTGCACCTTACCTATGCTATAACTTCAATTCTAGAAACAAAACCAGAGAAGTAAAGCCTTGAAATGGATTAATTTTCATTTATCGTTGGCTGTCCTTAACCTGTAAGAGTCTTTTTTCAGGTAAGACTAATAAATCATGAGCACATGAAATTAAAACCAGAGGGTATTTTTGTTTCTTGACATGGAAAAGTGATCTTGAAAATTCTGGCTTACCCAAACTAATTTGTGCTTTACCCAGACCTAGTGCTTGGCTCTGTGGAAGATAGAATGTGTATACAAACAGGATATTTAGAAATCTAAATTATATTAACTTAATCAGTGGCCATTTTACATTACAGATTTCACTAAAGCTTGTCTTACTTTTGTCTTCCCACTGTGAATTGAAGAATGCAGTTAAAAAATAAAACTGTAAATATGATCATTGTGATCATTCATAAAATCACAAATTCTGAGAACTGGGAGGGGCCTCACAAGGCCACCTCATCCAACTCTTACCTGAAATGTGAATTCCCACTTTAACAGCCCCAAATAATGGATCAACCAGACTTTGCTTGAACACTTCCAGTAATGGGGAACTCAATATTTAACAAGACAATTTTATATTTCATAAACTCTGTAAAAACATGGTCTATTTCTTCTTTATACTATGCCGAGATTTGTTTTCCTGAGTCTTCTATCCAGTGATCCTATTTTTCCCCTCCTTAGGGACCAGACTAGTTTAATTCTTCTTTTACATAAAGGTCCTTTCAAATAAGTGAAGATGGCACTATTTGGCTTATATGGAAAAGTAGTCTTGAGTTAATCTACTTGAACTGATTTAAGCTTATCCTAGATCTGTGGGAGATGAAATGAGTCTGATGCTCCTAAGGATACATTCTTTTCTTGCAAGTTTTGCTGAAATTGTAATCTTCCAACAAGTGAAATGTGATTAAATTGTGACAGTAATTAAGTGATAATAATGATAATAATAGTGTTCTGCAGTTTCCAAAACA
Source organism: Phascolarctos cinereus (assembly GCF_003287225.1). NCBI lineage: Eukaryota > Metazoa > Chordata > Mammalia > Diprotodontia > Phascolarctidae > Phascolarctos > Phascolarctos cinereus. The sequence goes on from NW_027555847.1 coordinate 637,051,367, forward strand.
CTGTATATATATTTATTTAAGCTGATCTTTACAACAGCCTTGTGAAGTAGGTAGGGCAAGTATTATTCTCATTTGACAGAGGAAAAGTCTGAGGTTTAGAAAGGTTGAGTGACTTGCCTGGGGTCAAACAGGCTGGATTTGAACTCCGGTCTTCCTGACTTTTGGGTCCAGTGCTATATCCACTGTGACAGCTAGCATACAATACTTTCACACTCTATAAATTTCAGGCAAACTGGCCTACTTACATCCTACTAAATAACATTTCAGGTCCCACCCCTATGCCTCTGCACAGGGTGTCAACTCTATCCTACTTCTTCTTCTTAGAATTTCTATCTTCCTTTGAAGCTCAGCTGAAGTACCACCTCCTACCTCAATCAATCAATCAACTTATATCAAGTGCTTACCATGTGTCGAGTATGGGGCTAAACATGAAGCTAACAGAAGCAAAAGTAAAAATAGTCCTTTCCTTCCAAAAGTTTATATTTTAGTGGGGGAGATAGCATGTAAATTAATTAAGTACATACAATATGTATACAGAGCAGATGGAAGGTAGTCTTAGAGGGGAAGGCTCCAGCAACGAGGGGAACCTGGAAAGGCCTCCTGCAGAAGGCGGAATTTGAGCTGAGTCTTAAAGGAAGCCTGGGATTCTAAGACGCATAAGTGAGGATGAGCAGTGTTCCAGGCATGGGGGAAAACTAGGGCAAAAACAAGCACCTGGAGATGAAGGGTTCTGTGTAAGAAACAACAAGGAGTCCAGTATGGCTGAATCATAAAGTGCATAAAAAGTAGCTGAATGTAAGAGAAATGAAAAGAGAGTGTGAGGGAAAATAGGACCCAAAGTTATTATGCAACATGTTGATGGACTACTCCCTCAATACCCAGTGGCCTAACATTTACAAAGTGCCCCCAGCCACTATCGAAAGGGAAAAAAAATTTAACAAATTATGCAAGGACAGAGTAAAGCAGATGGTTTCATCTAACATTGTAACAACTATTTGCTGTCCTTGGAAAAGAGACCCTGTAGTTTTGTCTAAAAGGTCTTTCTCAATTGCAAAAGTATTTGGTCACTTCTCCTTGTCTTCTGTCCTTGAACTGAATGACAGATACATTCCAAATGCTCCCCTCTTTTGGTGGATTCCCCCTCTTTCTCTACCCCTCTTCTCTCCTATGAAATGCTTTAGTTATCTATCCTATCAAAAAATGCTGCTGATTGGCTATTTTCTCTAAGTAGGTCTAAAAGGTTATAAAAACCAAATCTGTGCCCTAGGAAACTGAGTCTGCTGTCAGTGACAGCAGCCCTCCTCAGCATGCTAATAAATCTCTTTGCTTTCAGTTTGGCCTCCTATCTTTGACCCACAGTCATGAGGCCCTCACTGATGAGTACACTAATGATTACTCCCAAGAGTCTATATTTCTCTCAGTTGAGAGAATTTCACATCAGTAGAAAGGGGCCATCTTCTGAAGAGCTTTAAATACTAAACAAAAGGTTTTATGTTTGATCTTGGAAGTAACAGGGAGCCGCTGGTATTTAATGACTATGGGGAAGATATGATCAGACCCATGCTTTAGAAAAAGCATTTCAGCAGCTATGTGGAGGATGGTTTGGAATGGAGAAAGACTTGAGGGGAGGGAGATGAAAAGGTTATTATAGCAGTTAAGTGGATATAGTGAGAACGAAATGGGATGGTGAATGAAAAGAGAGAAAGGGACATGTACAAGAGGTGTTATGAAGGTAGAAATCACAATACTTGGTAACTGTCTGGATAAAGGAGGTGAACAAGAACTAGGAGTCAAGGAAGGCACTGAGGTGACAGATCTGGCTGGCTGAGAGAATGGGGACACCCTCAACAGTAATGGGAAAGTTCAGAAGAGCGGAGAATTGGGGAGGTAAAGATAATCTGATCTTGCCAGCAACTCCCAAATCACTTCATATTTCCCGTGTGTGTGTGTGTGTATACACACACATACACATACATAGATGTATATTATATGATTAGTTTATTTAATATTCATGTTATTCATGTTGCTTCCCCAGTATATTACGAGCTCCCAGAAGGGAAGGACCATTTCTATTTTGTCTTTGTATAACCAGTGTCTAGCATAGCACCTGTCACATAGGGGGTGCTTAATAAATGACTGCGGAATGAACAAAATAAGAGTGAAAAGGTAGGTGGGAACCAGGTGATGATTATAATCATAAGAAACTGCCTCTTAATTATTCTCCCTGCTACCAGTCTCTCCCCTGTCCAATCTATCCTCCACACAACTACCAAAATTATCTTACTTAATTACAGATCTAATCATATGATGCCCCTTCTCAAATGTCTCTGGAATAAAAAATCAACTCCTCAAAAAGCCTGATTTAAAGCCCTTCATAATCAAAGGTAGACCGACCTGTCCATTCTTTTTTTGTTGTTGTTAATTTTGATGAGGCAATGGGGTTAAATGACTTGCCCAGGGTCACACAGCTACTAAGCATTATGTGTCTGAGGCTGGATTTGAATTCAGGTCCCCCCTGACTCCAAGGTCACACACCTCTATCCCAGCTGCCCCTGACTTATCCATTCTTATGTCACCCTCATGTGAATAATATTAAGGCAGCTAGGTATCATACTGAATAAAGCACTGAGCTTGGAGTTAGACCTGAGTTCAAATCCAGCCTCAGACACTTACCAGCTGTGTGACCCTGAGCAAGTCACTTAACCTCTGTTTGCCTCAGTTTTCTCACATGTAAAATAGGGATTAATAATAACACCTGCCTCTCAGAGTTGTCATGAGGTTCAAATGAGAAAATACTTGAAAAAGGTACTTAGCACAGTGCCTGGCACCGAGAAGATGCTTAATAACTACTTACTCCCTTGCTTTCACTGGAGGACTAAACACAGCATACCTTCACTCTACACAACTTGTGCTCCCCATGACTGGGATGCACTCCCTCCTTGCTTCCACCTGGTAGGATCCTCTTTAGTTTCCTTCAAGACTCAGTTCGGGCGACACAGCTTCATCTCCCTGGTCCTTAGTGTTCTCCAAGTACTCAAATGACCTTATATTTACCAGCCAGTGGACGTGCTCCATCCCTACCCCCTGAATAGAATGCAAGCTCTTGGAGGGCAGGGACTACTTCATGTTTGTCTCTCTAACTCTAGCCTGGTGGGTGCTCCATGTTTTATAGGTCATAGGACATGAATTTAGATCCCATCTTTGTCATTTACTACTAGGTGACCATGGTCAAGTTGTTTATCTCCTCTGGGTCCAGGGGATTGGACTGGATGGCATCTAAGGTCCCTACAACCTGTGATATATGAACTCTGCATCTACTGCCCTGCATGGTTTCAACACATAGGACCAAGATGTCCTTCCCATTACAAATGCATAGTCCCTAATCTCACCACCACAGGCCTTGATTGATACTGTCTCCCTCAGCCTCCTCTCCCCTCTGACTGGAGGACTGGAGGCCCAAACTCCTCCCAATGCCTTCCTTTAAAGAAGGCAGAAATTGGACTCAGCTTATGCCAACTCAGCATCGATTGGCTGCTCTGTCTCTTCTCAACTCCATGGAACAAGACGCCTCCATGTAACCCAACATACCCCCTGAGTATCCTCCGGTCTCCTCCCTCTCCACCTTCCTGCCTCCTTTTGTCTGTTGTCTCCCTCCACTAAATTGTGAACTCCTTGAGGGCAGAGACTCTACTTCTTTTTATTAATTTTTATTAACTGTATCCCCAGTGCTTAGCACAGTGCCTGGAACATAGTAGGCATTCAATAAGTGTTTACTGGATTACATGAACTAAATATTCATTGAACTGAATTAAACTGAATATTGAGCTGAGTCTAGCTGAGTAAGAAAGCCTACTTAGGTTCCACAGCCAAGTAAACTAGGACAGGTGGCAAGAGAGAGAGAGACAGGATGAGGAAAAAGTCCAGAGGGCTCATCAGCCCCAGCTGGGCCTAGGGAAAGGTCACAGGCATTTTCGTTATGAGCAACTTGTATAATTCACAACCACATACAACATTACAACTGCAATAATAAGAACTCGAATTTATATAGCACTTTGAGTTGTAGAAAGTGTTTTCCTAACCACAATCCCAAAGGGGAAGTAGGACAAAATCATTAGCTTGGTTTTATAGATAAGAGAATTAAGGTAGGAATACTAAAAGACTTGCTCAAGCCTGTGAATGCTAGAGTTTAAACAATTTAAAGGTGAAGGCAGGGACAATGGGGTTTTTTTGTTTGTTTGTTTGTTTGGTTTTCATCTTTTTCTCTCCAGAGCTTCCTGGGGGCACAAAGCTGTAATTAGTAACTGTTTATAGGAGTGGACTGAAAGGCAGAACACATAAATACAAGCATTTGTACAAATCACTATTTTGAAAGTTCCCATGGATCATATGATTGAGAAAGCTTCAAGGAGCAAGGGTGGGGAAAAAGCTTAGGGCACATACTGCCTTTCCTTTCTGCAAGGAGCAAATAAGCTCTGGAAGTGAACAGCCACAGGAACTAATGACTATTTCTCCCTCAGGCTACCCATTCAGTGTGAGCTTCTGGGTGTCACTGAAGAGAGGGAGCCATTCTTCAGAGGATATTTCCATACACCTTAATTGCAGGAAGAATTAACTTCTTGGGAATACTGAAGAGTGGCTGGGGGAGAGATATTGTGCTTAAGCAACTAAGCTTGGGCCCAGAGAGAAACATCCGGATGGCCACTTACACACAGGAGAGGCGGGGGCAGAACCATATGCCCTGGTTCCTAAGTTCTAAGAGGTGCTCTACATCTTTACTGAGAATAGAGTAAGAGGAAAAAATAATACAAAACTAGTTATTCTCAAGTAAAGCTACCTTTCCCCAATTATTGATTTCTAGTCATCATAACCTGTTTCTCAGCTTTGAATTATTACAAGGACATTTTGAAATGAAAACATTTTATTTATGTATTTGAAGACACTTATCTCTCTGCTGAGTACAAGACTCATATCACCTACTACCTGTTGGACATGTCCACTTGGATGTCCCATATGTAGGCATATCAAACTCAACATGTTTATAGTGGAATTCACCATCTTTCTCCCAAGAATCCCCCTATTTTTCTTTTTTGGGGGAGGTTGGGTGGGTATCAGGCCTGTGGTTTCATTGGTATATGGTGCTCCCAGTGAAGAACTTTCTACACCAATGCAAATCAGAGCCTTCTCTTTAACTTACCATCTGAAAGAGTTGCCTAGGGCACTAAAAGGTTAAGTGTCAGAAATGAAACTCAAACTCAAGTCTTCCTGTCAGTCCAGCTTTCCATCTACTACACCATGATTCCACCTCTTTCTCACCCTGCTTTCCTAACTTCCCTATTTCTCTTGAGAACACCACTCACCTTTCTGTTACCCGGACTTGCAACCTGAAAGTCATCCTTCATTTTTCCCTCTGCTAGAGGCCAAGCTTTGTCAAGCCTGCCTTCACAACATCTCTCATATCCATCCCCTTCTATCCATTCATACACCCACCTAGAACAGGGTTTCATTAATGCTCACCAGTACTAGTGCAATAACCTCTTAATTGCCCTCCTTGCTTCTAGACTCTCGTCTGTCCAATTCATTCTCCACACAGCTGCCAAAATGTACCCAAAGCAAAGATCCAATGATGTCACTCCTGGCTTAAGAAGTTTTGATGGATCCTTATTTCCACTGAAGTAAAATAAAGAAGCCCTTCACTCTACATTCTAGCTCCAACAGACAACTTGCTGACCCTGTAAATGACATTCCATCTCTCACCTCCATGCCTTAAATGAACTCCCCACTCCAGCTCTGCCTCATCTGCCTAGACCCCTTCAAGTTTCTGCCTAGGTGCTGCCTCCTTTTATAAGGCCCTGCCTGATTTCCCCAGTTGTTAGTGTTTTACTTCTCCAAAAATTATTTTATATTTATTTATTGGTGTACGGGTTATGTTCCCCCAATAGGATATGAGCTCTTTGAGGATAAGGACTGTTTTTCCTTTTGTAGTTGCATCTCCAGAGTCTAGTACAGTGTGCTGCATGTAGGAGGTGCTTAAAAAAAAGACTGCTGAATTGAAGATTAGCTCCAGGAAAAATATATCCTCATCCTTCTACTTCTTTCTATACTCCATTTCCCAGTAATAAAAAATACCAAATGTCAGCAGTCACAGTATTTTAAGCAATGAGGACATTTTAATTGGCTTAAAACATATTTTAGGAATGTCTGAGTAAATGTATTTACCATATTTTGTTTTCACTTTGGGCGTCTCTTAAAGAAAGTCAATAAAGAGATTCTAGAAGTTTCCACACACACACACACACACACACACACACACAAATAGGGCTTCTGTAAATGTAATGCCATAATAACACCTTCAGGAGAAGAGATAAGTACACCAGAATGGTCTCCTTTGATTTAGACTAGTCATTTCACGGCTTCCCTGGGACTTAGCCCTGAGAAAATGAGTTCTCCGCAGAAATGGTGGTGGAGAGGTAGGGATGAGGGAGTTTGAGGATGTCCATTCTGTGGGAACCTAATGGGCCTTTACCTGCTTCACAACTGTCACAGTTCCTGGTGCCATGGCAACCACAGAGGCAACAGCAGCAGCATCATGGGTCTCTGCTCCCAGCTCAATAATTTGCTGAAGGATATTCACAGCTGTGGGATCAAGTCTTTCACCTTATTAGAAAGACAAAAGCAAGAGATGATTAGAATCGAGAAGGTCCCCTTGTTACTGGAAGCAAGAAATGTTAGATGTCATTTGCAAACAACACATAGATTTTCAGTCCCATGCCTTTTTTAGTAACAGACCTAGAGGAAGGTATTCACAAGTACTGATTGGTAAACTGACACTCTTTTTTTTCTTTTCTTTATTATGGACAGATCTGAAATGAAATACTGATTATACCCACAAAAAATGGGTATTTGGATGGGTGTCTCCTTTGCCAAATACTGGATTTAATCATATCAAAAGAATTTGAGCTCAGGACTCTCTCTGAATTATCTCTAAAGCTTGAAACATGTATCATCAGAGAAGCTTTTCAGGATATGCCAATTACCATTACCAGCTGTATGACCATCTGTAAAGCCATATGAGCACAGTACTATGACCCTTATCACCAATTTGCTAGAAAGAAAATTATCTCTTTTAAAAAAAATGGTCTGGCTTGACTGCTATGATAGTTCAACTGTAGAAAATTTTGTGCCAATTTTCTCATTACTATGTCTAGCTTGTCAAAGGCCACTTTCCAGTGTAAGTTAACACATTATTGATAAAAGAGATTCAGATGTGTTCAGTTTAGAAAAGTGAATATGGTTTGTAATTGTGTGTATGAGTTTTATATAACAAAGACTTGTGTACATGAAGAGAGAGCTGCTGGAAGGGAATTAGAATTTTCAACTCAATTCAATTAACAAATTGTATTAAGTACTTTGTTTTAAGCAAGAAACTATAATCAAACTTTTCTCCCTAAAAAACACTTTAAAAATACTTTTAATCACAGGATTTCAGTGCTGGAAGGGACCTCAGAGATCAGCTAATCTAACCCTTTTCCAACATACCTGGCAGGTGGCCTTCCAGTCTCTGCTTGAAGAATTCCAGTAATAAAGAACCCTCTATCTCCCGTGACCCTACATTTCACATTTGGAAAGTGTTAACTGTTAGGAAGTTTTTTCCTTGTATTATTTATATGAAGCCAAAATGTTTCGCTCTGTAGCCTCCACCAAACTAAACAACAAAAAGTGAAAAACTCTTGTCCTTAAGTTTACAGAATGACATGTTTTATTAACTCTAAACACAGTCTTGTCCTATATGTTCTTAAGCTTTGAATAGTTACCAAGTGTTTGAAAAAACATGAATCCATCTGCCAAGAGGAAGGTAAATGTATGGAGGACCTCAGCTGCTAGGCTGCTTATATAGTAGAGAGCTGTCTCCCCCTGGACGAGAGGGTATTCTCCAGGACCCTAAACTGAGGTGAGGAACTCATCTTCTAAATTCCCACTAGGCTCCTAAAGTGCAAAAGAAGAACCAACTGAGTGTCCTTACATTGCCTGGTTGTAATAGAATTTTCTATGAGGTTTCTTAAGATCAGAAAATACAGGAGTCTCTTGGTCCTTGGGGAGCCTAAAAACAATATGATGATTTCTGTACAGTAGGGGTATAAGGACTGAAGTGTTAACTTCAAGGCCAGTTCAGGCCAAATTTCAGTTAGAACAGAGAGTGGTGATTCTCAAAGAAAACATCTTGATTTCAAAAACAATTGCCTCCCACTTCCTTCAGCTCTGCCTCACAATCGAATGAAGTTTTGGATGGTATAATACAGTATATTTACACTTGCACTGAACCACCCTGAGTATTCTCTGCATTTTTGAGAATATAATCAAGAAGCTGGCTTTCTCCGAGTAACTTCTGATCACCACTTTGTTTTTCCTACTTTTGTTATTTATTTTTGTTTGTATGTTTTGAAATGACAATCGCCATTGCCAAAGAGAAGTTTCTCTAACTGGAACACTATTTGCTCTGGTCAGGGGAAAAAAAGGGTGTCATTTTAAAGAAGCTAGCTACCTGTCACTGGCTCAGTCCTAGGCTTTCCATCATTCTCCACTAACTCTACCCTGAGAGAGACGTGGGAAATTCAAGTAAATGAGCAAGAATCTCAGTGGGACTCAGATGGCTGAGAAACTGGAAAGCAGACACACTGAGAATCAGTCGATAGAACAAGAGCTATTTACAACAGAAAAGAAAAGTCTTAGGAAGGACAGGGCAGCTTTCCGAAGGGCTATTTCATGTCCTTGAGAGATTAGGCTCATCCTTCTTGAATAAAACAGGGTGGAACGAGGAGCAAAGGGTAAAAGTTGCAGAGAATAAGATTTCAGAAAGGAAAAAACCTCCTTAAAAAAAAAAAGTAGAACAGGCTGCCTGAAGGGGCAGGAGGCTCTCCATCTGTAAGCACTCTTTAAGTGGAGGCTGGATCCCTACATTGCATGTAGGCTGCAGAGGGAATTCTGATAAAGCCTGAGCTAGCCTAAGTGGCCCCTGAGGTTCCTTTGGGTTCTGAGGGTCTGTGAAGAATCGAACCTTTAAACTTTACATGAAAGAAGAATCTAAAGTTCATTCCCACCTTTTAGTTACTTGCACATCATCCTCTTCTTTCCATCTCATTCACAAACAGTGTGCAGCTGTGAAGCCCCATGACAGATCTCTGACTCTGGGTGGAATCTTTCAAGAACTCAAGGAACTCTCAGGAGGCCATATATGGTGTCTATTCTTTAATGAATGAAAGTGAAACTCTCTAAAGTGAATGAGGACATGGAACTCAGGACACAGATGTTTAACTAATTCCTCCTACTCCACATTTAGGACTGAAAAGGATGAGGCAAAACTGAAAATATATTATGTTATAATGACCTGAACCCTCTCTCTGAGCCTCAATTTCCACAGGTGTGAAATGAGACGGTTGGACTACGTCCTCTTTCAGATTTCTTCCAACTTCAAAATTCTGTAGTTCTATGTCAATATAGCATTAGACTTTAAAAATAATTTTTGAAAATTCAGAGACCCTCACTAAGACAGCTATAGCTATAGCCTAGTATGTCTTAAAGCCGATCCTGTGAATCACAAAGTATAGAATTTAACTGCTCTGGGTAGATGGGAAAAATCAGAGCAAGAAGAAATGTCAAGCTATGACTTGGTACAACTCCATGTAAGGAGTGAGCAGATGTCTTTACCTCTCAGAAGAGATGGCTAGGGGATCACCATGGACCAGTACAAACCACACAGGAAGGTGTACTAGGGGTCAGAAGACCTGGATTTGGGTTCTAGCTCTGCCATATGCTAGTCTTGTGAACACAGTCAATCACTGAGCCTCACCTTCTTTACCTAGAAAATGACTATAATGATACGTGCTCTTCCAATTTCATAATGCTATTTTGAAAACTGGAATACTGTATGAAAAATGTTTTGAAAATTATAAAGCAATATACAAAAAAATTGCTATATTTTTCACATCTATTTATAGATGTCTTAGAATTACAGAATTTGGATCTGAGGAAATTCAGGGGATCAGAATATCAAGTGATAGTGGGAGTTGAGTGAACCACACTGACTCCATCTTGTGACTCAATCTGGAGCTAGCTCACTTTCATTTCTATTCAATTATGGATCTAGTCTAGTTCAATTGCTGTCTTGTGAGAAAACTTTATTCAGTTGTGGGGATTGTGAGAGGACTTTGTTGCATTGCTTAAACCTAGCCTTGCATGGACTGGAACCATCTCTACCTGCTGCCTGCGAGACCCTTAACTAAGACCTAGGTTATACTGACCAGAAACTCAGTCAGATCCAAAGACTGATTCAAGGAGTTTTCTCACAATTGCACATTTCAAGCAATCCATATGTTTTATCTGAAAAAGGGGCCCCATACTGATTAATCAGTTATTGTTTCCATGTTCCTTTGATTGTTCAGACACTTGGTGGGGAGTAGGACACCTCTTTTTCTGAATTCAGGGAATTGTACCTGTTCACAGTCCTCCTCCCAACTTTGAAACTCCCTAATCCTCCAATTAGAAATCATATTACCTAATGTTATATCTTGGTTGTTTCCTTTTAATTAATTGGTCTCATTTGATTGTTTTTAATGTATAAAAATCTGTCTTCCCTGTATTCAGGGTCCAGTGCCAAAGCTGAAGAAAGGCAACTGGCATACATTACTTAATAAATGGATATGCTTGGAACAGCAAAGCTTTGTTTCCTCAGTCATTTCATCTTTCACGATTTGGCTGGTAAATAGCAGAGACAGGATTCAAACCAGGTTTCCTGACTCCAAGCCTTATGGTCACTTCCTGATATTTAAAAGGCAATTGGTTCCGTCGAGTCAGAGGTAGCTTCCTTTTGCAGCTACCAGGGCCTTGTTCCAAGACATCATCCCATGCATGGATAAAGACAGAGATTCTTTGGAGGAGACCTTTTATTAAACTCTCTCACCATTCTCTGAGGTATATCTGAGGTCCTGTAGAGCTGCTACAGCTGCCTGAGTTCCTTGAACATCCTCTTCAGCTTCTGTGATATGAAGGTACTGGGTAGATGATTCCTCAGAAATTTCTGTAGTTAGCTAAATACAAATGCTTATTAAAAGAATGCTTTTCCCAGAAGAATAATTCATCCATTGGCTTAATGAACAATAAGTCACAAGACAGACAACAACATGTAACAAGTTCTTGACATCCCATTGTTGGAGAACAAGCTATTTCACCTATAAAAATATCCCAAATAACTATAGTTTACTCTTAAGGGACAAAAGTATTTTAACTATTTTTGGTGGAAATTTTTCCCCAAAATGTATTATTACATGTTTTGTAATGAATAGAATGAACATAATTCGATCTCAATCCATGATCATATGATCTTTTTTCTTAATAACTCAAAGTCATTATTAAAATCTTTTCTGGAACTATATTTTAATATATAACATCCTTAGGAGCTATTAAGGAATATGGGGATCCTTTTTCTTACATGAAATGGACCAAGACAGTTGTGATTGTTTCTTTTAGTTGTGTCCTCATTTTATATTTATTATGTTCTTTGCCATCAGTTGTCACTTCTTACTGTTCTAAGGATATTTTATTAACACAATATTTATATTTGATCAACATAATAATCAATATAATAGTAATATTTAAGTAACCATGATAATGTATTAATGTAATATAATTAATATTAACATAACATAACTAATACATAATAAAAGGCAGCCTGTATATGAAATACAGGACAACCAACCAGCCTTGGAAGAAGTAGTGTTCAAATCTTGCCTTTGACTGACACTGGCTGTGTGACTATCAGTAAGTCACTTAGTTTCTCAAATGCACAGGCCCTCTCTAAGGCAACTTTTCTTTACAAAACTATCAAATTCTATAAGTTATAGAGGAGTTCCTGATCACACAGGTGGGAAGTTTCTATGAAAGGAATTCTCTACACTAATAGAAACACAGCTTTAGACTTATCCCAGCATCAGTACAGAATATAATTATATTATTAAATAGTATATAAATGATACAAATTCATGTTTATATAGTGGTTTACAGTTTACAAAGGATTTTCCTTGTGACAACCCTGTGAGAGATATCACTCTACTCTTAATTTGCTGATGTCTTGTCTATATGTCTTTCTAAGTCAACAGGCTCTGGGTGAGTGCTTAAGAGGGCTTCCCTCTGCCTACTATGGAACAAAATGGTTGAGCTTTGGTGCTGTGATCTTCCATGCTGTTTCAGAAGGAATTTTTTACTTACTTTTAGGGTTATGACTATATTTCTGATGTTGGGGGTAAGTGGGAATGTGTCTTTCAGGTAAGTAGAACTTAAACAAATATTATCACAAATCTGAGGGTTAATATAGATTGACATTTATAAATGTGATTTTTGTTCAGAATTCTTTTTTATGGAAAGTATGTTCTTAGAGTAAGTTGTGACAGCACAAGAACATAATTAATGTCCAACAAACTTTTATTAGGTGCCTACTATTTGCAAGGCAACACTCTATTTGCTTTTGTACTGAATGCAATTAATCTATCTACAATAGCCATGTTCTAGACCTGGAATACTAGCTTTGAATTTGATTATAAACTTAATGCAGTTTTTGTGGGTTTTTCTTCAGCATGATCACTGACTTCAATTTCTCTCTTGATAGGCAGAAGAAAGGAAGAGGTTAGAGAAATAAAGCACTCATTCTCCTCTTCCCTTAGCAATCTGTCTAAAAGGTGGCCAGACATACCTTATTTTTGCTCCCTTTCCAAAATGCCATGTTTTAAATGAAGAAAACAAGCATTCACCTAAGGAACTAAGCTATATTCAAAGAGCTTCAGGCGTTGTTTATCATGACAATATCTGGAGTATCAAATATGGTCTTTGAAGATTCTAGAATTTACATAGTTAATAACTGAAGGTATTGCCAAAGAATTAATTGCACCTGCTGTGTGTGTCAATCAGCAAACCTCCATCTTTACTTTTGAATATTAGGAGAAAGAATGGCTTTGTAGATCTGGTGATGACAACTACAACCAATCAAAGATTTACCTCCCACTTAGTGTCACCATCACTTTCCACTAATTTCAATCCATGTTTATTCTTCAAATGCCTGTTGAATTCCCATTTAGTACCATAAACAAAGCTGCAAACTGGACACTTTATGCCACCTGCAAGAAAGGAGAAGACAGATTAAAAGAAATGATGTTATTCCCTTTAGATGACTACTCCAACTCTGCAGAATAGACTGCTAAATTTCAGAAACCGAGGAGGAAAAAATTTCGCTTACTTGAACCTGCCATTATTACTGTTTTTTAAAGAACAAGGTAGAGGAGCAGCTAGGTGGCACAGTGGATAGAGCACTGGCCCTGGAGTCAGGAGGATCTCAGTTCAAAATCTGGCCTCAGACACTTGACACTTACTACCTGGGTGACTCTGAGCAACTCAACCTCATTGCCTAGCAACAAACAAACAAAAAAGAACAGGGTAGAGCAGTGGGAAGAGCACTGAACTGAGATTAGAGGGTATGAAATCAAACTCTGGTCCTGCCATCCGATGTCTATGGGAGGAGAACAAGTCACTTACCCTCCCTTATCCTCACCATAATTACTGTTCTTTTATCTATTTCAAAGGGTGTTACGAGGATCAATTTTTTTAAAAATTCTAAAATGCTTTGTAGAGGGGTAAGTTTAGGTCTGTAAATTCTTAGCAAAACTCACCCTAAAAGAATATTAACAGCAGAGATATGGTTTGAACATTTTTTGCCTTTTTAAATTTTGGAATTTAAGTCACAAAGGCAAATCACAAATAATTTTGATAAAGAAGGGGGATAAATAGGTTATAGTGACTTTGAACTCTGCCAATAACTCCCCTACTAGCTGATCTAGACTATCTTATTGTTGGTTTCTATCACCCAAGAAATATTTCTATAAAATTATTTGAAAAAAATTTTAATATAGAATTTCCAATAAGAATGAAATACCAAAATCCATCATATCCTTTTCATTTCTTGAATAGAACAAGATATCACAGAATTTGTCAAGGATTTAAATGCTTTAAGAGAAAGAATGCCAATTCCCAAATATAGATTTTGCACATTCCCGAAGTTAGAGTTTGGTCTATCCAAACTGGTATCAGAGAAGAGATAGCAAAATTTCAGGGATGGATATACTTTCTTTGACACATTTAACAGGTATTACCTTTAAAAAAAAAAAAGTAGACACAGAACTCACAATGCTGTGCTGCATAATCATACATTAAAGATCTCTAAACCTAACCCTCATCTAATGAAATGTTTCTTGCTAAAATACCTTTCCCAGATGAGCACTCACAGTCTCAGGTGAAACATGCGGCAACTCACAGAGTCACGATGTCAGAGTTGGAAGGCACCTTAAACATCACGCAGTGCATCCTGCAGCAGGCAGGAATCTATTCTGTGGAAGCCCAACATGCCGCTGTAACTAGAGCAGCTCTAGGGAGGCTGGCTCCAGCCCCTCCTGAAGCAGCCTCCTCCACTTCTGGGTGGTGCAAGCCAGACAAAACATGCTCCCCTAAAACACCTCCCCACTGTTCCTAGTTCTGCCCTCTAGATTCAAGCAAAAGCAGGCCCTTCCACAAGACAGGTTTGAAAATCCTCCTTCATCCCTGTCCCCCAACCTCAAGTCTTCACCGGGCCCTTCTCTTCATTCTTGTACGGTATGGTTTATGATCCCTTTCCTTGCTTGTCACCTTTCCTTTGGAAAAGCTGAAGATTGTCAGAGTCTTTCAGAGTGATACCCAGAATGGGATATATTTCAGATGTGGCCTGACCACTGCAAGGCACAGTTGGTGCATACCATAATAAGTCATATGTCTCAGGTTCTCTGAGACCTACAAAAAAAAAAGTTTCTTACAAAACCCTAAGGTTGTTACTACAAATGTTATTTATCCCCATTTTACAAAGGAGGAAACGGAGGTCGGGATCATGTAGATACGGCTTAGAATTGAGATGGGTACCCAGACCCCCTCATTTCAAGCTTCATATGAAATAATGCTTCTTTTGTTCTGGACACCTTAATTCTGTTAATAAAGTTTCAAAGTATATTTAACTTTTGGGCTTCCAGGGCCCACTAATGGCTGCTATCATATTTGCGGGGCACTAAAATCTCCCATGATTTCGGGTCATTTCCCCCCAAGTTTGTCTTGCCATGCCTTCCCAATACTGTACTTGTGCAAATTAAAACAAAAACAAAAACAAAAATTTAGGCCATGGTCTTAGTTTGCCAAGATCACTTTGGATTCCAGGTCTGAGAGCCAACATCATATATTAGCTATTCCTCTAACTTCATATCATCTGAAAATTTAATAAGTATATTTTTTAATGTCTCTATTCAGGTCATTGACAGAAAGGCTGAAAAGAGAAGAGAACAAGAGCCCTGCAGGAATGCACCTACCTTGCCTAAAAAATTATCCCATAAGAAAAAGGAAATAGAAGTCAGTCTGGAATGAAGAGCCTTTGACAAAGCCATCCTGGCTCTTAGTTATCACCACTTCCCTTTTTAATCATTTTTATTTCCTATTTTCCTGGTAGCAAATAATTAAAAGGCCTGTCTTTAAGGAGCAAGGTTTCTGAGCTGTAACTAAAAAAAACATTTCCACCAAATTTGCAACTTGCCAAGAGACTGGCAGAGGAATACGGGAAAGCTTTGCTCCAATGACTTGGTTGCTCTGAAAAATCAGACAAAATGACTAAGAAATTATATTAAAAAGGGATATGATCATTCCCATAAGGAAAAAAAGAGTAAAATGTAAATAGTCACAGATATAGTTAAGATCATGTACATGTACCTATTTATGCAGCTAGGAGCAGCTAGGTGGCATAGTGGACACAGCACTGGGCCTAGAGTCAGGAAGACCTGAGTTCAGATTCTGCTTTGGGCTCTTATTAACTATGTGACCCTAGGCAAGTCATTTAACCTCTCACCACCTCAGTCTGCCCAACTGTTAAATGGGGATAATAACAGCATCTATAACCATGAGATAATATTTGTAAATCATTTGGCACAGAGCCTGGCACACAGTAGGTGCTTGACAAACCTATATTAGAATGTAGGGTTATATTGTTTTTGGTTTTTTTGTTTGTTTGTTTGTTTGTTTTTGGCTAGGCAATGGGGTTAAGTGACTTGCCCAGGGTCACACAGCTAGTAAGTGTTATGTGTCTGAGGCTGCATTTGAACTCAGGTCCTCCTGACTCCAAGGCTGGTGTTCTATCCACTGCGCCACCTAGCTGCCCCAGAATGTAGGTTATGTAAGAACAAACTGTTTTCATTTTTCATTTGGGTACCCCAACATATGGCCCAGTAACTAACAAACAGCAAATACTTAATAAATGCTTATGATTTGAATTGATATATTCCATCTGTTGGCTCAATTCACTGTCAGCTAAAAGATGTTTAATGCATCATTCTACAAACAGACTTTCTGGTCTATTATTTTATTTAGTAGCAGGGTTTCTAGGAAAGTCATACCCTAAATAGAAACCAAACACCTTTGCCTCACCATGCAGTAAGGAACACATTCAGATTTTGATAATTAGGGTCCAGGAGAGAGGGGGATTAGAACCATAGCATCATATAATGCCAGAGATAACAGGGAGAGTTAAGATCTTCTAATCCAGGCCTCTCATTTTATACCTGAAGAAACTGAATTCCAGAGTAGTAAACTGATTTGGCCAAGGTCACATGGCCAGTTTGTGCCAGAGCTAGAAGTTTGTGGTTTCAGTCAGAGATTGGCACTCTTTCTGCTAAACCCCAAGACATGTGCCTAGAAATGTGGTAAAATTGAATGAGGACCAGACCTGGAGTCAGAGAACCTGAGTTCAAATAGACTTCTCTTTGTGACTTGAGCAAAATTACTTCAATTTCTGGGCCTTAGTTTTCTCATCCATAAAAAGAGAGGGCTGGGCTAAATTTACCTACCTTTCCAGCTCTAGGGCCTATGACTGTGTGGCACTAAAGCCTCAGAGAAGCCCCTCTAGTTTCTATTAGCTATCTTCTCTGAAAGACTGGTCATCGAAGTCAAATCTCAAACAATTCAGAAACCTTAAGACAAAGAGGAACTAAATGAGTGGACATTCTTCTGAAACCCAAAAATGTCATTCTGAATGTCAAGGAAAGCTGCATCTGTTTGTTCTGTCTCAGTCAAAGAGAATAAAACTCAACTCAACTTTTAGGCTCTTTCACTGTCATTTTCTGTTCACTTTCAATTCGAACCATTAGCAAACCTTCATAGGACAGATGAAACACTGCTACTCTTTTCTCTTAAATTTCTTAAATTTCTCTTAAATTTCTCTTAAATTTCTCTCAAATTTCTTCCCCCTTCACAGCTTTATTATTAAATAGTTCATATAAGCAAACTACCTGTGGTTAAGGTTAGGGTAAAGCTATCATCAGGCTTAAAATGAAATTAAAGGGTTCTTTGTCAGTGATTTTTGGGAGAAAGTAATTTAGGAAGAAATACTGGCCCATATTACATTTAAATTAAAATTAATATAACAATACCCAGGATTAATTAAAGCTTCAATAACCTTTGTCATTGTAATTTTAATTAAGGAACAACAAATGACAATGGGTAATCTATGTTGAATGGGTAACTGTGTCAGTTAACTGACATCAAAGCCAAGAAAAACTAATTTCTACTCCAATTCATCAAATACATAGGCAACTATTAGGGAAGGTCAATGAAAGACATGGCGGGTCTACTTTGTGCACTGACTCTAGAACTCGCAATCAATTACTGATGAAACTGGAGCTCCAAATCATGATTTTCTGATGAATTACCCAACTGGGAAAAGTACAAGTCTTTTGAAAGCAATTAAACAAAGCCCACTGCAGTAGCTCCCTTTCTGAAAGCTGGTATCCTTAGAGAGAGTTATAGGTATTAGCTTAATCATGAAATGGCACTAAAATATCAGGTCCTTTATGTAAGTTGGAGTTATTAAAATTCAATTTTATTTTCAGCAATATAACTGTATAAACAGACTTCATTAAGTTGAGCATCAAGGTGGCTTGTGTCTATTTCTGGCTCTTCCGTTTCAAATTTCATTCAATAAGAAATCAGTAAGCATCTACCATCTATGAGTCACTGTGTCAGACACTATTAGATACAAAGACAGAAATATATACTCAGCCTCTGCTCTCAAGGAGTTTACATCGTACAGGAGAATACAATATATATATACAGATAAGTAAATACAAGATAACTTGAAGAGGTGGAAGTGAGCATTCCCAACTAGTACGAAGGCTTCCTCTAGGAAATGGTAAGCCTTAAAGGAAGTTAATGATTCTAAGACACAGAGGTGATGAGGAAGTACAATCCAGGCATGGGAAGAAAGTCTGTACAAAGGAACAGAAGATGACAGGAGATAAAATGTCAGCTTGGAGGAAGAATCAGAATGCATTCTCCTCTGGTCAAAATGGCCAAAAGGGGAGGAGTGTGAAATAATTCTGAAAATGTAGACTCGAGCCAATGTAGGAAAGGACTTAAATGTCAAGCTGGGGAGGTTGTGGAAATTCTAGAGGCATGGGGAACCAGAAGGCTCTTGAGGAATGGAGTGACATGATCTCACCTGCATTTTAGGAAAAATATTTTGGTATCTGTTTGGAGGATAGATTTGAGGGAGGAGAGATTAGTAACAGGAAGATCAATTAGGAGGTTATTAAAAGAATCTAAGGGAGTGCTAATGAAAGCTTGAACTAGGGTGTTGATCATCTTAGTGTAGAGAAGGGACTACATGTAAGACATATTATAGTGGTAGAATCCACAACACTTGGAAACCGAATAGATAATAGAAGGTAAGGTCTATACTAAAAGGTGCTCTATTGGTCTAAAGAAACTGATGAATTTTCCATATGAGCTAAACCTACACCCAGAAAAATAGCACCTGGCTTTTGGGTCACATTGAAAATGACAATTTTAATTTCTCTCTAAAGTAAACATATGCATATATAATTATATATATATATATATATATATATATATATATATACAGAGAGAGAGAGAGAGAGAGAGAGAGAGAGAGAGAGAGAGAAGAGAGAGAGAGAGAGAGAGAGAGTTTAATGTTATAGCTGTAACTAATAGCAATGGCATTTAGGATGATATTGTGAAAAACACATTGAACTTAAAAATCAAGAGGTCTGGGTCTGAATCCTCTTCCTTACCCTCCTGATATCTGCCACTTATTACCTGTGTGAGACCAAGTCACTTATTTTCTTCATTTATAAAATGGGGGTGATACCCAGTACATTTTTATAGTACATCTATTAGGAAATTATCTCCTAAGATTCTAAGTACCATGGTAAATCATCATGTAGAAAAACGAAAAGTTCCCAGTAGGGCATTTTCCCCTTCACCATGACCAGGATGAACTTTGGGACCCCTCACTGACATACATGGATGGGCATTATCTGAATAATTTCATCTTATTTAATTATAGCGGAAAGACACTGATCCTTTGCACATTTAGAGATGTCTCTAATGCCAAACTTGGAAGGAACATCTATTCACTATTTTACCCTGTGGCATTATTCAGAGTTCTGTTCATCTGTATAAAAGCAAGATATTATAAAAGTCTCCTACAAATGCTTCTTTTTGGGGGGAGGAACATTCGAGTCAAAACAAAGAAACAACTTCTGGAAATTATCCAAAGTAAAATTTAGAAATCAAACTCTGCCCAACAGCTCATCATTTTAAGAAGAGAGTAATTTGATCTCTAATCTCATTTCATTTTCCCAGCCTTCCCCCCATTCCCCCTCCTCCCTAGCCCTCCCCCCACCCCCACCAAGGACTATAAGAGCTTTGTGTTCCCTGATTTTCTAAATGCGTTTCAAACTATACAAGCTCTCTGATCACTGAGATTGCTCCCCTTGGTCTGCCTGCCAAAGGCACAATAGTACAACCTCCCTGGGGAAGCAGAAAGCTTGCACTTGCCTCCTCCCTCACTATGTTCCTTTGAAAGGAAAGAAAGCGTGCTTCTTAGGAAGGAGGCTGAGAATATCTCTCCTCTAAGTATCAAGGGGAAAACTAGGATCCTAGCAGGGATGATCATCGGTTGGAATCAGTCTTAGAAGGTTAGCTGAACATTTTTAGTGGCAACACTTTAAGCTCAGCACATTTTTATTTTTTATTTTGGCAAACTGATGGCAGAAGTTTGGAAGCAGCAGCGCAATAACAACCATAAATCAGACCATCAGAGTAAGTGATACCAGCAACAACAAAACCCCCTAATTCCTTGCCAATCCTTCCAAGCACATGGAGGGTACTCTAGTGGCCACTACTCCACTAACACTACCTCTGGTATTATAGCAGAACATCCACTTTTCTGTGCTTCTGTGCAAAGGGGTGACTTTAGGACTAATGAGACAGCACAAATTACCCTGACCCTTCCGCTTGGTGTGAGGCAACCAACGCAATGCAGAAAGATCAATGAACCAGGCATCCGAAGTCCTACGTTCAAGTTCCAGATCTGAAATTTGAACTTCAGTGTCTTAACCTGTAAAATGGGTGAAATAATTAATGTATAACCTACCTCTATTGTGAGGCTATTGTGATAAAAGTGCTTCATAAGCCCAAAAGCTCTAGAGAAACGAGCTATATGATTAATATTCAAAGAAAGATTAGAAATCCAAAGCATTATTTTTAGTAAAGAGTGGCTTCAAGACTTCATTAACAGCTGTATCTTGTTTTAAGAAAGTTTGATACAAGAAGCAATTAATCCATAAAAATTTATTAAGTGCCAAGTACTGTGGTAGGTTCTGGGGATACAAAGAAAAAAATCAAAATAATCCCTGCCTTCAAGGAACTCCCATTCTATTGGAGGAACCAAGTACACATATCAAGAAGTACAAAATATATGCCAAGGAAAATACAAGATAATTGGTGGGTGGAAGGGAGGATGGTTGACAACTGGTTGTCAGTGTTTAAGAGGAATTTGGTGACACTGAAGAGAGACTAGAGCTGGGGAAAAATAAAACAATTAGAAGTCATCTACAAGAGGTTACAATCGTAACCATAAGAACTGGTAAGATACTCTCTGGCACACAGTAGGTGCTTAATAATGCTAGTCGACCGATTCGCAAGAGTGCAGAGAAATGGGACTACTTCAGATCTTTAGGGCTCACCCATAGCTGAGGGTGGGAAGAAGAGTAATCTAGCAAGAGATGAAGGAGTAGTCAGACAGGTAAAATACATATTTACAGAATATGTGGTCATCTTTATTCTTGTATGACAGCAACAGCATAGTATCTTATATTTGTTGTATAATAGAAAGAGTACTATGCTTGGCATCCTATGACCTAGGTTTGAGCCTTGGCTCTGCCATTTTTGAAATATGACAAAAATGGAGTCTGGGATAACTCTGATTGTACTGAGAGAGGCATGGGGTCCAGATTAGGGAAGTAATAGTCCAAATGTCCACTTTTGGAACAACATGTTCGGCTCCAAGTTCTGTACTTTATGCAGCTCACTGACATTCTCTAACTTGTCACTAAAGAAGGGTGACTAGGATGGTGGCAAAAGGGCCTAAAGAACCTACTCTATAAGAACAGGGTGAAACAACTAGGAATGTTTGGCCTACACAACAGAAGACAAAGTGTGAAAACTCTTCAAGTATTTCAAGGACTTTGACATGGAACAAGACTACAACTTGATCTGTTTGACTCAAGAGGTAGAGACTTGATGAAATAAAAACTTTTCCTAACAATGAGAGCATTTCAAAAGTGAAATGGGCTGGACTTCAAGAAGAGGTAGGATATGACTGCTTGCTGAGACTATATAAGGTTATCTGTTCCTCTGTTCCTCTTCCCAACCACCCTTTCACTCACCTAACTAGCACATAGGGCAGGCAAGCCAGCCTAGCTAAAACAGTAAGAAAAAACCCTGAAGGAGAGACAAGAGGCAGCATGTGTCAGACAAGCCAATGCACCACACCTCCTTGTCTACCACTTCCTCTCAAACCCTGATGTACAAAGTTTAGGACCCTGAGCCAGAGAGCCCTGGGAACAGCAAAGTCCCCACAGACTATCCGCCCTGCTTCTATCCTAAGCCTCATGCCTATCACTAAGAAGAGTGATAACTGGGAAGAAGTGCAATATAAACATATACTGTCACCAATACCATTTGATACTAACTGCTACTGACGAACAGGTCAGCATAAGGGCCTCAGAGGAATGACAGAAACATCGGAATCTCGGTCCTGCCTTCAGTCCAGCCCAAAAAGCCATCATCTTCCCAGGACACATATCCCATCAAAATGGGACCTAGCAACTGCTTCTGCAGGGGCTGTAGCTTCTGCCTCCTC
Organism: Phascolarctos cinereus; assembly: GCF_003287225.1. NCBI lineage: Eukaryota > Metazoa > Chordata > Mammalia > Diprotodontia > Phascolarctidae > Phascolarctos > Phascolarctos cinereus. The sequence goes on from NW_027555847.1 coordinate 637,073,691, forward strand.
AGCTGCTAAAGACCCAGAAAAAAAAAGTCTTGAACTCCCCAAATCTTTGGCACTGTCAAATGGCTCAGCATCAGAAAATATCATTTTATCAGCACAACTGATATTACAGAAGATGCATCAACATCTGCTTTGCTGCTGCCCCCTAAGGGCTATGGGACTTTTCCATCTTACTTGTAACTGGAACCTCTTCTATGTATGTCTTTGACATGAGACTGTCAGTTCCCTTAGAGAAAGGACTGTCTTGTTTTTCATGTACCCACCAGTGCTTTGTATTATAGGACACACTTTAAAAATACTTTTTTATTCATTCACTCAGATTAACAATCTCAGAATCATCCTTTACTCTTCCTTTTCCCTTGCCACCAATACTAAAGCAGCCTTTTTTTGATTCTACTTCACAACATCTTGCTTCTTCTCTGCATTTCACCATAACCACCCTGATTCAGGTCCTCATTACATTTCACCTGGACTATTGAAAAATACCTCCTGTTCTCCCTGCATTCAGCCTCTCACCTTTATAATCTATCATCCACACAGCCGCCAAAAGCAATTTTTCTAAAATACAGATCTAGCTATGTCATTCTTCGGCCCCAGGAGCTCCTAAATGTTTCTAAGAGAAAACTAACATCTCTGTTTAACATTTGAAATCCATCATAATCCAACTCTACTATTTTTCCAGGCTCACCATATGTTGTTCTCTTTTACTAGCCAAACCAGCCTACTGTCTCTTCTCATACATAACACCCAGTCTCCTGCCTTGTGCCTTTGCATCTCGTGCCTGAAATGCATTCCTCCCTCTCTTCTGCCTCTTAGGATTAGTCCTTAGTTTCCTTCCTTCCACATCCTGATCCCAGCTGATACTTTATGTTTATGGAACAAGGTTTAGTGGGGAAACACTGGATTTAGAAGAAGGGGAATCTGTGTTCAAATTCTGGTTCTGGAGATAGAAAACAGCCAAGGACTAAGCTCAATGGAAGGATGCTTTGGGATCCAATGAGGCAGGCTTCATGGTGGTCATGGAATGTTTTTAAAGAACCAGAAGGTCTGGAGACCATTTAATCCCAACCCTCTCATTTTAAAAATGAGGAAACTAAGGCCTGGAAAAACAAGGATTATTGAGGATTAGATAGGCAGTAATGTAATTTCCTTTATTTCCCCCTTACTCTTCTTAGTCTTAAATATGGGATGGTAAGAACTATGTAAAAATCTACAAAATGAGAACTCAGAATTTAAAAAAAATTCTATGATCACCAATGAGACAGTCTCAATGGATCCTCAGGGCATATCTTTTTTTCCCCCGTCCAGTCACTGGCCCTGCTGTTCCTCAACTTTGCATCACAGAAAAGATCCTACGTGTATGTGTATGGAAGAGGCAAGTGGAGAACTGGAGGGCTTGGGGCTAAGAAACTATCTGCCAGGTTTCCTGGAGCAGCCTCCGTGGGTGCCAGGTTCAACCACACATCACCAGCCCAGCCGCCATAGCAGAAAAGCAAAGTACACTGTTGTTTTAACTCAATGATCAGAAACAATCTGAACAGCTAGCTCTAGAATCCAAATAGGAAAAAGTGGTCCTAAGGAAACTGTAACCATCATAATCTACTCACTACAGAAAATCCAATGTGCCACCTTACCTTCACCTCTGATGAATTTCTTTAGAATTTTTCTGAATTTCTCAGATAATTCTCCTATACCACCATATCAACCTCTTCACAAAGAGTGTTGAAGGGTTTGGTCAGTTCATTTTTCTTCCACTTGGATTCATTTCATGGCCCGTTAATATAAGCAGAGCATCACTCAAAATCAGAAAACTTGCAGTGTATACAACATTTCCAACAGCAGACTCATAAATCACTGTTCTCTGATTTGTTTAGTGGATTTATAAAATTGCCTTTTGCTTTAAATAGTCACAAGGTTTAAACAGAAGTATAAATTAAAATTAAAATAATGCATATTGCAAGAATACTTTCTTCTAAGGGAATGATCAAAACTCAGATATAAAACAGCCTTTCTATTTATGCCAACAATAAGAGCTCAAAGGCTTCATGAAAAGAAGATAATCATGTGCCAAGAAAAGAAGCAAAAATTTAAGCTTTTCAATGTAAAGACTAGATCTTGTTCACTGTGATTAGTTAAAATGTTTCTGAATGAATCCTTTCATGACTCAGAAGCTCCCTAGAAAATCTAGCAGATCTCAGAGGAGCCATAACCGGAGCCCAGGGAAGCATGCTTCAAACAGCAGGTATTTTACAAGCAGTCTTTGAATGGATGGATGAATGGCTAACAGTCAACATTTATTTAACTCTCTACAATCTTCCAAGTGCTTTCCTCACTATTCCCAATAACAGGTAACACAAGCTATCACCATGCCCATATTACATATAAGGAAACAGACTCTGAGAGAGAAAGTGACATCATCGTCAAAGCAAGGATGAAGTTCTACATCTTCTAGTCGCATTTTCAATATTCTCTGAAGTACCCCATGCTGCCGATGCTGATAAATCACCAAGCAAGGGAAATGACTCTGAAGTAGTTGCCCTTCTGATGGATGGCAGGCATTCTGACAATCTCATCTCTCTGCCCCAAGTTGGAACCTCAACCTGCTCTGATCTCTATGTCTCAGGGGCCACCCAGAAGCGGCAGTTGCTACACAGAACAAGCTTAGAGCTGCTCCTCAAAGGCACAGTCCAGGTCTGCCAAAGACCTTGGTCCTTTGACACCTGGCTGCTCCAGAGGACCACCTGGGGGGCAGTGATCTCTTCCTACAACCTTGGATACCTCTGCACTTCTTGTGATGGCTCTAGCTCAGATCAGTGACCAGGTCTCCTGCACCCTAGACATTCCCAACCCACAGTCTAAGAACCTGATATTTCTATGGACAGGACACACTACAGCAGTTCACTTTGTAGGTCAAATTAAATGGTCCTATTTCCACTTATTATCGGACATATGAGATAACTGTGCTACATAACATCCAATGTCTCTTCCAGCTCTACCATTATAAATAATGATAGTAACTTACCTTTTTAGAGCTCTGTTAGGTTTACAAAATTCTGTCCCATAATTCTGTGAGATAGGTGGCACAATGTTGCAGAGGTGTTTCTGTGCTCCATATACACAGTAAAAGCTTATTTTTCTTCCATTTCTTTTTTTGTTTTTGGTTTGTTTTTTTTTTGGTTAGGCAATTAGGGGTAAGTGACTTGCCCAAAGTCACACAGCTAGTGAGTGTTATGTGTCTGAGGCCACATTTGAACTCAGGTCCTCCTGATTTCTGGGCCACTGCTCTATCCACTGTGCCACCTAGCTGCTCGCCAGTAAAGCTTATTTTTATATCACAATTTACAAAACAATTTTCTCACAACAATCTTGTAGGGGTAATCCAGGGCTCTGTCCAATAGCCTTTTCTCTTCTCTCTCACTATGGCCTCTTTGATGGTGATCTCATCAGTAACTATGCATTCAATTATCATCTCCATGCAGATGACTCCCAGATTTATATATCTAATCCTAGATCTAATCTAATCACCAGCTACCTACCTGATATGTGTACCTGTGTATCCCATTAGCATCCCCCAAGCCCTCTGGTCTTCTTGTCTTCCCTATTTCTGTTTAGGACATCATCATCCTTCCCCTTACCCAGAGACATCCTTGACTCTTCATTTATCCAATCAATTGCTGAGTCCTGTCAATTCCATTTCCTCAACATCTCTTAAATATATCCCCTTTCTTTACTCATACCACAACCACTCTAGTTCAAGTCTTTGTCATTTCTCCTTTTCACTGTAGAGTAGCCTGTTAATTGGTCTTCCTGCAAATATAAATTTCATTTTAAGAAGAACACTACAAAACATGGGAAGAACAGTGGATTTTGAGCCAGAGTTCGTATCCCAGCTCTTTCACTGTATTAGCCAGATCTACTGCAGGCCAGGCTCTATATGTGAGACTACCCAAATGCCAGGCACTGCTACCTGTATGACCTTGGTAAAGTAACTTAGTCTTTTTGGCCTCAGTCCCCTTATCACCTACCTAACTAAAGTATCAAGGCACCCTGAGAGAGAGAAAGAAGTGGCATGTGCTGTGCAGCTCCCACCACCACCAGCACCACTACCTTTACTTCCACCTTCCCTCAGCCCCTGATGGACAAAGCCCAGGACGCTGAGCCCAAGAGCCTTGGGAACAGCAGTACTCAACAAACAGCCAGACTTGTTTCTATCCCAGCCCCCCACAGAAATCATTGTGGGGAAGTGGCCCACCTTCCTCATGATCGCCAGCAACAACTACTCACCAAACGCCCCAACAGTTCAATAGGCAGAGGAGATCTGGGAGTGGCACTTCCCAAGACCACTGGTCCTACTTACAGCCTAGCCCTCACTTCTCACTTTTGTGGAGAAGCGGCAAGCCATCCCCATCAACTGACCAACAACTACCATATGAAGGCAGGCAAACTCACTTGACTGAAGAAGCAAGTTACCCCAAGGAAAAGACAACAGGCAGCACACGTCAGGCAAATCAAACCACTGCCACTGTCTCGACGACCCTTCACCTTCAGATGCTAATGGGGACAGCCCAAGACCGTAAAGCCGAGAACCCTTATGGGCAGCAATGCTTCTTCTAACCCAGTACGCTCAGCTACCACCATGGGCAGCAGCCCTGTGGAGATTCAACCTGGCAACCTCTCCTCCATGTTTGACAGCCACAGCTACCAAAGACACAGAAAAGAGAGTTCTTGCCACCAAAGTTCTTGGCACTACCAAATCATTCCATATCAGAAACAGATATGATTTTGTCAGTGAGAATGACATTAAAGAAGAGGCATCAACAACTGCTTTGCTGAACATGGGACTCCTCCATCTGACTTGCAACTGAAACTTCCCATAGGTGGCAACTCTCCCATTAGAAATGTGAGCTCTCAGGGCAGCTAGGTGGAACAGTGTTGATAAAGCTCCAGCCTTGGAGTCAGGAGGACCTGAGTTCAAATCCAGCCTCAGACACTTGACACTTACTAGCTGTGTGACTCTGAGAAAGTCACTTAACCCCAACTGCCTCACCAAAATGAAAATAAATAAATAAATAAATGTGAGCTCCCTGAAAGCAAGGTCTGTCTTTTTCTATTTCTATCCCCAGAGCTTAGTAGAATGCTTTGCATACATTATTAATTACACTAAGCAATTAACAGAAACTTCATTCATTCATCAATAAAATGAGAAGACCGAACTAGAAAATTTCTAAAGTCTTTTACAGATCTAAATCTTATTATCTTAAGCTTCTAACTCAAAGGTTAAACACTTCTTGTCTTTGGAGGGGAGATCACAAACCCAGTTACATCTCCACTTTGCTTTATTAGATTTTGGCCTAGACTGAGTGGCCATAGATACAAACTGCAGAGGAAAAAGGTTAAGGGATTCTTTTCACCCATCAATACATATATGCAAAAATTAGCACAACTTCTAGATTTAATGAACCACCATCATACATTCTTGGCTACAAAGAGAAGCTCTGTATTGGTAAACTGTAAAAAAAAAAAGTCTTATTGGAAAAAACAAAATATTGGAGACAATCAGGGTTAAGTAGCTTGCCCAAGGTCATATAGCTAGTAAGTGTCTGTGAACAAATTTGAACTCAGGTCCACCTGACTCCAGGGCTGGTGTTCTATCCACTACACCACCTAGCTTCCCCTTATTAGAAAAATTTCTTAACAGAAAGAAAGGATTAGGGGAGTCAAAAGGAACATTAAGAATAAATGCCATCTCATTCATGAGATGAAGGACTAATTTAAGGAAACAGTCCCAGACACATCCTCCTAATAGGGTGGCTACTTCCAGTTTCCTTTCAAAACCATCCCATGCGTGCAACCTATTACCCTTTCTAAAGCACGGCTATGATTATGTTTCTCCATTGATCAAAACCCTCAAAGGTTTCCTACTGCCTACTGAATAAAGTCCAAATTCAAAGACTTCCACCCGGGCTTCAACTAACCTTTCAAATTGCATCTCACACTATCACCCTATATATTCCAATTTTTTATCTTCCCTAAAGCATATCCCAAATTTTCCTATCTGTGTGCCATTGCTCATGTTGTTTCTCATACCTGGAATGCTCTTCCACCTCATAACCCCAAATCTGCTCACTCACAACCCATCCATCTGTCCAGTTCAAAATATCATCTCCTCAATTTAACCTCCCATGATACTAGAAGCTTAAAGGGCTCCCCCCACCCTGTCATCCCAGAGAACATTCTTTCCACCCTTTAATGAACTTATATTCTAATCTGAATTATACTTAACTATATATGTCTATAGATCTATTTAATTATGAGGTTCTTATGGCTGGGCCAATTTCTTATTAATCCTTGCTTGCCCCTAGCTATTACTACAATTTACTGACCACAGGTAGCACCTAATAAAAGATTGTTTGTCAAATGTTAAATGCTCATATAATGAAATACTGAAAGTTACTGAGTCACTGCATTTCTTCTTTTCCTCCACCACTGAGATTCTCCTCTGATGTCTTCTTGCTACATGGAGATGACCCCAGGCCCTCAGACACTATGCCAGTCTAGCAGATAAGACCTGGAAGGTCTTATTGAAGCCTCCAAACATAGTCTGAGCATTGAATGCATCCCTATCATCCAAGGACAAGTCCAGCTAAGTTTAGCATGACTTTCCTCAGTAGGCTGGCCAACAGGTTATATTTCTTTTTTTCTTAACTTTGGTCATTTATGGAACTTTAGAAATCTTGCAATCTATTTCAGTGAATGAAGGACTCTTTCTGAAGAAACCACAGATCTTTGGACCTCTGTGAAAAGTTCCTATTAAACAAATCATCCCCTAATTTCAACAGATCATTCCAGAAATTCTCCAAAGAGGTTTGGGATTTTGTCAGTAGAAGAAACCTCACCTTGCTGGATCAGGGCATCAGCAGCAAGTTCTCCACTTCCTACATTGACATAGTCTTCATTAGGGTGCTTCCTATTGTAATGTCTTTTCAGAGAACCGGATATATTGCAAGAATAATGGCAGTGTGCACAACGGAAAGGCTGCAGAAACAGAAAGGGGTCCAATTAGACAAAAATCAGTCTTCAAAATGGTAATGTCCCTCAAACAAAAGTGATACTTATATGCTTTAATGAGTTTCAAAAACATGTTTTTTTATAAATTTTTTTAAGTTTAATGATCATGAAATCACAGAATCAGAATGTTAAGAGCTGAGATGAGAGACAGCCACAGAGATAGAGAGAGACTGAGTAAAAAGGAGAGGGAGGGAAGGAGAGAAAAAGAAAGAGAGAAGAGAGAGAGAGAGAGAGAGAGAGAGAGAGAGAGAGAGAGAGAGAGAGAGAGAGAGAGAGAGAGAGAGAGAGAGAAAATCAGGTCCAATTCTCTCATTTCATAGATGAGGAAATTAAGGGTAAAAAAGGCTTAAATGCCTTTCTTCCACCAAGACTACATAGCTAGGAAATGGGTGACCCTGGACTAGAGCCCAAATCTTTTGACTCTCGGCGTATACCATGATGAATGTTTCAGAGCCAATATGCCTAAAATAAGCAGAGCAATGGATTTAACAGAGTAGATGGAATGGTTTTGTATCAGGAAATCTGAGTTCTAGTATTAACATTGCCTCTAAGTAGCTGTGTAAACTTGGGCAGATCATGTTGCTTCTCTGGACCAGTTTCCTCATTTATAAAATAGATTGGCTTGATCACCTCTAAGGTTTCTACCTCTAAAGCCAATTGAGTCTCAACTTTTATGAAGAATGATTATTTTTAAAAATGCACAATGTAGTTAATTTCTTAGAAGAGATGTTGTCCAATATTTTTGTTTTTCTAAACCAGAACCAATGGTTCTTAAACCAATGGCTCTCTTCAAAAAAACTAAAAACAACAAAAAGTCACTTTTACTCTTTTTTTCTGTTGAACAATGAACAAATGACTCTATACTCTAACAGTATTTTCCATTAAAACATTCCTTAGAAAAAGAACACAAAAAGTCACTTCTACTTTTTTTCTGTTGAACAATGAACAAATGACTCTACACTCTAACAGCATTTTCCATTAAAATATATTCCTTAGAAAAAGAAAACAAAAAGGCACTTCTACTTTTTCTTCCTGTTGAACAATGAACAAATGACTCTAACTTCTAACAGCATTTTCTATTAAAACATAATCCCTAGAAAAAGAAAAATTAAGCTTTCGATACTTTTTGCCTTTCTACTCCTTCCCTAACCTTGCCCTGTCATATCTTCCACCCTCTGTGCATTCACATCCACAAAAGCCATTTCTTACACTGAATCAACTCTCTCCAAGTCCCTGCTTCTTGAAAGTCATCTTTTACTTCGAGGTTAAGCTCAGGTGTCCCCTGTGTGAAGTCCCCTCTCTCCCCCAACTCAAACTAAGCTCTGCTTCCTCAAACTCAAAATATTGTCTCAATCTGTCCTTCTACCCCAGCTCCTCATCACAACTCCATTTTGTATAATACTTAGGTAATATTTTATAGCTAACTCTTGGCCAGCCCCCAATAGACAGTAAGCTCCCTAAGGGCAAATACTGTGTTGTTCTTCATCTTGGCTTCCCTATAGGACCATGCACATGATAAGAGTTTAATAGGAATCTGATTAATTGAAATTAAATATCCTTACACAGTAGTAGTTTTGGAGGAAAGCTAAAAGTATCGATATGTGGTTGGCACTTTTTAAGAAAATGTTAGGAAAAACGATTAGTTCGCTATTCTTTTTTTTTTTTTTTGGCTAGGCAATGGGGTTAAGTGACTTGCCCAGGTTCACACAGCTAGTAAGTGATATGTGTCTAAGGTCGGATTTGAACTCAGGTCCTCCTGAATCCAGGGCCGATGCTCTATCCACTGTGCCACCTAGCTGCCCCCGATTAGTTCTCTATTCAAGAGCAACAATCTTTAAGAAGAAATTTTTTTTAAATGTAGATATTGAAAACTTGTGCCGTTACATAACACACCATCCCAGTATGACGTAGTAGAGAAAGGTAACAGATCTCAAACTATATTAAAAAACAATAATCATAAAAATTATTTGGCATTAGTGAGAGCAAGAGAAAGAGAAGTTGGTCAGTGGAACAGATTAATTACATATCATACAGAAAGAAATGAACCTATTAACATGGTGTTCAATAAGCCCTACCTACTGGAAAAATGTTTATAGCAGCTCTTTTTGTAGTGGCAAAGAACTCGAAACTAAGAAGGTGCTCATCAATCAAGGATTGGTTGAATAAATATAAGGATCTGACAAAAACAAAAATTAGAAAGCAGTCTGACAAATTAGGCTCAGACTAACACTTAATACCAGATACAAGACTAGTTCTAAATGGATATACAACTCAGATACAAAAAGGTCATTTCATAAACAGGTTAAGGGGCAAGGAAGAAGTTACATTTTTGATTTATGGACAGGAAAAGTGTTCATGACCAAAAGAGGAATATAGATGATCATAGAAAATAAAATGTATAATTACATAAAATTCAATTGTAGAAAATTAAGAAAATTTTTAAAATTAATTTATTTTTTAAATTTCCCCAGTTACATGTAAACACAATTTTTAACATTCACTTTTAAAAGTTCGAGTTCCAAATTATCTCCCTTTCTCGCTCCACACCTGATCCCACCCCCATTGAGAAGGCAAGTAAATCAATATAGGTTATACATGTGTAGTCATGCAAAACATATCCGTAATAGTCACGTTGTGAAAGAAAACATAGACAAAAAAAACCTCAAGAAAAATAAAGTTAAAAAAAAGTTTGTTTCAATATGTATTCAGACACCATCAGTTCTTTTCCTGGAGATGGATATCTTAAGTCCTTCAGAGTTGTCTTGGATCGTTGTATTGATGAGAATAGCTAAGTCATTCATAGCTGATCATCTTACCACATTGCTGCTACTTTATATGCAGTACATTTCACTTTTTATCAGCTCATGTAAGTCTCTCCAGGTTTTTCTGAGAGCATCTTGATCATCATTTCTTACAGCACAATATTATTCCATCATACACATACCATAACTTGCTCAGCCATTCCCCAACTGATGGGCATACCCTCAATTTCTACTTCTTTGCCCCCCAAAATGAGCTGCTATAAATATTTTTGTACTTACATGTCCTTTTCCTTTTTGTTTTTTATCTCTTTTGGGATACAGACCTAGTAGTGGTATTACTAGGTCAAAGGGTTTTATGGCCTTTTGGGTATAGTTCCAAATTGCTCTACAGAATGCTTGAATCATTTCATAACTCCAACAGTGAATCAATGTCTCATTTTCCCCATATCTCCTCCAACATTTGTCATTTACCTTTTCTATCCTATTTGCCAACCTAATAAGTATAAGGTAGTAACTCAGAATTGTTTCAACTTGCATTTCTCCAATTAATAGTGAGTTAAAGTATCTTTTCATCTGGCTATAGATAGCTTTGATCACTTCATCTGAAAACTGATCATATTCTTGGATCATTTATCAATTGGGGAATGGCTCTTATTTTTATAAATTTGACTCAGTTCTCTATATGTTTGAGAAACGAGGCCTTCATCAGAGAAACTTGCTTCAAAAATTTTCTCACAGTTACTATTGTTAACTGTATTTCCCTCCATTCTATTCTCCACCATTTATTCTATTCTCTCTCTCCTTTCACCCTGTTCCTTTTCAGTGTTTTGCTTCTGACTACTCCCTCCTCTAATCTGCCCTCTCTCCTATCACCCCACTCTTTCTCTTATGAAAATTTAAAAGTTTTTATACCAAAAAAAATCCCAAATGCAGCTAAATAACAGTTACCTGGGGAGACAGGATCATCTTTGATGCAGATTCCTTTGATAAATATCTCACTTCAAAGATACACAAGGAACTGACTCAAAGTTATAAGAATAGGAGCCATTCTCCAATTAATAAATGGTCAAAAGATATAAAACAGGTAGAGCTCAAAGGAAGAAATCTAAGTAATCAACAGCATTTTAAAAAATTCTCTACACACTAACAATTACAGAAATGTAAATTAAAGTCTGAGATTCTAGCTCATATTCATCAGATTGGCAAAGGTAACAAAAAAGGAAAATGTTAACTGTTGGAATTCTCTGGGAAAATAGGCATATTAATGCATCACTGGTGGAGCTGTGAATTGGTCCAGGTGATTCTGGAAAGCAACTTAGGAGTCCAAAAGTCACTAAACTTTGCATTAATCTTTGACCCATCAATAACACTATTAGGCCAACAGGTCAAAGAGATAAAAGAAAGAGAAAAAGGATGCACATATACAAGAACATTTATAGCTGCTCTTTTTTGTAGTGGCAAAGAACTAGAAATTAAGAGTGGGTCCATCAATAGGAGAATGGTTGAATAAATCAAGGCAAATGAATATAATGGAAAACTATCATAGAGGAAGAAATAACAAAAGGGGACACTTTGGGAGAAACTGGGCAAGACTTTTACAAACTGATGCAGAATGAACTGAGCAGAATCAAAACAATTTATATAAAACCAAAGAGGAAGCATGCTTACTCATTCCCTGATAGAGAGGTGATAAACTCAAAATGCAGAATGAGACAGATGGACAAGGCAAACACGGGAATTTATTTTGTTTTATTTTGCAGCCTAAATGCTGCAAGGACTTGGTTTTTCTTCTTTTTCAGTTTATTGTGGTTGGAAGAAGTTTAAATAAAAAAAGTTAAATAAAAGAAAAATAATAGAAACAGTACCAGACAAGAAGTCAGGATACCCAAGTTCTTGTTCTGACATAATTAGCTGTGTAACCCTGGGTCAGCAGGGGATCTTGCTATTATTAGCATTATATAACAATTTTATAAACCAAAAAATTCTTCTATGACAACATCTTGTATCCAGATTGACTGTGTTGTCTATAGATAATATTAGCAATTCAGAAGAGGAAAGGTCAAAATGTTTGCTTCAAGAATGCTGTTAATGGTAATATGCTAATATTTCTGAGTTAGAAGAGCCTTTAAGTTTACCTAGTCCAAACTCTGTACAAAGCATTAATCGCCTCCACAATATGTGCTCCATTTCAATACCTCCAGTTTGGCAAACGTGCTACCTCCCTAAGTCCCCAATAAGTCTGTGACAGCCTTCACTGTGAAGTAACACAAAAGGCTAAATGGAGCGATGCCACACAAGCATTCTCATTTTATTTCTGATTTTCTTTTTTGTGTGAATGTAGAAGAGAGAAAGAGAGGATTAAGGATATATTTTGAGATTTTGTATCTCAAAAGATATTCAATGAATACAAGTTACATTTACCTAAGTCTATTAAATGGAAAATTCTAGTAGTCAGTACAGACATAAACATCATATGAATTATGTCTCTGTCAACATTACAACTAAATTGCAGCCAAAGAAATACAACTTTTAAAGCTAGAGTCTTGCTGCCTGAATATTAACATTGATTTGTTTATCGATTTGGACAAGAAATTTTTCTAACTAGGATGTATTTTACAAACTTGTGAGATTGACTGGAGAAGCCAAAAGGATAAAAATAAAATCTCTACACTTCAAAATTGAACTATGTCAATAAAACAATTTTCAATCTATCAATCATTTCTTTTTCAATTTAGCTGTGCAAAAATGAAATGCCCTGCCTGAAAGGGCAGTGAATATCCTGTTACCAGAGATTGCTACACAGAAGTTTGACAATCACTGTCCAGGAATGCTGACAATGTGATTCATGATTTGGAAAGGGGTTGGATCTCTAATATCCTTTCCAAGCCTTAGAGTCTATGATGTAAAGAAAGGTTTAAAACCAAACAACTAAAACAAAAACTTGCCAGAACACCATGCATACGGGCCTGAGAATGTGCCAAAGGAGGTATAAGAATCAATTACTTGGCACAAACAATCATTGCGTCCATAAGTAGGATTTTCTTCAGTACTGCTGGTATCTCTAAAGTTCAACAAACACAAAGGATAATACAGAAACCTTCCCTGGAGATCCTAACACGGGAGTCAATACTTACAAAGGAGTCAATTCTTACGTGAGTATTTATGAAGTAAAGATGTATACTTACACACATATGACATACATATATAGACTCAGGAGGAATACAAAGTAAATGAAATACATGTAAATACTAAGCAGCTTGGGAGAGGAGGTCCTTGCAGTTTGGAAGGATGCAGAAAGGCTATAAGCAGAAGGTAGCACTTGGGCTGAGCCTTGAAGGAAGTGAGGGATTCTACAAGGATGGAATGCATTCTGAGTGTGGCGGACAGTCAGTACAAAAGGGCAGAAACAGGGGACAGTAAAGTGACAGAGTCACATACATTCCCAGTATCTGTAAGAAGAAAGATTTCAACCCTGGTCTTCTTGACTCCAAATTTCAAAATGCTATAATAGCTAGCATTCGTATGCAACATTTTAAAGCTTGCCAAAAGCTTTACAAATATTGCTTCATTTGATCCACATAATAACCCCAGGAATTAACTGCTGTTATTATCCCCATTTACAGATGGGGAGACTGAGCCCAAGAGAGAAGTTAAGTGAAGGGTCATATGGTTAGGTTTTAAGGCTTGAGTCTTTCTGGTTCCAGGCCCAGCACTGCATCTGTGCCACTCAGCAGCTTACTGTGCCAAACTGAGGCCCAGAGAGGTTAAACAGAATGTCAATTATCATATAGTTAGCAAGCACTGAAGGCAATAGACTCAAAGTCACATCTCCAAGACCAACCCTTTTCTACTCCTGTGCCACTGTGACCTATAACACACTGACACTGAAAATAACCCACGCTTTTAGGGCTAACAGAGGTATAAAACAATCTTTTCAAGTAAGTAATACAAGTATATTTCCACTTTACTGATAAGGAAACTAAGGTTCCCAGAAGCGAATAAGTTGCCCCAAGTCACAGATAATGACTATCAGAACATCCTTTCCAGTGTTCTTTCCACTGCAGCATGCCGCTTTCTAAATGTCGGCTGACTTAATTAGTAAAGCTATTCCCTGATATCTTTGAGTCCCCATGTAGTAAAACAGGAGCCATTTTTATGATAACAGACTTGGAGTTCAAAGACAAAGGCACGAGAGTGAGAGTTTTGTTTTTGTTTTTTGCTTCGACTCTGAAATCCCTGGTTGTCTTTTATGTGAATGGCTGGGATGGGACTTATATACACACTCCCTAATTAGAGAATAAAGAGATTTGGGATTCTGGACCTTTATGTAGAAAATGGAGGAAGGACATAGCACATCATCAAATACACAGAAAACTCTTCTTTAAAACATGATTACTGGACAGCTAACACATTATCAGTGATGCAAAAGTGGGACATAAATATGATTCTTCATATAAGATGATTAGTACAGAATATAAAGGGACAGCTAGGTGGCGCCATAGTGCATAGAGTGATGGGCCAGTAGTCAGGAAGACTCATCTTCATGAGTTCAAATCTAGCCTCAGACACTTACTGTGTGACCTAGCAAGTTACTTAACTCTGTTTGTCTCAGTTCCTCATCTGTAAAATGAGCTGGAGAAGAAAACAGCAAACTACTCCAGTAAAGAGTGGGACACCACTGAACAACAACAGAATATAAATGTGTAAGATTAGTACAGTAGACATGCTTCAATCTGGCTGAACGATAGGGTATGTGAAAGGAAATAAGCTAGAAAGGTAGAGTAGTACCACACCATGGAATGCCTTGAATGCCAGGATATGCTTGGGTATGAACCAGCATTAGTCATAGGATGATTAAATATGTACAACCTCTTCATCTCCCTAACAAGAGCAATGTGAAAGAGATGTCCTTACAGGAACTTTCTGAGCTATTCCAGTGAAATTAAGATCAAAGTTACATACCCCTTGACAACCAACATTTTCATCGGGAACTGGCCAGGTCCAACATTTAAGAACTATGAGTGTGGTGAATTTATAAGCTGAGGGGGGAAAAAGCTATGAATACCAAATCTTTGAAAATCAGAATTCCACAAACAGTAGTGTTTGTTCTAATCTCCCTTGTCAAATGTCCCATTGCAAAAATTGGGATCAAATTCTGATTTGACCACTTATAAGCTAAATGACCTTGAATGAGTCACTTTTCTCCTTGTCTCCAAGGTCCATTCTTGCTCTTACATTCTGTAAGTAAGGGGTGTTGCCTGTTCAACATAGGAACTAATTTATCCCAAAACAAAATGCCTGAGTTTGAGTTCTGGTAGTGTCTGCAAACAATTTAGAAAAGTAATGTCCAAGAACATAGTGTTAGGAAGCAATTGCAATTACAATAAGTGTGAACCAAAAAAAAAAATTTCTGTAGCTGAATAATGCCCTTGAAAGGAGTGAAGGTGGAAGAGACTGCCTTGCTAGCATAGCTCCACAGGAAAGGCTCAGAAGGCAATATACAGTTTTGTTTGTGCAACAAAGTATGGCTTCATAGTCCCATGAATACATCAAACTGTTGGAAGGCCAAAAGGAGAGGCTTGCCTCTTCATAACATGACAATCTCCCCTTCCAAAGGACATAAAACATTAACAGACAAGGAGGACACAGCAGAGTCAATGATATGGGGGTGCATTCCCCTACCATAAATAAGTTTTCTGTAACCTCAGTTTCATGGTTCAGCAATTTGATTCCAATACATTATAGTAATAAAAAGACAGGCTAACAGCATGTCTGTATGTTATGCAAGAGAATCTGGGGTGTGAACACAGTGAAGGTCACTTGCTCTGAGACAACCAACTCAAAGAGATTGTCAATACAAGATAATTTGGGCATAACTCAAAATAAGAGGGCCAATGGCTGGGGTATAGAAATATGTCATAGAACAATCTCTGCTGTAAGGCTGTTTCCTGTTAGAGTAATGGAATGTGACCTGTATTAGCTTGAGGTTCACATAACTTGTATGTGGTACAATATCATTCTTATATAGCCGCTCGGCTCTATGTCAAACGAAACTAACACTGTATCAGGATCTTAAGGTCCTAGATTAAAAGAATTCCATGACTTCTGGTACAGAAGCACCTAAGAGAACAGGAAAGGGTCCCTGAGAGGTGTTGTAAAGGCCACAGCTGTTGTTGATCTTGTGACATTATCACTGGCAGGTGTTTGCTGGGCCTTATGATGTCTAACAGCTTGTTAGAAGCCTACTGTACAGGGCTCCCCAAGGACATGTAGAACATAAAGGGACACAGAGATACACAGGGTAGACTCCACACTGAACCAGATTCCCATCATCATCCTCAACTCTTTACTATCCTCCTCCTCCATCCCCCATGTCTAATCTGTTAATAAGATTTTTTTGCAGCACCTACTGAACATGAGGCCTCCTGCTCTCCTCTGCTATAGCCACTACCCCAGTGAAGGCCCTCCTGTTCTCATGACTGAACTAGAGAAACAGTCTGCTGGCCGGATGGCCTGCCACAAGTCATCTTCCATTCTAGTCCTTATTTTGTTCAGTGATTTTCCTAAACCTCTGATTCAACCATATCACCCCCATATTCAATAAATTCCAGTGGCCCTCAATTGCCTCCAAGATCAAAAACAAAATTACCAATTTGGTATTCGAAGCCCTTCAAAACCTAATCCCACCACTACATTCCCAGTCTTTGCTTTATGCAACCTCTCCACCCCCATGTACTCTTGGATTCAGTGACACCGGGACTCTCAGCTATTCCACAAATGAGACGCTCCATTCTCTTGGCTCTGGACAATTTCTCTTGCTGTCCCCTGTGCCTGGAATGTTCTCCCTCCTTATCTCTGCCTCTTGGCTCCCCTGATTTCTTTCAAGTCTCAGCTTAAGTACTACCTTCTACAAGCAACCTTTCTCTTAATTCTAGTGCCTTCTTTCTGTTATTTCCTACTTATCCTGTATCTAATTTGTTTGTACATAGTAGTCTGCATGTTGTCTCTGACATTAGACTGTCAACTCCTCAAAGGCAGGGACTGTTTTTTGACTTTCTTTGTATCCCCAGCACTTAGTATGTCTTTAATAAATGCTTACTGACTGACCAACTGAAAGGACAAGACATCTGAAATTGGTTCCCTCACCTTCTCCAAAAGCTCAGCATCAGAAAACAGAGAAGCTAATTCTAAATGCTTAACTGATTCTAATAGGCTCAAGGAATAGCTCCCTAATTCCTACTATCTCAAACTGGAAGAAACCCCTGAGAAAAATTAATCCATCTATCTCATTTTAAAGATAGGCAAACCAAAGCTAAGGGTGACTTACTCAAGGTCACTCAGGTTGTACTAAATAGCAAGGTCAGGATTCAAACCGAAGTCCTTATTCTAAATCCAGAATTGTTCTTTCCCCCTAGAATATGCTGCCTGTGACAGGAGTGAGGAGACTTGATTAAATTCATGTTTACTGGTACTTTAAACTGCCATAGGAATCCTTTCACCTCCTTCCTCACTCCCAATGTATCCGTGTCCAGGCTCTGACAATGCTAAGTCATTTCTGACTTTATATTCCCAGCACTCAGCACTGTTCTCTGTACTTAGTACTCTATGCTTAATAAATGTATGCTGAATTAAATTTAGAAAGAGTCAAACTATTTCTGCACCCCTGGAAGGGAAAAAAGCATCAATGTCAAGGGACATAGTTGACAAATGACAAGATGTAATAATATTAAAGGGAAATGAACCTTCTGCCTCAGTATCTGTAAGAAATAAATAATAAACAAAATATATTTTAAACTCAATTAGAGATGATTAACAGCAAATTAAAACTTAAATATCCTTCTTAATTTCCCCTCAGGTTTAATCATTTATTCAATGAGCAAAGAATTTACTGAATGTGTTTAGGAATAGAGTAAAATCATCTGTGAAATCTCTACATATGTCAGTTTTCTGTCACAAGCAAGCAAGCATTTATTAAACACTTTATTAAACATTTATTAAGCCAAGCACTGTGCTAAACACAAGAAATAAAGATAAAGGCAAAAAAAAAAACAACAGCCCCTTCTCTGATGATATTTGCATTCTACTAAAGAAGAAAAAATATATCAGGACACACAAGATAAACACAGAATGGAAGGATGATCACCTCAAGGGGATAGGACTAGCAGTTGGGAGCACCAGGTAAGACTTCTTGGAGTAAGAGTCTATTTCATCTTGGAAATGATGGGGAATCACTAGAGTTTATTAAGTTGGACCATAAACATGATCAGAGCTATACTTTAAAAAGTCGCTTTGAAGGACAGATTAGAGTTTGGAGAGACCAATAGCAGGGAAACCACCTGAAAGGCTATTGGTATCATCTAGGCAAGAGGTGACAAGGGGCTGAATTAGGGTGATGGCTAGGCGAATGGAGACAAGGGGTATATGTCAGACATGCTGTAAAGAAAAAAAAAACTGGGTGATTTGGTAATTGATTAGATATGTAGGGTGAGAGAGAAAAAGGAAGATAAAAAGTTTACAAACCTGCATGACTGAGAAGATGGTGGTATCCTGGATGGTAATGGGTAAGTTTAGAAGAGGAAGGAGGTTTTTATAGAAAGCTAATGAGTTCTATTTTGGATATGATGAATTTAAGATGTCTATGAGACATTAAGTTCAAGATGTGCAACAGGAACTTGGTGATGTGGAAGTTAGCTCAAGAGAGGTTAGGGCCTGATAAACAGATCAGGGAATCATCTGCATAGAGATGATACTCATGAGATCACCAAGTGATAAATTACAGAAAGAAAAGAGAACAGATCCAGAAAAGAATACTGGGGAACATCTACAGTTAGCTTATATGTATGGATAAAGATCCATCAGAAAGTATTGAGAATTCCTGTTCAGACAGGTCACAGGAGAAACAGAGAAGAGGCACAAAAACCTGAGGATGATATAAAGTTTTCAAACCTTGGTGACCAGAAGAATACTCTTGATATTAAAAGAGAAGTTCATAAGAGGGTAGAGTTTGGGGGTGGGAGATATAATGAGTTCTATTTGGGATATGTTGAAATCGAGTTGTTTTTCTCAATCCTCATCCTTCTTGACCTTTCTGCAGTCTTTGGCACTACTGATCACCCTCTTCTCCTTGATACTCTCTTCTCTGTAGGCCTTCAGGATACTATTCTCTCCCAGTTCTCCTTCTACTTAACTGACTGATTCTTCTCAGTCTCCTGGATTTTCATTCAGATCACACCCAATAACAATGGGTATCCCAAGGGGCTCTGTCTTGAGTTGTCTTCTCTTTTCTTTCTATATTATTTAACTTCATGATCTCATCCACTACCATTGAATCAATTATCACCTTTCTACTGATGATTCTCAAATCTACTTATCCAGTCCTAACCTCCTGACCTCCAGTCTTACATCTCAAACTGCCTATTGGGTATCTAGAACTGAGCTTCCTGGAGACATCTGAAACTCGACATGTCTAAAACTGAACTCATTATCTTCCCCCTTGCCCTATTTACTCACACCTGAACTATGACAAAAGCCTGTTGGTGGGCCTGCCTGCCACAAGTCTCTCTCCAAACACTAGTGGCTCCACTATTAGCTCCAGGATCAAATAAAATTTTCTGTCTGACCCTTTTAAAATTTCTATTTCTGTATAAGTTCCCTACCATCCCTATCAAGGAGCAAATAAAAAATTCTCTGGCAGGGTGGTGGAGCCAAAATGGCAGAGTAAAAGCAGTGACTTGCTTAAGCTGTGATTAGTGAAACTTGCTGATTGATGTGAAAGGTCATAGAATTTTATTTTGATTGTCTGATGGATCATAATAATCCATCGATAATCAATAATCCACCACCTGAGAGAAATAATACAAGCTACTCACAGAGAATGTGTTACTGGTGGGAAGTCAGCATCAAGAAAAGCTGAGAGGACAATTTTAGCCTCAGTCTAAGATGGGATCCTCCTGGCTCAGTTTCCCCATTATGTTCCTTTGAAAAGGAATGCTACCCACCTGGCTATTCCTGAGTCTGGCTATGAGGTGGATTTGTTACTGCATGGTTGGAAAACTGAATTATCTGAATCCAAACATAGCTAAGGATGTTTTATCCTGTCATATCTGAGCCCTGCAGTCTTTTCTGTCAGATTTGTAGTCTTCCAGACTACAGGCCATTCACCTATAGTTCACAGCAAACAGCAGTGAACCAGCCAATGCCTCCCCCCCTCTCCCCCATCATTCCCTGGATGCAGCCTGCACTCAGTTCCAGTCAAACTCCTCTTTGGGACTCCCTTGAGGCAAGGACAGCCCTACACTCCTTGCCAGCAGAAAGCAGTTTCAGAAGCCAAGACCTTTGCTCCTTACCCCCAAAGGAATTTGGGTCCCATTTGTTTGAGAGGGGAATGATAAGGATGGGATCTGGACCCCAGAAAGGAAAAACCCTAGACTTTCACACAGGGCCAACTCTCTGGTGTTAGCCTGAGGTTACTCCATGGTCTATTACCTCCAGATGGCCCCCAGCCATTTCCCACCCTTAATCCTTTCTAGACTCCATTCTCCTTTGGCTACTTGGTCCAGGCCTTCTATTCCCCCCAGCTTACTTGTCACTCCCAGTCACTCCAAACTACTTGGCCACTCCTAAATCCCTCCCACATTCTTTCTGTATATAAGGTCCATCTTGTCTTCATTAAAGTGCTCAGATTCTTATAATCTAGCCAATAGCTCAGTATGTTCAGATTCCTTAAGAGTCTGGCCAATGTAGTGGATGTTCTAATAAACCTTGTCTCTGGCAGAAAAAACAAACAAACAAACAAACAAACAAAAAAACCTTATACCTTGTCCTCCTTCCTTCCACTTAAATCTTAAATCCAGTGACATTGACCTCTTTGCTGTTTCCTGAACAAGACACTCCATCTCTGCTCCAGCCGATTTCTCTGTCTAGTTCTTATTCCTGGAATGCTCTCCCTCTTCATTTTTGCCCCCCTGGCTTCCCTGGCTCTGTTTAAGACCCCACCAAAGTCACACCTTTTGCAAGGAGCCTTTCGCAGTGCTCCCTTTAATCTTACTGCCTTTTTCTGAAATTATCTCTATTTTTTTCCTATATATACACATATATGTTGCTTGTACAAAGTTGTTTTTTATCTCTCCCATTAGACTATAGCTTCCTTAGAAGAAGGAACTATTTTTTGCCTTTTTCCGTATTCCCAGCACTTAGCAGTGCCAGGCACACAGTAGGCACTTAATAAATCCTAGATGACTAACTGATAAGAGACTGGAACTCAGGAGAGAGTAGATAGCAGGAGATGGTCAATAGAGATAAATGCTGCAGAATGGTCAAGAAGAATGAAGATTGAGAAGATTTCATTAGATTTAGCAATTATGAATAGATCACTGGTAACTTTACAGAGAGTAACCTCAGCTGAATGAGGAGGTTGGAAGCCATATTGACAAGGGTTTAGAGGAAAATTGGAAGTAGAGGCACTAATTGTACATGATGTTTTCAAGGAGCTTAGCTGATTAACAGAGGAGAGATATAGAATGGGAACTGTCCTACATGATAAGAGCATCACATATATGTTCTACTCTCTGGGCATGGAGATACCCTAAGTTCTGTTCTCCTCTCTAGTTTCTCTATCTGGATAATCTATTTCATGAATTCAACTCTCATGTGTATGCATGCACAGCAAGATCCCCTAAGGGAGAGAAGAGAAGTAAAATCCAGTCAGTCAAACACCACCACCGCTTCCCTTCAGACCTGGAAACCCCAGGAATAACAGCTCCCCACAGATCACCTGCATTGCTTCTTGCCCAACTCCCATAGCCGTCACCGAGTGGAACGACTCTGGTGGACAATATACCTCGCTGCCTACTATCCTTGCCACCGCCAACACCAATTGCTGATCAACTGCAGTAAAAGTACAGGTCAGTCCAAAAGGAGGAAAGAAGAATGAAGGAAATAGACATCATTTAGTACCTGGTACGTATTGAGTGCTGTGTGAAGTACTTTAAACATATTATCTCATTGGATCTTCACAACAACTCTGGGAGGCAGGTTGAGGAAACTGAGGCAGACAGAGGTTACATAACTTGCCTATTGTGGATTGCCAGGGTTGGCTAGACCACTGACCCTACCTTCAGTCTAGTGCCCAAGACCATCATCCAGGAGAAAGACCCCGATAAAGGAGGCAGCAGTCATTCTCACCAACTGCAAACAGCAATATAATCAAGCCAGTCTAGTTAAACAACAGGCACGCCACAGGAAAGATAAGAGGTGGTATGGTCCAGGCAAATCAGACCAACGTTACCACCACTTCCTTCCCATATCTCCCAATGGAGATATCCCAGGACCTGATGCCAACAGCACTGGGAATAACAGTACCCCCTTCTCACCTCTCAGACCATTGGCCCAACTTCCACCCCCACCATTTAGGGAACCAACCCTTGTGGAGATATGAGCTTTCAATTGTTTTGGTAAAGGCTTCAGCCCCTGCCTTTTCAGTTGGTCAATAAACATTAAACACCTACTGTATGCCAGGAACTATGCTAAGAGGTTGGGACATAAATATGAAATAGAAAGACAATCTGTGCTCTCAAGGAACTTATGATGAAGAGATACATGATGGAGGCCAAAAGAGAACAGTCAGGTGGAAAATGAAGAGATGGTTAGCCTAGGTGGCCTCAGCTACTAAAGACCCAAGAAAAAAAGCTCTTGCTACCAAAGACCCTAGCACTGTAGTCTGGTACAGTGAACTCTGGGATTCTATGGTCAAAACAAGCGTGACTGCATTTTGTCTTTCAGTTTTCCCAGAAGAGGGCCTTATAGACCATTAGAATGCCCAGATAGTATCCTGAGCTCAGGCTGTGATAGTCTGGGAATGATAGGAATGAGGAACACACGATATCCTAACCTGCAAATGAAAGCATATTTGAATAGTTGATGCAATCCTTCTAGTTCTAGTATGATGGGAATTCACTATGAAATGTGGATGTGTTCTGGTCATCACCTTTGAAAAAATAAAAGAATGGCTGCTGCTGCTTTTTAAATCACAAATAGTTAACTGACCTTGTTGAAGTTGTTGGTTTAATTTGGTGGGGAAGGGGAAGAGTGACTGCTGAAAGATTAATGGCATTACGACATCTAGAAGGGTGACTGAATTTAGCATTTTTAATCTGTTATATCACAGAGCAATCAACTGAATACTCTGTTTTAATTTATTGGAACATCTCTGGGATGTAAGACTCATGAGCTATGTCCTCTGATGCTTTCCCAAAATGATTTATGCTAATAATGATGGTGTAAAACACCATAATCCACTATAGCCAGATTGTCACAGGTCAACTTCTTTTATCTTTCCAAAATCAATTAGTAAATGGTATGCCTTTTACTGCAGTCCTTTGTAGACCATTTCACTGGGTACTATTAGGAGACTCAGATCTAGTTAGGAAAAAAGAATTCCTAATTTGTCACCCTCCGGACAACTAATCCCCAGGGATAACTAGTCCTCAATCTAGTTAGGGATTTAAAAAAATTTAACTCTGAGCACAGCAGACACCTAATAAATTTTTATTGGGTGACTGAACAATAACTTATATTACTTTTCATATTATTTTATAATTTAATGGGGATAAAGATTAAAGGAACTTTCTCTAATGGATTATTTCCAGGGATTAATGGAGGGTCCCAGAGTATCTGTGTTTTCCACTAATTCTTTGGTTTGACTTCACAATTTATCTTGATTACAGTCATATCCATGCCAGATGAGTGTAAAATTGGGGTAGCATTCTTCTCAAAAAGATTTCAAAATGTCCTTGAATCTATGTTATCAAACATTTTCATCAATGAGTTGGACAAAAGACAGGGATGCCATTATTATTAAATCTGAAGAAGGCATGAAGTTAGGAGCAAGAGCTTATCCTTCTGTCTGAGACAGTGTCAGGACACAAAAATATTTCAACAGGCTAGAGCAATGAGGCAATCTAATTAGTTGAATCTTTGTAGGGATAAAACTAAATTCAATATCTAGGCTCAAAAAAATTAACTCTACAAATTCAGGATAGGGCTAGTCCAGAAAAATAACAGTTCACATGAAAAAGACATGGAAATTTTAGTGGACTGCAGTATCAATGTGAATTAACAGTGCAACAATTAGCTTAAAAATTCTAACTATATCTGTTCCAATATCACAATTTATTTTTATATAAGTACTAAGAAATGAGAAATAGTTGAGAGAAAGGTGACTAGTTGAGAGCCTAGGTTCAAAGAATAGTTGCTAATGGTTCATATCAACCTGGAAAATAGTTACTAGTGCAGCATCATTTGAGTAAAGGGCTAGCTGGTACCCTAGAGGACTAATATATTGGATAGCTAACACAAGATCCTGACAATCTAGAACAGAAACAAAGAATGGAATCAGAAGTGCTGGGTGGATACTGCAGGGGCAAATATCAGCTCAATGCCAGGAAAAGCTTCCTAGGGCAGTCCATGGAGATCATCGTTTCCCTTCACTGAAAGTCTTCAAGGAAGGGTTGGATGACCCCTTGTCAGCTATGTCACAGGGATTATTTTTCAGGTATGGTTTACTAGATATGGTCACAGCCCTTTCCAACTCAGAGAGTCTGTGATTCTGTTGACCATAAAGGTGAGGGAATGAGAAAGCTTGCATCTGCAGATGGTTAAAGAAACAAGGATGTTTTAAACTGGAAAAAAAAAAAAGAGCTATCTTCCAGTATCTAAAGGGTTCTCATATGGAAGATGGATAAAACTGTTCTGCCTGGACTCAAAAAGCTGAAACAAGCGTGAACATTTCAGAGAAATTTAGGTTTGAAAAAAAATTGAGACATCCCAAATGGAAGAGGCTGCTTTAGAAGGTAATGTATTCTTCCCTAGAGGTTTTGAAGCCAGATGTGAGGGGGATATTGTAGAATGGGGTTTCTGTTCAGGTATAGGTTAGACCAGATGTAGATAGGACCCTCCTACTTTCTGGGATTCTGTAATTCTATCAGACTGAATTGGGGTCAGATATTTACTTAACAATGAAAAATAAAAGCAAAAACAAGCATACAGAGTATCCAAAAAGTGCCAGTGCAGTTTTAAGTTACTAAAGCTTATTAAAACAAAGCTTAAACTCATACTAAGACTTTGGGATCACCTTGTATAAAAAAGTATTTTAACAAATAAGCCATTTAGAGAGGTATGAAGCTAGCTCCAAGTTTTTCATCAACATAGTTAAAATTATAGGAACAAATAACAATAACTAAAACAGAACCTAATTATAAGAATTAATAATAAAGTTATAAGAACTAATAACAAAAACTCCCATTTCCATAAAATCTTCAGGTTTACAAAGTGCTTTCCTTACAACCCTGTGAGGCACATAATATAGTGCTATCTAGTTTAACAGAAAAGAAAGCTGAAAGTTAAGAGAGATTAAATGATTTGCCAAAAGCACATATATGGTATATAACAGAGCCAGGATTTGAATCTAGGCACTTGAGTCTGGGCCATGCCTGAGACAGTTAATCTCTTGCTCTCCCTAGAACCCTGTATCCTCATCACCATCCTTTCCCTTTTAAACCCTACCACCCTCTCCCTACTTCTTTCTTCCCCCTAACCCCCTGTCTTTCTTTAAGAACTATAATTTAAAGTATAATCAAATTAACACTACCCTTGACTCTGGAAAGGGTGTATTAATGGATTATTCTTGCTTCACTTATGTTTTTGTCTTTCCTATCTACTACGTGTGTGTGTGTGTGTGCGTGTGCGCACGTGTGTGTACATGTGTGTGTCTCTGTGTGTGTCTGTGTAGAATGGAGGGGAGATATTGTGTGTATAATGTTGTCCCTCATTATTATATGTAACTATAATGATGAAACATGCTATCTGCCTCCAAAGAAAGAACTGATATTGTCTGAATATAGTCTGAAGCACACTATTTTTCTCTTTCTTCCTTTCTTCTTTTGTTTCCTTCGACTCTTCTTCTACAAAATGACTAATATGGAAATGTTTTACATGATTGCACATGTATAACCTATATCAGATTGCTTACTGTCTCAGGAAGCAGGGAAGGAGGGATGGACAGACAGAATTTAAAACTAAAAACTTTTTTAAAATGTTAAATTGTTTTAACATATAACTGGGAAAAAATAAAATAAAATAAAATAATATGTAACTATGGTCTGGTACATGTTCAGATCCCCATAAGTCATAACTTTCCCATGTAGAGAAGCTAGGAAGCCCACTTCTAGGAGAATTGAGATTAGTGTACAGAAAGTATCTTGGAGAGACAGTGGAGATGTGGAGATAGTCTATAGCTGGTTCAGGCTGAGTGAAGAGGAGGCTCTATGATTGGCTAAGGAGATACTCAAAAAAGCCTGTTAGCATTGCTTATGCTTTTGAGCCATTTTCTACAGCTGCGCTCTTAGGAGAAGTTCAGTGACCCATTCATCTCTAGAAAACCATGATCTAAGTTCATATGATCCCAAGAAACAGCCTTTGATCTTTGGCCTCTAAGTGTATTTCCAGTCTGTCCTCCATTCAGCCACTAAAGCACAGGTCTGGCCAGGTCACCCTTCCTACTCAGTAAGCTTCAGGGGATCCTGTGCATCTCCAGTGCACCCAGGAGCAATTATAAAAAGTTCTGTTTGACATTCACAGTCCTTCCTAAGCTAGCTCCCTTCCTACCTTTCCAGTCTTCTTACATTTTACTTCTCTCCACATACTCTATGATCCAGGGACACTGCCTCCTTACTGTTCCACAAACAAGGCACTCCATCTCATGGCTCTAGACAGTGTCTCTGACTGTCCCCCATGCCTGGAATGTTCTCACTCTTCCACTGGCACTAAAGACTTCTTGCTTCATTTAACTAAAATTCCACCTTCTATGGGAAGCCTTCTTCAAGCCCTCTTCATTCCAGTGTCTTCCCTCAGTTAGTTATTTCTGTTTATCTGGTATATAGCTTACTTTGTATATATTTGTTTACATGTTGTCTCCCATATAAAATTCTAAGCATCTTGAGGGTAGGGGCTGTCTTTTCCCTCTTTTCATATCACCTGCACTTAACACAGTGGCTAGCACACAGTAGGCACTTAATAAATGTTTACTGATTAATTTAAGTGAATAATAATAATAACTGGCATTTATATAATTCTTGAAGGTCTGCAAATATTATCTCATTTTATCCCCTGACAACTTATTATTATCCTATTTTACAGATGAGAAAACTAAGACAAACAGAGGTTAAGTAACTTGTCCAGGATCACACAAATTGTAAGCATATGAAGTTAAATTTGAACACAACTCTTCTAGACTCCAGATCCAGCCCTCTATCCACTACACCACCTAATCTCTGGGTGGAGCTTCTGACTTTATCAATTCAAAAGGTCCAGAGGGCATCTTGGCATCTCAGCCTTCCAGAGTCTGAATTTGCTGCTAGCACAGTAATTGCAAGAGCGACTTTCGGAAGTGACTTTCTGGATCCAGGACAGTGAATGCAGACAGGAGGACTCACAGAGCAGTCATTCTGCACTGAGACATAAACTTGATAGAACCAAAGTTATGTAGAAACTAAGCTAAACTTGAGCCTATTCTCAAGAACAACATTGGGATTTAAGAGAATATGGGAAAATACATTTGTTTTTACTATATATATTTAAAATAAATATGCCTTTGAAAAAGCTACTCAATGTTAAGTGGTTAAATGGAACCTAGGATATGAGAGAAATGATCATTTCTCTCTCATATTAATAGCCAATTAATAAAATTGGGGAGACCAAGCTTCCCCCCCATTTCCTTGCCCAATCTCTCTAGATCAAAGCTGATCAAAGATGAGATTAACATTCTCCACATTCTGAGTACTGCTACTCCACCCAACTAGATCAGATTTCTAATCTAAAGTGAAACTCCTGGCCTTATGTCTTCTGTTTAGGCTTCAGTGTGGAATACAGATTGTTTGTCTAGGTTGCCCAAGGCTAGCAGTGGTTTGTGTGTAGAAGAGTGAGGTTACTCTCTCTGCCCCTCACTGGAGTGAACCCACTCCTCATTGTAATATTCATTCTCTCACTAATTATTAACCAATTAGAGTTGATTGCCACCTTCAGGAATACCCCTCTCCCAAGGGCATATAAACCATGAGCCCACTGTCATGATGGTATTTGGCATTCAAGAAAGCCACTGACCTCTTTTATTAGAATGCTAGTATTATTAATAAAATAACTCATTACCCAGAAATTATATCTCTCTAACTTTTAAATGCCACAAATACAGTGGGCAGAACACAGCTCATAGAGGCTTGAGCAGATGGCAGTAAGAAAAGAGATATCCCCAAACCGTTCAGGGGTACCCTAGAATCCTTAGGGGCAGATGCAGGACCCCTGACCTTATGAGAGTGAGTCCAGAACATACTCCCTACAAAAGTAAGCTTTGTAAATGAAGGGACTGACTCCCTTTTGTATTTGTACCTACAGAACTTAGCACAGTAATTGGCACAAAGTATTGATCAAATGCTATTCATTGCCACAATCATGCCTTCCACAATCTGAAACACACACACAAAAAAAGAATAAAGCAGTAGTTGTTTCTTTTAAAACCTCTGTGACTCATACATCCCCCCCAAAATATTAACTACAACTCTGGCATTATCAAACCTAAGTCAAGTTACACAGATATGAAGACTCTGGATTATACAAGTGCTTCCCCATGGCCTTTGCTGATAGGACATCTCTAGGATTTATGACATGGTTTCTAAAGCCAAAAAACCACGACAGGAAGATGGAAGTTTTTCATTAGGTCTAAGGCAGCCATTAATTTTATAAAATGCAAGCTGGCACAAAGTTACCCCAAGAACTGTGAACTGCGGGGGGGGGAGCGTGGGTGAAATCCAGAATGCTTCAAGACTCTTAATTTTAGCATTCTTTTCTTTTATAGCTAAACTGAGTTACTTATTTAACTTGTGACATGCTTGAAAAGCAGTAGAGCTTTGCAGAAAGCCTTTCACAGGACTGAGATTCTGAAGATTCAAGTTCAAACACCTACACTGCCATAAGTAAGGAACAGTCTCTCTAGAACCACTCTGAGCCTCAGTTTCTCTACTTGTCCCATGAGGCCAGGATAAAACTGGATATTTATACTCAGTAAAACTGGAGTATTTACTATATACCCAATATATTCCCCTCTTCTACATATCCCTATGATTTCAATGGTGTAGAGAATTCCCAGGGAAGAATCCCTCTCCATCAAGGCAGGTCAATAATTCAACTATAACTTATAATCAGAGAACTGCCTAGGGTACTGGGAAGCTATATAACTTGTCCATGGTCACAAAGCTGGCATGGGTTGAGCCAGGACTTGAACCCAGGTTTTCTTGACTTCAAGAAAGTACCATGTTGACTCTCCTGAATTATGTTCTTTTTAAAAAATACACATTTTTATATATATATATGTATATATATTTAACATTTTAACACTCTTGAATTACGCTGTTTTATAGATAGATAGATAGATACATAGATAGATAGATAGATATAGATACAGATATAGATATAGATATAGATATATAATTTATTCATTTTTAACATTCTTTTTTAGGGGCAGCTAGGTGGCACAGTGGATAGAGCTCCGGTCCTGGAATCAGGAGGACCTGAGTTCAAATCTGACCTCAGACACTTGACACTTACTAGCTGTGTGACCCCGGGCAAGTCACTTAACCCCATTGCCTAGCAAAAAACAACAACAACAACAACAAAATTCTGAATTCTCTCTCTCCTTCCTACCGCACCCACTGAGAAAGCAAGAAATGTGATCTCATATAAAATCATGCAAAATATATTTCCATATTAGCCATACTGCAACCACTAAAAAAGCAAGAATAATCATAAAGAAAGCAAAATTATGCTTTGATCTACATTCACACTCTATTAGTTCCTTCTCTGGCGGTGGATAGCATTTTTCATATTAAGTACTCTGGAACTGTCTTGAATCACTGTATTGAACACAGTAGCGAAATCATTCACAGTTGATCACTGTGTCATACTGCTATTACCGTGTACAATGTTCTCTTGATTCTGCTCACTTCACTTTGCATTAGTT
The DNA here is from genome assembly GCF_003287225.1 of Phascolarctos cinereus. Lineage (NCBI taxonomy): Eukaryota > Metazoa > Chordata > Mammalia > Diprotodontia > Phascolarctidae > Phascolarctos > Phascolarctos cinereus. Next base: position 637,103,583 of record NW_027555847.1, read on the forward strand.
CACGTAAGTCTTTCCAGGTTTTTCTGAAACCATCCCGCTCTTCATTTCTCATAGCACAACAGTATTCCATCACAATCACATACTACAATTTGTTCAGTCATTCCTTAAATGATATGCATCCCCTCAATTTCCAATTTTTTTTGCCAGTACCACCAAAAAAAAAAAGCTGCTATAAAAGTTTTTGTACATATAAGACATTTTCCTTTTATCTCTTTGGGGCACAGATGTAGTAGTGGAATTGCTGGGTCAAAGGGTTTGCACTGTTTTATAATCCTTTGGGCACAGTTCCAAATTGCTTTCCAGAATGGCTGGATTAGTTCACAACTCCACCAACAGTGCGTTAATGTCTCATTTTTTCACATCCCCTCCACATTTGTCATTTTTCTTTTTCTATCACTTTAGCCAATCTAACAGGTGTGAGGTGGTACCTCAGAGTTGTTTTCATTTGCATTTCTCTAATCAATAGTGATTTAGAGTATTTTTATATGACTACAGATAGCTTTGATTTCTTCCGAAAACTGTTCATATCCTTTGATCATTTATCAATTAGGGAATGATTCCTTTGGAATTATGTCCTAATGCAACCAGAAATGGCCAGCCACCACAGGAACAAGGACTTTAGACTACCATAATCAGGCCAGCCAGGAAATGCACTACATTTTAAGGGCATTAATTATAGTTTACGCTATAAGTCATAGTATAACTAGAAGAGTGTGAACAGGATGGTTAGGGGGACTGGTGAGCATACAAAAAGGATCTTTTGAAGGAACTGAGAATATTTAGCCTGGAGAAGAAAAGTATAAGGAGGGGCAAAGACAGCTTTCTTCAAGAATTTGAAGGACTGTCATGCAGAAGGCTCAAGACTTCTGTCTGGCTCAGGTGAGCAAATATTTTGCACAGGAGTTACTTATTATACCAATGAAATCACAAGTCCAGTTCCCTATCCATAAATGATTTTCATTCATTCATTCATTTATGACCCCTAATTTCCCTCTGACTACAGGCAAGATTTTATTTCTGTCATCATTAAAGATGGATATAAAGATGAGGGGGAAAAAAAACAATTTGATTTTTTTCTTTCTTTTCCCCCACTCCTTTAAAAATAGAAAACAATAAAAGTTAAAAAAAAACAATACTTTTTTTTCAAACGAATCAAGCAAAATATTCTTATAGATGGAATGTTTTCAAATGCAAAGTATAATTTCAAAATTGACTTGCATTTAGTCAATTATCTCATCTCAATAAGTAGCAGTAAATCAATCTGCTCAAAACAAATGCCAGTTGAAGAGATTAGAACACTCTTTAGTGCTTGCCATTTAATTGCTTTGGAATTCCCTTTGCTATCAAAACATATAGAATTCCCATAATTCAAACTATGAGCCAAGTAATTTATTATTTTATTATGAACAGCTCATTTTCCTTACTATTTTAAGGTACCTCAAAAATTCAAGGTTTTATGAAATTGAAATAATTTATTTAGCAAAAAGGGATAGTTATGAGGGCAGAGACTATCTTTTTATCAGCCAGAGCTGGCTGGAAAAGGCCCTCGTGCAAAGAAGGCACACGATATCCACTGAAGGAGGCTTCCACTTCAGTTCTTCGTGACTTGGCATGGATTGTTTCTCATATCTCGAATGCTTTTTGTGGCCACCCTCCCAACCCTCCACATTCCCAGGCTCTAAGAATCCCTAATTCCCTTCAAACATCAGTTCAAGTGTCATATCACAGTCTTTTTCTGAAGATGTCCTAGTATTAGTATTCTCCTACTCTTAAATCATTTTGCATGACTGTTTATTTACTTATTTTTGTACAAATTGTATTCCCCAATAGAATATAAATATCTTGAGGGCAAGAGCTGGATCAGTTTTGGCTTCATTTGCCCAGTACCAAACACAGAACATCACATATAGTAGGCACTTAACAAATGCCTATTTATTGAATTGAACTTCATTTATCATTTAAAAATCTTAAACAATATAAGAACTGGACAAGAAAAAAACGAGTTTACTACAAAAACCACAATGTAAACACTCTCTGACTTTCACTCATTCATCTTTCATCAGTCCACTTATTCAACACTGTTTCAAAAAAACATCTATACTAACCTTCTCATTGCCTGAGCTGTGGTGCAGTGAAAAGAGCAAGGGACTGAGAATCAAAAACACAATGGGTCCTTGGGTAAGTCAAAATAAATATCTGGGACTCAGTTTCTCATTTTAACAAAGTAAAACGGGGTTTGAAGTTTGGACTGGATGCCATCTGTGGTGTCTTTGAGCTCTAAATCTGTGATCCCAGTGAAGTCAGTTATAGCTTACACACACACACACACACACACACACACATAGTCTTGTGATGCAGTCTTAGAGGAAAATAAAAACTTAGCTTTGGAAAGAACCTTAGAGATCATCTAGTCCAATCACTAGGGGAAACTAAAACTCATCTACCTCATTCTCAACAAGCAGTCATTCAACATATGCATCTCTCACCTCCGTCTCCTTCACTGCACATACCACATCACACCACAATCACCTTATTTCAGGCCATCCTTCCTTTCTTACTCATCTTTCATCATCCACTTTCTTCCTTCCTAAATCCTCCTCCATACACCTGCACAGTTTCCAAAACACAAGCATGGTGTTCACCAAGCTTCACTGTCTCCCTTTTACCTCTATGATAAAATACAAATGTCTCTATTTGGCATTTAAAACCTTTCACAACTTGGCTCCAGAGTACTTTTCTAAGCTGATCGGATATTACTTCACTCCATCTTACCAAACAAAGAACTTGACCTATTTGCCACTCAAAAACTCCATTTAATCTCTAAAAAGTTCAATTTCCCCATATGTAAAATGGGAATAAAAATGTCTGTAGCACTTTCTTCACAAGATTATTTTAAGGATTTAATAAGGTCATGTATATAAAGCATTTTACAAACCTCAAAATGCTAATACAAATGTCAGTTTTCACCACCACCACCACCACTACCATCATTCCCTTCAGTTCTGATTTTAGGATTCAATGAGCTTTGGAGTGTTAGTATGGAAGCTTTCTCCACCAACACAGATCAAAATCCCTCTGCAAATTAATTGTTAAACCCCTGAGAGTTGTCTGAGGAAGGCAACAGTCTAGTGACTTGCCCATGGTCATACAACTAGTAAGTTTCTTAAATAAAATTCAAAAAAAATTCTTCCTGACTCCAAATCCAGTCTCTATTCACTATATCATGTTGCTTGTAGATAAATATACCACATATCTATACATTTGTGCAAAGTACACACACATAGAAAATGTATTCATAGTTAGTAATATGGCATAAAGATAACAGTCTGGCTTTGGAGTTTGGAAAACCAGATTCAGGACTTACCTGTGACATAAGCTGGATGTGTAAGCATGGGCAAGTCATGTGGGCTCAGTGCCCCCACGCAGTTTTCTAAGCCTATAAATTACAGACACATTGGTGATATGTGCTGTTGGAGAGAATTTCTACTCTGGAACTAACCCATACTGATTAAATCACAGATCTGGAACAAATCTGCACAGACTGTACACAAGTTCGGCATTTGCAGCAGCTGATAACATCTCTAAGTTTCATAATAAAGGCTTTGTTGATACATTTCAAAGATAAACAAAAAGTATCTTAAACACAATTCAGAAAACTGAGAAAGAGCTGAATAAACTATGATATGCAATGGAACAATGTAGTATAATTAAGAATAACAAATATGAGGAATATAAAGAAAAAGGGAGAGCATACTAAAAAAAATTGGAAATAAAGACAAGAGCCAGAAGATCAATAGACACACTGACTATGATAATATCAGAAGAAAAATTGCACAAAAATGTAGGGACAGATCAACAAAAACAATGAAAGAGGATGTAGAGGGAGAAACTGATATGTAGTTAGAGCAGAAGTTCTTAACCAGGACTCCACAGACCACTTTCAGGGTCTGTGAAAATGAATGGAGGGAAAAAATTACATTTTTATTTTCACTAAACTCGAATAGAAACTTAGCCTTTCCTTTAATTGCAATTTAAAAGCAAAAGAAAAGATTATTCTGAGAAGGAGTCCATAGGCTTCATCAGGCTGTCAAAGGAATCCATGACACTCAAAAGACTAACAGCCCCTGTGTTAAAGATATTCATATGTTGGTGTTTTTAAAAGTTTAATTAGCTTTAAATATATATTAAATTGGTTTTGAAATGTTTAAAAGTTAAGCTCACAATAAATTACTCTAAAATATATAAATGTGTATGCCTACCATAAACAGACTCTTATAGACGTCTTTTTAAGAATGAAGAACAGGCCTTCTGTCTTACCTAAATGACTTATCTAAAACTAAAAGGTTTATTACCACCTAGAAGTAAGACAAAGCTCCATGTTCTGAAAGCTGATAAGTAAGGAAATGATCAAAGCGGTCTGTAAAATGACTCAGCATCAGAACTGAAGCGTCCTAAAGTATGGAAAGTCAGCAGCAAGCCACACTGCACAGCTTCCTAAAAGATCAAATGCTGGAAACTGCTGGTTTGGGAATAGCATTTCATTTTTACCGTCTTGCAAATACACTTTCTGCATTCACGACTTGCCATTCAGAATACTCTGAAATCCATTGAGCTGTTTTAGAAGAGAGATAAAAGGCAAGGAAGTGCCTTTTGGCTCACTTGGTGCCTCACATAAAGGGACACGCAGAAATCCAGACCACCCTCCTACTCTGAGATGAGATGTCTCCATCATCATAACTCACAGCTCTACAGACCTTTAAGGTTCACCACATGCTTCCCTCAAAACAGCCCCATGAAAAAGGTAATGCTGCCAATACTACTATCCATTATCCATGCCAGTACTATACATCCATTCTATATATGAGAGAACAGAGGTTCTCAGAGAAAGGACCAAGAGTAAATGTCAGGGCAGTTAGATGGTGCAGTGGATAGAGTGCTGGCCCGGGGGTCAGGAGGACCCAACTTCAAATCCAGTCTCAGACATTTATGTGATCCTAGGCAAGTCACTTAACCCCTGTTGTCCCCCCCTCAAAAAAAAAATAAATGTCAAGCCTAAATCCAAGGTCACTGATACCAAAGCCGGCACACTTTCTAGTACACCACAGCAACATAAGTTACCAACCATCATCGTCGTCTAAAATGATCTTTGTTATAAAGTTACCAGCTCTAAAGAAGTGAATACATAACTTCAACAGAAATCCCGGTCAAAGATGTAATATAATTCTCTAAGGGGAATCTTCTTCTAGACTATTTAAGGAATGAAGTGAGAGCATTTTTGAGTGAAGTGGATAAATTAATATCTCAGCTCATAGATTATTATATATCATCTAATTCAACTCCTGCCTACAACGTCCCCAAGAAGGAGTCATCCAACGTTGGCCAAGAAACTCCTACTGATGAGGATTTACTATCTCTGAGACAAAGCGTCTTATTTTTCAACAGCTCTAAAGTTCTTCCTTATATAGTCAAAATATATATCAATGCAATTTCCACCCATAATTCTCAGACCTGCCTTCTGAGGTCAAGAACAACAAGTCTAATCTTCCTCCACAATGTAATCTATTACAAATTTCTTTTTTTTAAATTTTTTTTAATTTCAGACAAATGCTAAAACTTAAATACATAATAAGAAAAGAAAAAGAAACATTATAAACTTAAATATAAAATAAGAAAAATCAAAAAAATGTCATGTGCACAGCAGAACATAGCAAAGGATTCAAAATATATAGCAATAACTTTTCATTTCAAGAATGCCTATATATTAAATACTGTACATCATGTTGAAAGCTGCCCATCTTTTCTTTGCCTCCTTGTAGGTTTTCTTTTGTTCTCTACCGTATACTTTTTACTTTGTTCTTTTTCCCCCTCCCTCCTTCCCTACCCACTACCCCAAGACTACAATTGAGCACTCTGTGTGTGTGTGTGTGTGTGTATATGCACACACACACACACATACACACATATATAAAGAGAGAGAGGTATTTATATATATATATTATATATATATATATAATATATATATATATATATATACACACACATATACATATATATAGGAATTGACATATACCCATACATATATACCTATACATACATATATATATATATATATATATAAACATATACTTTCCCTAAGAGATTCTAATACTAATCTTTGTTTTTATGTTTGTGCATATCTTTTTTTTACTATCTCTCTTAACTTCTCTACTTTACTTTTACCTGTTACCTTACCCTCCTATTACTTAATCTACCCCTACTCTAGCAATCTCTCCCTTATCCTCCCTTTCCCCTAAATCTAAACCCCTTTGACATCTGCTTTTTAACCTATTCCCATATCCTCCCCTCTAAAGATCCCTCCTTAATCCTTTTCCCCCTCCCTATCTCAAGTTTTATTTCTTTCTAAATTTAGAAGATTTTTACATTCTTCTAAACGTATATGTATTTTCCCCTCTTAAACCCATTCTTGATGAGAATAGGTTTCCAGAGCTAATAGCCCCCTCCCTCATCTAATTCTTCTGTATTGGTTCTGCCTCTTGTACCTCATTTGTAAAAGATAATTTCTTTTTTAGCTGTATTTGAATGGTTTTACTTTTTGAAGTCATATCACATTCAGGGCTACTCAAATCTTCCTTATAAGTTACCTAATTACTAGTAACAATCTTAAACAAAGGTTTTACATTTTTCACACATAAAAGTTAAACATTCTATCCTTATTTAGTCCCTTGTTTGGTCATTGGTATGTACCTTATATTTCTCTTGGCTCTTGTATGCTAAATCTTCTATTGAGTTCAGGGTTATTGTTTTTTTTTTTAACAAAGACCTGAAAGTCTGACAACTGATCTAATATCCATTTATTTGTTCATTCAGAATTATGCTTAGCTTTGCTGGGTATGATATTTTCAGCTGGAAGTCCAGTTCTTTTACTCTTCAATATACAGAATTCCAAGACCTATAATCTTTTAGTCTTACCACTGCTAGATCTTGTGTGATTCTAATTGCAGCACCACCATATGTAAACTTTTTTCTTGTTGCTCATAATAGTTTGTCCTTGATCTAGGGGTTTTGGAATTTGACTATAATATTCCTGTGAGTTTTCCTTATAGGAGCTCTTTCAGGTGGTGATTGGTGGGGTTTTTTTTCTATTTCTACTTTCCCTTCTTGTTCTAATGCTTCAGGACAATTTTCTTTGATTATTTCTTGTATTATTGCGACAAGATTCTTTTTTTTAATCAAAATTTTCAGGTAGTCCAATTATTCTTACATTTTCTTTTTTTGATTTGTTCTCTAGATCTGTTGTTTTTCTTACAAGATGTTTCACATTCTCTTCTATTTTTTCATTCTTTATGTTGTTTTTTTTTTTATTTTGTCATCTCTTATAACTTCACTGGCTTCCCTTTGCCCAATTCTGATTTTCAAGGAGTTATTTTCTTCCTTAAGATTCTGGATCTCCTTTTCTAATTGGCTGACTTTCTTTTCATAATCTTCTTGTTTTTCTTGTGTTATTCTTATTTTTCTTTCCGTTTTTCTTCAGTCTCTCTCATTTGATTTTTTAAAGTCTTTTTTAAGTTCTTCAATTAATTCTTTTTGGGCAGGTGACCACTAGACATTACTCTTTGGGGTAGAAGAGGGTTTCTTTGCTTCATTATCCTTCTCTGAAGATGCACCCCAATCTTCTCTATTCACATAGCAACTCTCTATGGTTAGATTCTTTCTCCTTTGCCTGTGCATTTTTCTTTCTGTAATTATTTAGTTTTTATAATCACCTCTAGTCCAGAGGTATGCGGGATGGTGCCTCTGGACTCTAACCCCCTTCAGTTGTCCCTTATGACCTTGAACTCAAACCAAGACCTCCAGCCTCCAGAGGCATCCCCCCCCCACACTGCTTTTACCCTCACTAGAAGTGTGCTCGTTCCTTCTCGTCCCTACTGTGTCTCCACAGCACAAGTGGGTCTGGCATTCCTTGTCAGCTGAGGTTCCCTCGACCTTCCTCAGGTCAGAGGCCCAACTCCCCTCACTGTACCTGGGGTAAAAGTTCCTATGGCTGAGGCCAAGGCAGCCTCCCAAACCAGCTAACCTCAGGGCTTGCTGCTTGTCATTTACACAGACCTAACCTGGAGGTGTTTGCTCTTCACAGGGAGGAAATCTCCTCGGGATTTTTCCTCAGATTTTCTACAATTATCCCAGGAAGACCCCTCTTCTGCCCCTACTCTTATTTGTTTTCACAGATCTAAGTTCGCCCAGGGATGCTATTTTATCTCTTTTGTGGAGGAAAATCTTGACAGCTTAAATTTTCTGATCTACTCCACCATCTTCCCAGAATCCTCTCCACTACAAATTTCAAAAAGGTAATAAAAGCATCCTCTTCCACCCTGTCCCTCCTTCTGTCTCCAGGCTAATCATCCATAATTCTTCCTACCAATCCTTGTATACTATAATTCCCAGCCATTTGCTCTGGACACACCCAAGTTTGTTAATGTCCTTCTGAAAATGTTGCACATGATATTCCAGATGTGGTCTAATCAGGGCAGAATGTAATGGAACTATCACCTCTCACTCACAGCCTGCATCTCAGTAGAGGAAATGATACTTATAACACAAAGTTCAAATAGCTGGATCTAAAAATGAACAAAGGGACAAAATCTAATATCCAGAAAAATACTCGTGATTCTGGACCTTAAATAAAAAAGGCTATCAAAAGCAAGAAAAACAAAATCCCCACATTCTGCACAGATAATTATTTAAAAAAATAAAAATAAACTTTTCCTCCCAAAGCCTTTATTTGAGTAATCAATCATCCTTGGGAAATGCCATCATTCTCTGTGCAGGAAGATAATGTGAATTGCCACAGATATCCTCTATAAAATTCCAACCTTTACCTCATCGCTATCTTGTCAAGTAACATCAGAGATCAAAAACCATGTTTCCAATCTGCTTTAACAATAGCTTATGGGAATAATAACAGATATTTATACAGTTTTTTTGGTACAAAATATCTTCATCACAAAAACTATGTGAAGCAAGAAGGCAGGTAGTTCAATTGTTATTAACTCTGTTTTACAGAATAGGAAACTGAAATTCAGAATGGTCACATAATTAGCTTCAAGGTCACACAACTCCTAAGCGGCAAGACAGGGATTTGAAACAAGGTTTTTTGACTCAAATCCTAGTTCTCACTATACCATTTATGTTTATGTATAGTTCCACTATATCATTTTATATTTATGCTTTTGATATTTCATATTATATGCCTTTTATAAAATAATGGTAATCTTAAAAAACCATTGCCAATCACACCAGTGGCAGGTGATTTTAACCTTCTTGGTGTCATGGACTCTTTGGCAGTCTGGGAAAGCCTATGGACCCCTTTCTCAGAAAAATGATTTTAAATGGATAAAATAAACACATAGGAGTGCAAAGAAAAACTATTATAATGAGATAAAGTTATAAAAATATTAACCCCAAATTCAAAATCCATGTAATGATGGAAGCATAATGATATATGTAAAGCACTATCAAGGCAAAGAGAAGAATCATATTGGCATTTTTCTTAGAATTGTTCAGAAAGCATCTTTCTTCCCTCAACATCTTAAAAATGCACTGACATAGAGAAGTCAGGGATTAGGAAGGGAAGTAAAGATTATTAGGTGAGAATGTCAAGGTAGAATGACTAGCTATAATGGGAAAGGCTGGTGGGGGAGTGGGGACCTGAGTTTCACTACCTGCTCCTTTCCTCTCTCTTTCCCTTCCTCTCTCCCTCCATATCTAGATCAGCTTCTCTCTCCACAACCCTTCCTCATTCTCTCCCTTCTTCCCCATCTCTCCTTTCATTCACTCTTTTTTCTGCCCCTCTCTGACCACAACATAATTCCTTCCTCTTTCATTAAGCTGATGTTCTAATTGAGTCCTTAGTCTATGCAATGTAATTTAAAAAAAAAAAGTGATAAAGAGCTGGAAAAAAATAACATGGCCATAAAATATGGTTGATGAGCAAGGTTCCCTTTCTTCTTTTAATTATTTCCCACTTTTCCAGGATATTGCCTGTTTGTTCATATTAATTTGCTTGTTCTTTCCCCCATTAGATTGTGAGCTCCTTGAAGGCAGGGACTGCCCCTGCCCCTTTGTGTACACCCAGTTCCTAGCACAGTGTGTGGAGTCGATGTAATAAGTGCTTAATAAATGTTTATTGACCAACTGATAAGTAAGGTCCACTTTTCATAAATAGCATTATCCTATGAATATGTAGCTACCCGAGTACTAGGCATTTCCAAATGTAGTTAGGCAGATACTCATATTACAGACACAGTCCTCTGCCAGGCCAATACTCAAAGACTTTCCAACTAGGTGGAACATTCCAGAACCTATGCTTCACAAATATAGCCTTTCAGAACCCAGGGCCACTTCCACACCACAATAAGGCACTAGGTGAAGAAATGTTACCAATGTGGAAACATTCATATGTTTTACAGGTTAAAAATGCAAAAAATACCAATACATTTAAGAACTCTCAAAACAGCCATATATTGCAATAGATTGTATGCCTCTCACTCAAGATCTAACCAGTATCATCCTTAACAGCTTACAAAGCACGTATGTGGATATTATATATATACATATATATATATATACATATATATATATATATATACATATATATATATATACACATATATATATATATATGCACACACATGCACATATCCAAATATAAAATATATGTATACAGGTTGCTTCTCTAATATAAATTACATAGATATACAAAAAGAACTTAAAAGAGCAATAGGTGTGATCCTTCCCAACACAATAAGACACAAATGATGGTCTTCCCCATAAGATTAGTGATCACTATCTAAGAATCAAAATAAGGTTGAATGATTGTGGTAGGGTTAATACTTCCTTCTGCTTACAGCTATTCTTTGGTTTGTGGCTGAAATTGTTATTGTAGAGACCGGTACTATTCACAAACCTGCCTCTTACACCCATGCTTGACATCTCATTTCTCATTGTTACATGTCACCATTATCATCAACAACAGTATGTTTGAAATACCCATTTGTACAAGGCACAGGGCCAGTTTCTGTGCTGTATAAATTCATTGGACACAATCCCTAACCACTAAGATGTTTAATGGTTTAAAACAATCACAATGCAGGCATTGAGAGTATGTAACAAACAAATCAATTGAATAAATATAAATAGCTACATTAAGTGATAGAATCTGTTATTGTTGTTGGGGTTTTTTTTTAACACACTATGAGCAGTACAGATTTTTCTTTTCAAACCATACTGAAAAGACTATGTCTTTGGAATGAAAGAACAGGTTAAAGAGAGATGTGCCTTCAATTCCAGGTGCTGCTGCTATGATGGATGAAATTTGGCTCTGTTGTACAAATAAGTAAATGAAAAGAAGTATTTGCACCTAAATTTGAAAAATACCCTTTGTGAAAAGGGAGCACCAATTCCCTTCTAAGGATTCATTCTGATCTGCTGCATCTTCTTACCTTGAAGGAGGCATGCTGCTCCATGTGGCGTAGGAGCTGTGGCTTCTGAGCAGCTGTGTAGTCACATACCGTACACTTAAACTGTTTACCTGAAATGACAGTATCAGACTAAGTGAGATGGAGCTTATCCCCAGCCTGTATCAGTAACATTGATAGTGGCAAGCATAGGGGTGCCCTGCTCAGCAGAAGGATAAACTGTTTTAGCCCCAGTGGGTTCTACTGGAAAAAACAGGATTAAGGAACCCCACATAGACTGAAAGTAGGAGGGAACCTTCTGTAAACAGAATAAGCCCTGATGATGATGATAGGCATCTGCATGTTACAGTTTACAAAGCAAATATCATAAATATGGTCTAGGATCATCATCTTATTTAGGGAAACTGAGGCTCAGACAGTTAAGTGAAACAGTAAGCACCATACCGAACAAATGGCAGGCTTTCTCTCCTAGGTCCAAGTCCTTACCCAGTCCAGCATACTCTCTCTTTCTACTCAAGAAAGCCCCAAGAAATCTGACTCCTTGGTATGCGCAGGTGAATTGAGATGAATAAGAAAACAAAGTCCTCTACTATATTAAAGACACAAGTTGTGAAATTAATTTTGCTAATAATATTAGGGATGTTGCTCTTAATAGCATGATTAATATATTGGATATGCATCATTCTTTGCTTCAGAAGAGTCTAGACAATGTCTCAATCTCACAGCTGCTTTGCAGCAATTCAACTAAGTGTACATTTGCCCAGCTGAGGACGAAAAAAGTTGGCAAAGCTACTCCCAGAATAAGAACTTAAGTGAGGGAATAGCTTAGGACCTGAATATCAGAAGCAATTCTCATCCCACCTCACCTATTTCTTGAGAGAGGAAGAACCAGGTAGAAGTAGAGAACCCTGAAATCCTCAATTGTCCTAAGAGCGCAACAACAAGAGATACACTCTGGTGACCTCAGTCAACCTCTTGGCTCAATTCCTTCTCTGTAAAATGAGGAGATTTGATTAGATAACCTCGAAAGTCTATTCTAGCTCTAACATTCCATGCTCCAACATTCTCTGCATAGAGTGTATGTTGGGTTGGACTGGATTGGATTTTGCTAGCATTGTGCTAAGCACTTGGAATACAAATAAAAAAACAGTTTTTTTCCTCAAGGGAGCTCGCAATCTAATGAGAGAAAACAACACTCACATGGAAGCTGAAAAGTACTGGGGTTTGGGAGGAACCTGCCCCCCAAAAAATACAGTCTCCTGGGCTACCCTCACCAATACTAAATGCATCTTCTCATGCACCCTGACACATCCTGCCAGAGAAATGAGTCATTTGCCCCTTTCTGGTCATCCATATACCATTTCACTCAGAAGCCATTCTTACTCAGTTCAAATACATACATACATACATACATACATACATACATGTTACTCTATCCAGATGATCCTGGTGACCATTGTCTAATGATTCCTAGGTCATTCTTCAATTTTTCAGAGTTCAGAACTTGGCTCACAATTTCCCTCTCCACTCTAACCCGACTTTATACTTCAACTGACATGTTATAAACACCATAGTTGCTTAGGTCATCAACCTCCAAACTCATATGATCTAAACCAGTGGTGTCAAACCCAAATATAAACAGGGGCCACTACACCATAAGGATCCCTACAGGTGCACATTAACTTAGAAAACCACATATTAACATTATCTGTATTCTAAGGTATATTATTTATTCCGTTAAATATTTTCCAATTACATTTTAATCTGATTCAGGTTGTATTTAGGGCAGCTAGCTAGCAGTTAACATTTTTACCACCTTCAATGTGATCTTCACTGTACCCCATTACATAGAAGTTTCATCATCACTCACCAATTTTATACTTCTACAGTCCAGAACTCCATGTCCACGAAACCCAAAATTCCTTTTTCCAATCATAATATTTTATCATTCTAGATTTCTTTTTGCCTTTGACCCCCTAAACCTGTCAAAATTCCCCACCACGACAAACAATATCCTATCCCTTGGTTCTTTAAAAGGTCATCACCCCTGCACTGGTCACACTGCACTTTCTTCCCTATCTCAACCACTTGGCAAGTTAATTCAACTCTATACTATCCTCTAGAATCAAACAAACCCCTTGTCCCCTTTTCCTAGAGTTGAGCAAATCTTACCAAACCCTAACCTTGGATTACTTCCAACATCTGAATCTTTCACTCCAATTTATGGACTGTTAAACAACGCTGGGGAAGCAATGAAACAGTGCGGACTAGTTACAAGAGAAATTCATCTAATATAAACTCAACAGGACACTAACTACAGCAGGCAATCTTCAAATACAGCCCCAATCAACTTTCTATCCCCCTCAGCAAAATATCTGCTCCAAACATTCTTATCTCTCCTCAACCCTCCACAGCACTGTCTCTCCCAGCTCTTTCAGCTGAGGACCTCGCCTCATATTTCACTGAAAAAAATGTAGGCCATTCACTAGGAGCTTCCTCTTCTCCACTTTTCATTTCACATCGTTCAGACCTCTTACCCCACAATCTCCTCCTTCACCTCTGTTTCCTTGACAGAACAAATCCCTCAACATGCCCTCCTTGATCTCATCCCCTCCTGAGTCTTAACCAGTATACTACCCATTCTATCATTACCATTCTCTCTTCAAAACTTCGATCTTTCCCTATGTACTGGCTCTTTCTTGCTGCCTAAAAATCCGCCCATGTCTCCCCATCCTTTAAAAAAAAAACTAACCAAAAAACAAAACAAAACAAAAAAACCTCACTTAATCCAACCATCTCCTCCATCTACCATCTTACATGTCTTCTCTCCTCAGCTAAATGTCTCCACTTCCCAGTTTCTGCCCTCACTGAGTTACATGTCTTGCCTTCACACCTATAGTGGCAATACCATTCGAAATTCAATAAGGTTACAAAGCACTTACTGTGTGGTGGGCACTGTGCTAGGCACCAATGATACAAAGAAAAAAACAAACAATCCATGCCTTCAAGAAGCTTATTTATATTGTTTACATAAATAAGTAATGAATGTTCTTAGACAAGCTAATGAAAAGGTTGATATTAGCAATGGTAACTTATGTCAGCTAATTAGCAAGTACTCATGCCTACCATCTTCATAGAGAAAAGTGATCCTGAGAAAAGAGGTGAGTCAATAAACATTTTGTCATTTATTATAATGTCACTCTGATGGAACAGCAAAAGAACATGTGCTAAAGAAGTGTCATAAAGTGAAGAAAACTCATTATTTCATTGAAGATCAAGAGTCCACCATTATGAGTTTGCTAAGAGTTCTGACAAACTTTGCATGAAAAGGGGAATATAAAGATTTCCGATATTACAAACTAACAAAAAGTCATTTCTCCTTGACTCTGAATCCCTGCAATAAAAATTGGCAACACTTTTACAAAACCACTGACAGCTCCTATAAAGTAGAGTTAGGAAAGAGACTGACACAAAATCTTTTGTTATCTAATTAAAATGATGAAAATCTGATTCACTACTAATCACAAAAAGTAATAATTTGGAACTACCATTTTGTTTTTTGTAATTTCCTCAGGGAAATAGAGGATATTGAATAACTTTATTGGCCAGAGGTTAGAATGACACCAAATGGTGAGTAGTTGAACAGGAAATGCTTAAATCTGCAAATAACAAACAAGGATACAAACAAGACAGTAAGGAAAATACAAGAGGAAGAGAATGTGTAGCAGCACTTTTTAAATTCCTTGACTTGTTATGTATCATTTTGCCTATTTCAGAGGGACCCAGGGATGTTGCTAATATTGGCATGCCTCAATTCTCCTCACTGTAAAAGACACAGTAATTAGAAATCCTCCAAGCCCCAAAGTCCCAAAGGCTATGCCAGTAAACTATAAATGATGACAGCTTCTACCAAACTAGAAAGACACTATTTGGAGCTAAGAATGGAGAGGTACATCCTCAGAAGGCTGCCAATGGAGACTATTTTTGGCCAATTTTGACTGATGAAACAGACAAAAGTGCAAAACAGCCTTAGTCATGTGTGGCTTGCTTCTACTTTCACAGTTACCATGCATGAGCAGTAGGAAGGGGGACAGAATGTGCTAGAAATCACTTGATCCTCTACCCATCTACAAATGTTTCTGCCCAGTGACAAGGGAATTGAGACAACCCTTGCAGAACTGACTTGGATACATCTCTATAAACACTAATTCCATGAAGGCTCAGCAACATGGAAGGAAGGCTCTAGGCTGCCCTTAGAGAGGCAAAGAAAGGAGTCAGCAGAATTGATTTCATTGTACACTGAGAAGACATGAGAAATAATCAATGGGGCTGACATATATTGATCACACCTTTCAATGCTCAAAATGAGCATACACAAGTAGCCACCATACAAGTGATACAATAAATACACTAACATTTCTCTGCAGAAGCAGAGAAATTCCATGATGATCCCAACAAGATCTTCAACACTAAGTCAATGTATACTTTGATACCTGGTGACTTTAATACAAAAAAATCGCCCCCCAGAAGAAGAGGGCAAATGCTACTTTTATGCTACACCTGGAACCAGGAAGACTTAAGTTCAAATCCACCCTCAGAGACTTAACAGTTTGTTTAGCATAGTGCCTGGCACATAGTAGTGCTTAATAACTGTTTATTGATTGATTAATTGATTGATCCTGAACAAGTCACTTAACCCCTGTTTGCTTCAGTTTCATCATTTGTAAAATGGGGATAATAACAGCACCTCCCTCCCAGGATTTTATGAGGATCAAATGAGATGATAATCATAAAGTGCCTGGCACATAGTAAAAGCACTACAAAATGTTGGCTATTATTATTATTAAATGAAAGGTTCTAATGGCATATTGACTATTCAGATGCTTTAAGCCAGTGTCCTCATGGATATTATTAGCAAAAAATAAAATTAAGGTGCTGAACATAATGAGCTTCAAATCAAATAACAAAAACTAAAAGGAAAATCTACTATATTCTAACAGACAAGAAACAACAGGGCAGAGAAACCACAATCATTTCTGATTTGGCTGTCTAGTTAGCAATCACATTACAGATTAAGCAAAGTAAAAAACAGATTAGAAGAAATGATAACAGTGAGAGGAAGACATTTAATGGGTTTGTCACATCTCCAACTCAACCTGTTTAATTAAGTTAGAGACTCAGGGAAAAAAATGGGACAACAGACAAAAGTAAAGACATTGGCTCTGTCATCATTTCTTAGAGAAGTTCAGCCCAATTCAAAGCCAAACAGAGGAGTCTGAAAGTTCCTGGAAAACACTTCAGCCATCATCTTGTCAAGCAGAGGGACATGAGAGATAAGGGCAACACTGATTCAGAATACAAGCTTATCTTCAAAACAGTATGATGGAGGATAATTGAAGGCCACAGTAATATCACTTCACAAAATAACAAAAAGCATTTTGTAGAAAAAACCTTCAGAGTTATATATGGCAGCTCATCCTGAGAATAGATACAGATGAATCTGGGAGGACAACAAATATACATGAAATTTAACAGAGATAGTGACCCTTTTACAGAGATTTATTTTCATCAGCAATCATAATGGAACCATCCATGGTACTTAGACTCCACCTCATCCTGATGTCACATGGGAAGAAGTGGCATTACATTTAAGAAGACAAAGTCAAGGATCATGGCAGAACCTAAACAAATACAAGAAGAAATCTATGATGGAGAAGTGATTTTTAAAGATAACCAGGGATCAATTTTCAAGGTATGTCAAAGAAGGGAAGACTGGAAAACAATGGAAAAGCATGAGCAGTGCTTCATCTCAGCCCTGCCCTCCCTCTTACAGAAAGGTGAGCAAGAAGACACAAGTAACTACCATCCCTTATGGTTACTTCTTCATCTCCATAAAATCTTTAAGAGAATGGTTCAGGAATGTATTAGATATGTCCCTGATGTAAACAAGAGAAGGGAACAAGCAGGATTTGCCAATGATTTTCTATGGCAGACCACATCTTTGAGGTCACAGTATTGATTGAGAGAGGCAGAGAATAGAATAACCCATTATTTCTGTTGTATATTGATTTAACAAAAGCATTCGACTTGGTAGACCAAAATGAAAGTGTCTCCTCAAAGGTGTGTTACACATGATAAGATTATTTAAGTTATGACAAATACACTAGTTATTGATTTGTATTTGTGAGTGTGTGTACATGAACTTTTAGTTTGTAACGCGAATCCTAGAAGAAGAGTACAGGCCTAATAATCAAAACTACGATTCTTTAAAAATAAATTAAGGCAATTAAGGCAATCTACCAAAGTTTTTTTTAATAGACTAGCATTTGTATAGAAAAATTTATGCATCTGAGTCAACAATAATAATAATCACAATGATGTAATAACAGAAATGGTATACTAGCCCTGTAAAACTAATAAACAAGATAAATCTTCACACATCTCTGACAAACCATTGGTAATTTTGTTCCATAATCCACTAAGTACTGAATTAAATGATGTGTAAAATATATACTTGCACAAGTTGTCCGTAAGCACTTGGGAGATGTCTTTGCACAGTTGCAACAAAAGGAGGATTTCCTACTGGTGACTAGGTTCTCCAAATGTTCTTATTCACAGATAACACTGTATTGTTTGCTTTGAGTCCTAGGGCACTATGGAACCTCCTCAGTAAAGTCCACAATGACACAAAAGATATATTGGTCTGATTGTTCTAACCATTCATACTGCAAATACAAAATAAGTTAAACTAATATGGAAATGTTTTACATAACTGCACATGTATAATCTACATCTGATTGCTTACCATCTCAGGGAAGAGGAGGGATAGAATTTGGAACTAAAAACTTCAAATAAAAATGTCTTTAAAAATCAGGAAAAAATATATATGACACAGTCTATGGCATTCAGATTAATGGGCCACCTATTGAATTAGTTGATATACACATGTACACATACATATATCTTATAAAAGCTTAGAGCCCATCTGTATGAGATTTGAATCTAGAAGGGCCCTCAAGGACCTTCTAGTCCTACATCATTACTTTAAAGATGAGGAAGCTAAGTCTTGGAGACATTAAATGACTTTGGTCAGTTAATTGTTATTATGGAGTTGTTTCAGCTGTAGCAACTCCTCATGAGGCAAAGATACTGGAGTGCTTTACCATTTCATTCTCCAGCTCATTTTACAGATGTGGAAACTAAGACAAACAGTGTTAAGTGACTTGCCGAGGGTCACACAGCTAGTGAGTGTCTGAGGCTAGATTTGAACTCGGGAAGATGAGTTTTCCTGAGTCCAGGCCCAGTATTTTATCCACTGAGTCACCTGGGTGTTCCTGGTCAAACTTAACTAGGCCAGTTAGTCAAAAGTCAAAAAGCACTTATTTTAAGCAGAATTAAAAATAATTCAACTCTCCTTCCACAATACCATACTTTCTTTACACGTGGATAAAAAAGGGAAGCTGAAAATTTAGTATCTGGAGGATATCACAATTGAGTATATTTGGAAATTATCCACGGTCTTCAATGATTCCAAGTTTATTATACCACAAAAGTATGTGTCTTTAACACCAACATGCTCCCTGTGATGCCATGTGGCCAGAAACATATGTGAAAGATGCAAAATAAATGAGGTGGGCTAGATAGTCTGCTATTCACCTCAACACCGGTCCATGGGCTAATTATTCTGTGGCCTGGGTCACTGGATAAACGAACGTTTTAGAATTGTCTAAAACAAAAGTATAAATGGATCCTGAATACAAACCTAAGAGACTTTCCTAGAAATACACTGAATAAGCTTTAATGCACAGATTTGAGGCATATCTTCAGGCTGCTCAGAAACATTTTCCCCTCAAGTACAATGTTGTAGACAGCTGAGATTGCTGGGTAAGTGACCGATGGACAATTGCTAACATTTACATATCACTTCAAAGCCTGTAAAAGACTTTCACATATATTATCTTACTTGATCCTCAAAAGAACCCTGTGAGGTAGTTGCTGCTATTATGTCCATTTTACAGATAAGAACACTGAGGCAGAGAGAAGTTAAGGGTCTTGGCCAGGATCACACAGCTAGAAAGTGTCTGAAGTATTTATATTTGCATTTTCCTGATAAATGAATTGTTACTAAAATATATGCTGATTTTCCTTTTCACAGCAGGAAATAATTGGAGCTCTTTTCTTATGCTTTATTGGATGACATTTCATTCTACATTTAGCAATAGGATCTCTCATTATAAGAGAAGACAGAAAAAAGCACTTCCTCCACTCAAATTCAATTTCCATATTCAACTCTTCACTTGCCTAATTACTGCCTGTTCCAGGGTGCTTGAAGACTGAATAATTCCTCTTTGTAAATTTTGCAAGAAAACTTCCCCTTGACTCAAGTATGTGGTGAGGGGAGCAGAAAGGAACCAAAAGAACTTTGGGTACTAAACTTAAAAGAGCTTTTATTTTATGATTAGAGAATTCTTATTTTGATTACAAGTCACCCTGCTTCATTTAAACCTGTCTACTACACTATGGGTTCTTATAACCATTGGGGATGGGAGGGGTAATAGGACTCTGGAACTCAAAACTATTTTTAGCCTTTTATTAAATGTCAGGCAAAGTAAAAGTATTTCCTGGCTGATTACTTAAATACTTAAAGATCTGGGATCCCATGAATGGAAATATTACTTCCATCAATGTTGATCACAGTCCTCACTATACAGTTTCATGAGGAGCCATGACCAAAAAATTCACCACTTTAGGGCTACCACTGGTTATAAGCCTCCCCAAACTCAGCAAGGCTTTGCCAGGATCTCATTCAATGCCTTTCCAGATTGCAAGAGTCAGTCGCTTCCAGGCCATGATTCCTTTGCTATCTTGCCCTCCCTCAGACACCTTGCATGTTGTTCCCCAACGATCATACAATTGTATTGCCTCCGGAATTGATCTCTTCTCTAGATACTTAATTCAGTCCTGCTACTTTTTCTGTACCTCAGGGATTGTGGTGTTAGGGTCCTGATGTTATTGGTTCCTCTACCCTTGATAGAAAAAAAAAACAGTTTGTTGAAATGTTTTGTTTTGTTTTTTTTAAATCTTTTTCTAAATCACTTTTCTTCTGTTGGTAATCCTCCTTTCATTTTCATCCCTGAATGTCCTTGGGGTGACTTTGTGGGATGACTTTGCTTAGTTGGATATTTTGTCAAGCTTTCTTTAGACAGGTTTTATTCTCCACTGCTTCTCTATGTTTTATGAGACAATACCGTTCATAATCTTCTACCATTTTAGAGATGTATTTAACTCAATGGGTTCTTTGGTAGCCATCTCCTTCCATTTGGATAATAAATGAGATGTTTACTGACTAAGGTGCTCTCTGGGTTCTTTTGGTTTTCTTTTTGTGGCAATTAACTTGCACTGTTCAAACTTCTGGATAAAATTCTTATTTTGTGTCTTTGTCAATTCCATTTCTCATTTTTTATTTTCACTAATTTGTTTGAATAATACAGGATTAAAGTTTCCCATAAAAGGAGAGCTAAATGGAAGAATGGGTTGAGGTCTGGACTTGGAAGGCAGGAAGGCTGAGTTCACATCTAGCCGCAGATACCTCCTATATGTATGGCCCTAGGCAAGTACATAAAATCTGTCTGCCTCAGTTTCCTCATCTGTAAAATGAAGATAATAGCACCTATCTCACAGGGTTGTGTTGTGAAGATCAAATGAGATAATAATTTTAAATCACTTTGCAAACCTTAAAGCACTATATAAATGCTAGCTGTTATTATTAAAGCAAAGGCCTATATTTTCCACATTTATATTTTACTAGTTTTTCTACATGGAAATGAAATATAAAACATCATCATATCTGAAGATGTAGAGATTTTCCTAAAATCACTGTTTGTAAACTATGTATGTCTAAAAAAACCTTTTTTTGATTCAACAGAACAAAAATACTGGCTTAAAGATTGGTTTCTAATAAGGTATCTGATATAATATATTCTACATTATAAAATATATAAAACATAACAAAATTATTTAAGATTCCTTGAAAGCAGTAATATATAACCTTGTTTGGTGACCCTATGGTTATTACTATCAAATGAGGAATGAAAATCTAACATATTCAAGAGATCTATGATTTTATCCACTTCTAAGTTCCTTCTGTTGGCTGATTCAAGCCAACACTAGTACTCAAGTTGAGAATCGGAATGAAAAGAGACCACTGTAAATCTTCTAGCAAATAACAAAAGGGAGTTTACTTAATCACTGCATGGGAAGGCTATTCAACAAGGATACAGCACTAAGTAAGTCAAGAGCAGCTTCCCTGCCATTGTATTAGCCAACTGGTTTGCCAGTAAAACCAGAAGAAGGAGCTCCTGACTCCATCTGGATCAGCCTTTTCCACTTAAGCCACCAGGAAGCTACATTTATTATTATCATATAATTAATTAAGCATAAGTACCCTGAACCAATTAAGTCTCAAGGCAGATTTCAATATCTTTTAAGGAAAATCTGGCCTTACTGACATGAATGATATTATTCTTATCATACCCTCTGGTTGTCTACCCATCATCCCTTCCTCTTGCCATAAGAGCAGCCCATCTTCTCATTATATCAAAAAACTCTTTAATGATGTGTTTTACCTCTACTTCTCTTCTGAGTTCCTTGTTGGTTATATGATTCAGACTGAGCATGCCCATCTTCAGTGTGATGATTATTTTTAGTTCTTCAGCACTGATGTTCTATATCCCATGACCACACAACAACATCAGTAAAATGTTAATACTGAAAAGAAGGGCCTTTGCTTTCATGCAAAGCTTGAAGTCACGAGAAAATCTTTGTCATTTCCTAAGGAGGCTGACATCTTCAACATTAATGGGGAAATTTGGATACGGGATAGGCATGAAGAGGGAAATAATGACGTTGATTTTGAGATGGCTACAAAATATCCAGTATGAAGTTGGTAATGTGGGACCTAACCACAGAAAAGAGATGATATTCAAATCCATAAGATCACCAAGTGAGAGAGTACAGACAGAAAAGAGAGGAGGGCCCAAAATAGAGACCTAAGAGACATCTACAGTTAGTACATATGACACGGATGATGAATCATAGAAAAAATACTAAGAAGGAGACATATAGGAAGAGAACCAAGTGAAAATGGTATCTTAAAAACACAAAGAGGAGAAAATATTTTAGAGGAGATGGTGATTAACAGTGACAAATGCTACCGAAAGGTCAATATGGAGGATAGAGAAGAGGCCATCAGATCTGGCAAATACAAGATCACTGGAAATGTTGAAGAGTGATTTCAGTTGAATGAAGAGGTTGGAAGAGAGATTTCAGAGTTTACAAGAAGGCTAACCTCCTATAACCGAAAGAGATATGTTCAATATAAATGTAATTAAGAGACAATTTACATGGAAGTTTTAAAAAAAAGGTGCTTCCTTATCTGTGCAGGAGCACTGACTTGATGTCTTCATCAATTGAGCCTTGTTTCCCAAAGAAATTCAAAGCATTTTATTAAAATTGTCTAATAGAGTCTCATGGCACTCCCAGATAACAAATAATATCCTCATTTCACAAACTAGAATGTGAGGTCAAAAGCATATGGCTTATTTAAAATTGCATAAGTCGTCAGCAGGAGAGTTGGGAGCTTTGATCTCTGGGCTTTCAGCCCAGAACTCTCTAAAGAAAGCCAAAACTCACAGACTACAACTGTATGACACAGCTGTGCGCTTGTATTAACAGGTTTCCGGGAGAGAGTATAGTGTTACAGAAAAGTGTGCTAGACTGAGATTCAGTCACTCAACAAGCATTTCTTAAAGCACCTACTATGTGCCAGGTACTATGCTAAGTGTCGAGAACAGAAGGGTAAAAACGGTCCCTACTCTCAAGGAGCTCACCTTCTAAAGGCAGAAACAAAAAGCGAACAACAAATAAATAAACAAGATGTATACAGGATAAATTGGAGCTAATCTCAAATGGGAGACACTGGCATTAAGGGGAGACCAGGAAATGGTTCCTTCAGAAGACAGAATTGTAGCTGAGATTCAAGAGACCAAGATTCTAGTCCTCACGTTCTCTCTACTCACCATGTGACGTGGCAAAATCACTTCTCAAAGTATAAAATTTCCCATCTGTGAAATGAAGGCCTCTTCTAGCTCTAAAGTCCAAGACTCTGGGACAACAGAAAGTCAGGTGTGTCATTGGCATGGTCATTGCCACTGTCATGGAAAATAAAAGT
This sequence comes from Phascolarctos cinereus, assembly GCF_003287225.1. Taxonomy (NCBI): domain Eukaryota; kingdom Metazoa; phylum Chordata; class Mammalia; order Diprotodontia; family Phascolarctidae; genus Phascolarctos; species Phascolarctos cinereus. The sequence continues at coordinate 637,127,286 of NW_027555847.1, forward strand.
TTATTTCTGATAGGTATATCACTACTGAGGGACTTAAAATAAAATATAGCATCTTGACCTATGACAACTCCAAAAGACTCATGATGGAAAATGCTTTCCATATCCAGAAAAAGAACTATAGAGTCTGAATGCAGATTGAAACTTATTTGCTCTCTTTTTTGTTTCTTCTTTCTCGTGGTTTCTCCCATTGGTTCTAATTCTTCTTTACAATGTGACTAATATTAAAATAGGTTTAACGTGAATGTATATACTGAGCCTATATCAATTTACATGCCATCTTGGAGTAGGGGGAAGGGAGAGACAGGGAAAAAATTTAGAACTCAAAATCTTGTGGAAGTGAATGTTAAAAACCAAAAATAAATAACTAAATTTATTAATTAAAAAAATAGCATCTTGAGTCAGGTATCGGGCATGTAGGATCAGCCCCAAAGTCCAACATCCTCACTATTAAATATAGCCACATTACATATGCTATTCTAGTGGCAGATATATCTTGTGAATACATATTTACAATAATCAAGACTGTTTTCCCTCATGAAGCTTCCTCCTAATCGCTGTTTGTTGTGAAAATTCAATAATTCAATTACCAATCAGTTATTAAATGCCTATGGTGTGCCAGGCATTGTGTTAGGCACTGGTCATACAAACAAAAAAATCAAACAGTTGTCCTTCAAGAATCTTATATTCTATGAGTGGGAGACAACACATACACATAAGTAACTAAAAAACTTTACAAACTAAATCTAAAAAATAATTTTTGGCAGGAAGGCACTAGCAGTTAGTAGAAATGAAGGCCATTTTATTCTTTGTGGATTATTTCTATTGACAAAACCATAACCACTGAACCATTTGATAGAGGCAAGGACTTTGGGGATAGGAATTTTTTTTCCCTGTACTTTACAATTTGCCCCAAAAACCGCTCCCATCAGATTTACAACCTTTCCAGCTTTCCTCCAGATGAACTTTTTTGTCTCTCCCAAAAAGAACGTGAGCTCCTTAAGAACAAAGACTATATCATTCATTTCTTTGCATCTCCAGCATTTGGTACAGTGCTTGGCATATAGTAAACACTTAATAAATGGGTTTTTTTTTTGAGTCAGACATGCAGGAAAAAGCAGCTGAGCTGAACTTTTAAGGAAACTAGGTATTCTAAGAGAAGAGGAGGGGGGAGTACATACTAGGCAAGGGGAAACAACCTGACCAAAGGCTCAGATGGCAAGGCTTTATGAGAAATAGCAAGCAGTCAGGTGAGACTACAGAGTTCATGAAAGAGAGTAATGTATAAACCTAAAAAAAGCAAGTTGGAGGAACTTTGTGAAGGGCTTTAAATGTGAAGCAGAATAAAAATTCCAAAGACTTTTTAGATATAATCTTAAGAATCACTAAAAGAGCTCCATTTCAGGTTGAGGGTTATACATAAAAATCTATCATATAACAATATAGTTTACAAATCCTGTGGACTTCCATTTTCAGTTTTTAGATAACTAAAACAGAGGCTAACTAGATTTTAAGAATCTAACATATGTCATTCTTTCTTACAGAGGGAAATAAGGCTTGTCTCTCTTCCAATAATCCCAGAAAGCATGGGCAATATATATAAAAGAACCTAACCAATGCCCAGTTTAGCAATAATAGAAACATTTTCCCATCAGACTGCCATTAAATACTAGTTGAAATGAACTGCACTGTATTCAAATGATTTGAATTGTGATACAGTGTGAAAAGCTCTTGCCTTAGAGTCACCAAGATGGAGATATCTGGTCTCTTGAAGAGAAGACTTAGGGGGAATAGGATCTTTAATTATCTTAAAGGCTGTCACACAGGGGATAATACTTGTTCTCCTTGGCCCCAAGGGGCAAAACTAGATTCTGTGGGTGGAAGCTACCAAAAGTTAAGTCTAGGCTTGATGTAAGGAAAAACTTCAGAAAAATCAGAGCACTTCAAAAATGGAATGAGATTAGAAATATCTCCTTACTGGAAGTCTTCAAGAAAAGACTAGACAACTACCTGTTGAATATGCTACAGAAAAAATTCTTCTTCATACATATGTTAGGCTAGATGGTCTGTGATGAAGTCTTCAAACTCTTCAGTCCTGTAACTGTAATTCTAAGTTACCTGAGAATAAGAACTGTATTTTATTCATCTTTGTACATTTCTCAAATTCTATGGGGAGGCCATAAGACACCACAGGGCAGAAACTGAGAGTAAAGCATCTTTCCCCCTTATTTTCCCTTTGCCTGATCCCTAGTCACTCCCAAAAAGCCCAGAATCCATGGAGCAACCAAGTTAGAAGAACTGTGAGAAGGGTAATGTTCCCCCTTGCCCTCCCTTCACCCTTTCCCCAAGAGGTGCCTAGACAAAAAGAGTTCTATAGCTGTTCATAACATTTGGATAAGTTGAGTGTCAATTTAGAATTCTTCCAGCTGGAGGGATAATCACCAGAATTAACCATCTGTTTCCAAAGCATCCTGAAGCTCTCCAGGCATTACCATCTTACTTGCCACTATGCACTCCAAAAGCTCATTGTCTCCCTCACCAGGCTGGGAGACCCTGCTAACGGAGACTGCTGCTGTTGTTGCTGTTTTCCCCTTTATTTGTATCCAGCACTTAGCATAGTGCCTAGCAGGGGTAGGGAGCCTGCAGCGTGGAGGCCACATGTGGCCCTCTAGGTCTTCAACTGTGGCCCTCTGAATGCATCCCAACTTCACAGACCAAATCCCCTTAATAAAAGGATTTGTTCTGTAAAATAAAATCTCTTCTCAAGGCCCCAGGTTTCCCACTCCTGGCCCTACCACACAGAAGGTCCTTAAAAACTGCCTACTGATTTGACTTGACGTTTCATCTGACCTGATAGTGCATGCTAAGGACTCCTGATCATGGTCCCCTGATCTCACACCCACCGCCTCCAGGTGAATTCTTTGGTGTGTGTTGTCTCCTCCAATTAGAGCTCCTTGAGTGTAGGGATAAAGATTTTTTCCTTTTGTATTTCCAGTACTTAGTATAGTGCTTGGCACATAGTAAGAACTCCACCTAATAAATGTTTTTTCCTTCTACATTTTTTATTCCTAGCACCAAGAACAAACGCCATAAAACACTCAGTTTTAACATTAAAAATAACTTCTAAAATAATTTGATGATTTTTCATTTTAAGGTCTAATCAATAGTATGTTAGTCTAATCAATAGTATGTTAAGATAACAAATCTTACTTTTTTTTATTATTATTTATTATTATTTTTTAAATATCTATTCTGATTGCTCTAGAGGCAGTTCAAATGGAAGAAGATAGCATTCAAAGAAAAACTCAATCTGGGAAATAAAAAGCATGACTAGAAGTTTTTAAAGAATATATCTTCTTTAATAAGTCATCTGTCCCTCTTTTTAAAACATGTAACACTGAATATTCATCCAGTCCCCATTCCAATGGCCTTTCCTGTGAATGAATGTGTGTATGTATACAAATATATAGACAGATCAATAGATAATAACAGCTAATAATAACTGATATTTATATTGTGCCTATGTACCAGGCACTGTGCTAAGTACTTTACAATTATTATTTCATCTGATCTTCACAACAATGCTGGGAGGTAGATACTATTATTATCCTCATTTTACTGATGGAGAAACTGAGGCAAATAGGAGTTAAGTGAGCTGTCCAGGGTCAAACAGTTAGTAAGTATCTAGGACTGAATTTGAACCCAGGTTTTCCTGACAACAGGCCTGGCACTCTATGCATCACACCAACTGTCTGTGAAATTAAGCTAAAAATGTAAAGTGTAAAACTTTTTTGTAACTTTGAAATAAACATCAGCCAGGGCCAGGGCCAGGGCCAGGACTAGGGCTAAGGTAAACCAAGTAGGCATTTGCCCTAAAATAAGACATGTCAGGAAGCACAAAGGATACTTTTAAATACGACTTTTTATAAACGCACATAGCTTTTTGCAAACTTTAGAGTGCTAGATAGACATTATTTCTTTGTTTATTGTTCTTGTTAAAAAAAAAAAGTCCAAGCTCTGTGTCCCCCATGGATGCTTTTTGAGGTAAGTGAAGCTGCATGTGCTCACAGTGAAGGCTCGAAGCTTCCACTGGACAATAACAGAGAAAAGATGCGAACTCAAAGTAGGATGGCACACTTCTCAGACTCCACCCAGGGCACCTGAATGCACTGTCTTAGCTCTGGCCCTAGCAACAGTGCCATTGAGAGGCACAAAAAAGCACATGCTAATGGCTTACACACTGTCTCAGTCTGCTCTAAGTGCAGTTTCCTAAGACATTAAAGCCCTCTCAGTCTAGGCTGGCTGAAGGACACTCAATCAAAGAGCTAAGAGAAGACTTTTAATTTCATTTAAAATAACTGTAGACAATATAAAATACTTGGGAATATACCTGACAAGACAAACCCAGGAACTATATTAACACAATTATAAAACGCTTTTTATACAAATTAGGTCAAATCTAAACAACTGGAAAAATATTAATTGTTCATGGGTAGGCCAAGCCAATATAATAAAAATGACAATTCTACCTAAATTAATCTATTTATTCAGCATCATACCAATCAAACCAACAAAAAAATATTTTACAGAGCTAGAAAAAATAATAACAAAATTCATCTGGAAGAACAAAAGATCAGTGATATCAAAGGAATCAATGAAAAAAATGTCAAGAACTTATATGTATATCAGAACTACCAGGGGCCCAGTTTCTTGAGAGTACTTCCTTCCTCTCTAAGTCTACCAAGCCTAAGGGTGATGCACTGACACCACGCTCAGGCCATAAACAAGGGACTGAAGCACTGCAGGGGGTCTGCTACTCACCATCAGCAGTGTGCAGAAGCTTGTGGCTTTTCAGTGTGCCTTTTGACTTGAATTTCTTGCCACACATATCACACAGATGTGTTTTCTCAGTGCTGTGCCTGTTCATGTGGGCCTTGAGGTTACTCTTGCTGCGAGTGGCATATTCACATAGCGAACATTTGAATGGTTTCACACCTATCCAAAAGGAAGGGGGGGGAAAGGCAGAAAATCTTTTTAAAATTATTGTGCTGAGAAACTAAGAGCATGTAAGAATGATAGACTGAGGCTATTCTGGAAATGCTTGGGAAAGTAACAGAAACCCCTACCACCACCACCACCACCAACTTCCTCTTCTGATGGCATCAAAGTGACCCTGGGCTCTCAAAAGCTTTGGACACAAAGAATGTCTAACAGATCCTTTCAAGATGGAAAAACTTCATGGACAATAAATCAGCCAGTCAGCAGGCATTTATTACGTCCCCACCGTGTGTCCATTAGCCAAGAACAAACTAGCTAAGTTTGTAGAAATTCAAGCCCAGAAATAAAGCATAATCAGGCGATTAATTATATTGGCTATAGTAATTCATTAAACCATTGAGGGAAACACATAAGTAAGGAATGGGAGGGAGGGGGCATACAATAAGGAAATCCCAGGTATTTCAGAAGTCCTGAAGCAACATTAGTCATGATGTCCTCAATAGTATCTTAAGATTTTTCCTTTCTGCGTGTTCCCATTCAATTAACCTAATTAATCCACAGTGTTTGAACAAACAAGGCTAAGACTTGAAGGCCCTTCTTGATTTGGTGGGAATTAGAATGTACAGACTAACAAACAAATAAGAAAATGAACGACAAAACAGTCACTGACCACGATTTGAGGCTTGGTGAAGCTAGGGGAAAGGAAGGCTCTCAAAAAAAAACCTTGCAATATAAAATCGTTTCAATGAATGTGAAAATGAGGATGCATAGAAGACTCTAGTGAAAGCTCCCTGGCAAGCTTGGATTTCAAAACGGCATACTCCAAAGATGGAGGCAAGAACAGCCAACCAAGGATGAAAACATAACAGCAGCACTGTGGAGAAGGCCAAGGCTTAGTATCAATCAGTCAATCACTAAGTATTTAGTAGGCACTCATTATGTTCCAGGTGTTATAAGTGAAACAATCCAGTCTTATGAGGGGTATATTCTAATGGAAGGGATGAAAGACAGAACAGCATGAGCAGAAGCTTGTAAAATCAAAATAAAGTCAAATGAAGAAAGGTTTTTAAAAATTCTGTTAGGGGCGAATAAAGAAGTGAGCTTGAGGTTTGCGGTCATATAAGATAACAGTAATGTATGACAACAGGGAGTGTAACTACCTAACCCCTATTATGCTTCTCTCTCCTCTACCAAGGGAAAAGATCCCCAAACAAGAAAGGTGGTTAACAAAAACAATAAAACTTATAACATTACTAATGTGAAAATATGTTTAATAGGAATGTAAATGTATAGCCTATATCAGATTGTGTGCCATCTTGGGGAGGGAGGGGGAGAAAAATTTTAAACTCAAAAGCTTATGGAAGTGATTGTTGATAAATCAAAATAAATTAATAAAAAAATTTAAAAAACAAACAATGAAGAGAAAAGAGAAACCCACAGCAAGCAAAGACATGGTAAGGGTTGCTAGATACTCTCAAGAAGTTTGAGTCATCAGCATGAGCAGAATCAAATTCCAAGGTACATGCAGAACTTGCAGATGAAGTTGCAGATCTGCTGTCAATGACCTTTGTGGAAGAGCAGGGAAGGGGGAAAGACACCAAATAATCAGAGATGGACAACTGTCCCAATTCTCAAAAAGGGAAAAAAGTTTTAATAGAAGGGATTCATGCTTTAAAGAAAGCCTGAACAAGTGACTGAGGATGAGATCCTTTCCAGCATTTATGACTAAACTGTAGAGAAAAGAAAGAAAGTGACCTAGTTGTATAGCACTTAGATCAATCAGTGGGATTAGAAGTATAAAAATTTGCTTCAGGGATTTCTCATTATGTGATCTGCAATTAAAAAAAGGCTGGGGGGAGGCCAGATAGAGCTGTTTGCATTAGCAATGAGACAAGAAAAACCAGAATGAGAATAACATGGAAAAAGCAAATTAGGTAACATCACTGATGATGTGGGATCCAAGGAAACTTAATTGAGTCACAACTGATAGAAATTAGAGCACAGGTTCTCAACCTAATTAATTGATATTGGATTTTAAAAAATATCTTGATAACTATTTCACTATACATATATATGTATGTATACACACACATATACATACATACATATTATATGAATTTAAAAATAGTATTTTGATAAGAGATCCATAGAATTCACCAGCCTGCCAAAGGGTTCCATGGCGCCCACGAAAAAGATTAAGAAGCTGGGAAAGAGAGAGATAAGAGGAGCTTGACTATCAGCTGCTACCCTTTGGCAAAGGCAAAAAAGTGCTGGTAGCATAGTATTTCAATTCTAATCGACAGTGTTTTAAACTGAAAGGGAAGGGGGAAAAAGGAAAACTGTCTATGAGGTACCCACACAAGAAGGTACCATAGAGAGTAGCAACAACATAGGAAATGGAGATATTCAGTAATTCAAAGGAGAACAAAATGCAAGAAAAAAATCTAGCAAGAAAACTGGTAGCCTCAGACATCTATCTGAAGCCAGGTAGTATAGTAGGTATAGCCCTGCATCTGGAACATGGAAGACTTGAGTTTCAAACCTGCCACAGATACTTAATGTGACCCTGAGCAGGTCATAGGATCATAGCTCTAGAGCTGAAGAGACTTCAGCAGCCATCTAGCCCAATACCCTCATTTTGACAAATTAGGAAACCAGGGCCCAAAGAGGACAGTAACATGGTTAGTGTCAAAGGTGGGATTTGAACCCAGGTTCTCTGGCTCCAAAGCCAAGGCTCTGCCTCTCCAAAACTCAAACTAGCTGCTGAAAACTGAGATCAAACCAGAAGCCTTTAGATATTCAAAATAATTTTCTCTCAACTTCTGTCAGTCTCTTGTATAAAACAGGGGAGCAAAAAAGCTCTTATTTCACAGGGCTGTTGTGAGTATCAAATGAAATAATACATGTAAAACATTGTCAATTTTAAAGGAATATACACATGTTATCTATTATTATCGTTGTGATAATGATTGTCATGAATATGCTTGAAGTGTGTGCAATATGTGAATTAAATATCCTTAGACAAGGAAATGAATTTGACCTCACAGGAATCTTTAAGACTTTCTGGAATGAGAAGCATGTCTAAAATATGGCTAAAAGGGGGTGGTAGAGAGACAATGTATATAATAAGATCTACTCAATCTGAGGAAACCCAGGAACCCAACGGAAGTCTTTCTGTCTTCTGATTCATGCATAAAGGGGAGGATCATTATGGCGAGCATCTGTGGGAAGTTTACAATAGGAAGAATAGAAGCTATAGTGCCTTCACAGTATCACTAAATATCAGCAGGACAAAAGGATAAAACAGAAGGGGAGTTTGGGAAAAGATAACAATCAAGGCATTGTGGCAATACAATAGTGATGGGGGACTTTAATTATATAGGCATCTACTGGAGCTCTATCTGATAAAAGCAGAGCAATTGAAAATGTCGGTTCAAATTAATAATCATTTTATCCTCAAAAAGCTGGAGAAAATGACAAGGAAGACACTATTCTGACCTAATTCTCACCATCCAGGAAAAATTAGTTATTGAAATAAAAATGATGGGAATCTTGAAGCAAAGTGATCACTCCATCCTTGATTTTACACTACAAAAGTAGAAGGAAGGAGCAGCTAGGTGGCACAATGGATAGAGCACCAGCCCTGGAGTCAGGAGGACCAGATTTCAAATCTGGCCTCAGACACATGACACTTACTAGCTATGTGACCCTACGCAAGTCACTTAACCCCACTGCCTAGCCAACAACAACAACAACAACAACCACAAAGTAGAAGGAAACTGGGCATAGTCTAAAATAAACCTGAGATGTAGGGAGAGCTAATTTCAAAGGGTTCACAGTATTTTAGGTTCACCTAAAATCCTACAGGGCAAGGAGGGATTGCTCTCAAGAATGAAACTCCAAAGACACAAAACACTCCTAACAAGAAGAGAGCTGTCTAAAGAGACCTACTAGGTTGCAAAGGGAATTTGTCGATCAATTTTTATTTTAAAATGGAAAAAAGAGCAAGTAACAGAGGATGAATACAAAAATTTAGTCTGATCCTATGAGTTCTCCATGACTTTTTAAGGCCACTCTTATCCATGTGGTTCTTTCCATTGTCCTTTGTCTTGTGTGTCATTTCACTTCTTCTGAGATCAATGTTGTCTATGATTCACATAGTATTATCTAACAGAAGTGACTACAGTACTAACATGCTACTCCCTTGTACTAATTCTTACCCTAAGCGTTATTGCTCTACTTATACTTCTTTGATAATTAATGTATAGAAAACCAAAAATGAAAATTTCAGGAAGACATCTAAGAGAACTAATAAAACCAGACACTATCACACAGGGAAGGAGATTAAAAATAATTAGTTTTAAAATCCAATGCTTTGCTATATCTGCTAACCAGACTGATACACTTGGGCATTTGGATGTAGTACATCTGTGAAAGCTAACTCCTCTGATTCAATACTCTAGAAAGACTCAGAAAATTACTGGTGAAACAGTCATTGTGCTAGTTCTTTGGAACAGCCTAATTCGAGTCCATTCAGTAACTAATGAAGTCAAGGTCACATGTGCTATATCTGGGTAAGCCAATTACCTTCATTGTGATGCATGCCCAAAGATCATCCAAGTCTGACTAACCATTTCACAAATGGATATTATAAATAACAAAGCTACCAGTGGCAGGTTCTGAACGGTTCAGTGCAAATACTACCAGGAATCAGTGGAAACACAAATCAAAGCATATGCATTCTCCACAGACATTGAGTAGTATTATCTTGGTACATAAACAACAGCCCAAAGTATTTGGCAGAACAAATACTTCTCTAAAAGCTAAGTAATTTGATGACATAATAATACTCATTCTCACAAGCTCTGAAAGCAAAATTCCCAATTTCTTTCCCTAAACACACATTCTGTAAAAAAAAAAAATGGAGACAATAATGCTAATGGTACTGAAAATATTTTTCACACTCTAATTTTATGTTATTTGTAAATCCATTGAGAATGCCTATTCACAACTAATTCACTTGACCAAGGTAAGACATAACCATTTAATAGAGATCTAGTTTATTAACTCTCCTTATTTCATTTTGGGAAGTCTAAAAGAAGTGCTATTTATGATTCAAACATTAACTCCAGAAAATGATGCATGCTAGAATATGTGTACAGACATTCTTTTCTCTTTGCTTGCTGATTTCATTAAGCATCATTTAACTCATCAAGATAGTGTTTGCTCTCCCTAACAAAGTGATTAGGTGGTGCTTTTCTTTGCTCTTTAGTCTCTGTGGCCATTATTTCACAGCCTTTTGCTGTCACAATAATATCTAATGAAGACAGCTAAATAAAGAACCGTAGGAGTTGAGAAATGTCAACTCAGGCAGAATCTGCTAATTTGCTGATCGTAGCAGACTTAGGGACATGTGTCTATGAGGCACTGGAGAATTCCAACAGACCTAGATCTCCAGAGACCTGGCATTCATACTTCATCTAGTTCAATGTCACCCTAAGGAAGAATGTAAAGCTAAAATAGAAAGGTCATTATATTTCAAAAGCACACATAATTACCTTCATGCGCCCAGATGTGACGTTGAAGATCTGATCCATTCTTCATAAAATAAAAGTCACAATATGGACACTTTACAGCTCTCTTTCCAATTAGTCCTTTCAGTTGAACCCTCCTGCCAAGAATCTCAGAGATGGTGCTCATGGAAACCTCTAGAGAAAGAGAACAATAGGTCTAAGCCTCAAGAAAACTTGTTTTAACCTAGATGTAAATAAAAAATGAGGGCAGCTAGATGGCTGAATGGATAGAGCACTGGGCCTGAAGTCAGTAAAACCTTATTTCAAATTCAGTATTAGACAGCTGTGTAACCCCGGGCAAGTCACTTAACCTTTGTTTGCCTTAATCCACTGGAGAAGGAAATGGCAAACCACTCCAGAATCTTTGCCAACAAAACCCCATGGACAATATTAGAATGGTATGGTCCACGGGGGTCACCAAGAGTCAGACAGGACTGAACAACAACCACAGACAAAACATAACAATGAGACGTGCCTTGATCATTTTTGGTTCAAATCCTAAAAGAGACTTGGCTACACAAAGTAGCTTCCACTAATTTTATTTCAAGAAATGTCATAGTTAGAAAGGTCACAAGTGTATTTACATGGCATTTATATATTACTTGCACAGGTGAAATGTGTTGTTGCATGTGCCTACATAGGGTAGCATGCTTATTCTCTGTCCATTTTTAGTTTAAATTTGTTTATAGTTATTATTATTATTACTCGCCTTTTGAATTGTCACTTCTTTGTTTTTCAGTTGTTCATTTCTTTTCCATTCACTCACTACCAATAATCTAGGCTTCTTGTACCAACAATTATAGACAGACTACAGAAAGATGACAGAGAACTAGAATACATAGGGTTGAAAGCCATTTGCCAGATGGCAAATGGTTTCTATTATGCATTTTGGAGAAGAGTACATTAAAATACTGTTGCTATACATATCAAGTAAAACTTCAAGCTAATTATCACATTGAGACTATTGTGGTACAGAGGAAAGAGTAATGGATTTTAAATTAAAAGAAAAAGTTTTGAGTTCTGACTCTGATACTTATGAGCTGCACAACCTTGAACAGATCCCCCTAATGGCTAATGCTTTCTTCCTCCTCAATTCATCTTGAATTTACTTACAGTATCTATATAAATGTTGTTCCCCCTGCCCCCAGGAACTTGTAATCTCTTTGAGGGCAGAGACAATTTGGGATTTTTTGCTTGCTTTGTGACTGTTCCTATATCCCCAGAAATTAGCCCTGTGCCTTGTAGAATGAATGAGGACAATTTTACAACAATATTCTAGTCTAACCTTTCCAGACATAGCAGAATGTAGAGTACCTTTATCAGTACTTGTCAGTAAGAGAACCTTAAGCAGTGATAAGTACTTAATCAAATTTCTAAAGTAAAGCCTGGTAATAAATCCTTTATCCTTTTACCAAAGGCCTAACCACTTATAATAAGGAAACCAGGTCAAAGTTTAAGAGAAGATGCTAAACTCTGGGAAAATGGAGGTTACTCTGAAGTGTAGGCTCCAAATCCCAGTAACTGCCACAGCAGTTCTTGCCCTCTAGAGGTGGGCCACTTCCTGGATATTTTCTAAGCCAGGGGTTTTTAATCTTTTGTGTGTGTGTGTTACGAAAAGGCAAAAAAAGGTCCCTGCCCTCATGGGGACACAACAAGCAAACAACTCTATCCCTACAATATGTACGCAATGCATGTGGAGAGTAATCTCAGGAGGAGGGCACTGACTGCAGTGTAGAAGGGAATGAGGACAGGCCTCTTTTTGTACAGAGGACACTGAAGGTCAAGGAAGCTCAATAGTTTTTGATTCATCAGGTAGCTAGACCTTGAATTTAATTATATGTCCTGGGAAAGAAGAAGCCATCACTAGCCACGGAGGAACAGGGAAATTGTTAAGACTAGAGTCAGAAGTCACTTCCCCTGGGCTTCAGTTTCTTCATCTGTAAAATAGGGAAGATAGTGCTTCACTCTTTACATCACAGTACTACAATAAAGGGGGGAAAATCCTTTGTAAATGAAAAGTGTGACCTTTTTTTTAAGGTTTGCAAAGCACTTCACAAATATTATCTCACAGCCTCACAACCATTTCTGGAGGTGGGTATATTATTACCATCCCCATTTTACAGATGAGGAAACTGAGGGCGATGGAGGTTAAGTGGCTTGCCCAGGGTCACACAGTTTGTAAGTATCTGAGGCAGTATTTGAACTCAAGTCTAACTGAATCCTATATATAAAATACCACTTTGTGGCAATAAAGTAACACACAGTATGGCAATATATAAAGTAATAACTGCAGCATGTTACTGTTATCCAGAAATGTATCCCTTAAAAATACATACACACACACACACACACACACACACACACACACACACACACACATGCACACATACACACACACAACAAAAGAAAAAATTTCTAGTTTCAATGTGTTTTATTTTCATTTTCTTGGCCTGAATTCTCCTATTAGATAGTTAACTTCTCTACACCTCAAGAAAAAAAAATCCATACACAAATCTTCGCTTTGGAAGCTGCCCCACAGTCCTGCACCTCTCCAACTTCCCCTCCTGGATTTGGACACATATTTTCACTGCCACCAAGAAGGCTGGTCCTGGCCCAGCTTTGTATCCGCACCAAGCAGTAAGAGCTTAAATGCTTGTTGACTGATTGACTGGCTAAGTTCTCTCTAAAGTGCTTTCTAGCTAAAACATGTTTTGGTCCTGAGAATGGCCATCTCACAGGATGCCCCAGCCCAAGCTATAGGCACTAGTTGGGGATTCAGAGATTACAAAGACATGATAGCTTGCATTTAGATATTGCTGTCACATTTGCAAAGCGCTTTACAAATATTATTTGAACCTCACAACAATGCTGTGAGGTAGGTGCTATCATTATCCTCATTTTACGTGTATGGAAACTGAGGCAGCCAGAGATCATATTAAGTGACTTGCCCAGCCTCATACTGCAAGTGGCTAGATCTGAACTCAAGTCTTCCTGACTCCAGGTCCAGCACCCCACACACTGCGCCACCTGGCTGTCTCCTCGTGATTCTTGCCCCGTCACCTCTGAGTTGTGGAGTTAGAAGACCAGAGTTCAAAAAGTATTAACTAGTGTGACTTTGGGCTTTGCTGCACTATGTCTCAGTCTTCTCATCTGCAAAATAGATAAAATAATACTTTGTACTACCTACTTACTGGAAGTACTATGGAAATGTGAGTTTTATTACAATATTGTTAGAGTGCTAGGATCCAGATAATACCTAGCAGAATCTGTTAGGTACCCTAGGAGAGGTAAAAAGTGCTGTGTGATGATTTCTGCCTCCAGGCTTCCTTCAAGTCTCAGTGAAAAATCTCTTTTCCTGCAGGAAGCTTTTCCCTATTCCCTTTAGGGTGTTCAGGGAAGACTAGCAGCTCTGGTGTGAAGCCTTTTTTCAGGGCTAACCAATTACCTTTGGTGTCCACCTGTCACCCAACTCTCATCTGTGGCTCTAAGAAATTATAGCATGCACAGCAGCCACACTGTGGTAAACCATCTTGACAGATGTGTTAAATCAGGATGGGGGTGAATGATAGGCCTCAAACCCATCAGCGAGTTAGGTGGATGTCTACCCCAAGCATGTGAAGACGTCCCCTGGCAGACTGGGCAAATGAGAACAATTTGTTTCAACAGCCATGAAGGTGGCTGAAACAGGCACTACAGAGCACTTAAAGCTTGGTCAGACACAGAAGACACAAAGGTCAGTCACTGCATCTCAGGCCCTCATCAGCAGTCTTGGCTTTTGTCCTGCCACTGGACTTCGATGACTCAGGAAGAGAGAGTGAGGCTGATGACTTTGTGCAACTCTGCCTCACTCCAATCCAAGTCACATACAAGTCACAGCATCACTTCGTGATGTCATTGGCCCTCTTTGTAAACTAAAGATGTACAACAGTGTGTCACAGATACCTATGGCTGCCTGGTAAAGCTTCTGGGTCCCTTCTCAAATTAATTTTCAAATGCATAAAATAAAATACATATGATTACAAAGGAAACCAATTATAATACTAAAAAAATAGGTATCAGAATATTAATAAAAAAAGAATAATAACAAATTCACCAACCCCAAATTAAAAAGCCCTGAAAACCAAGTTTATATGAGTGCTGCTTTAAAGGCTTAAAGGAACAATATATGTCCATATCTATATACATGTATATGTATACATGTGTATATACATGTTATATATATATATATATATATATATATATATATATATATATATATATATATACACTATGTATAAAAAGCTTTGTAAACTGTAAAATGCTATAAGTAGATAGAGATCTATAGGTGTATATATGTATATATGTATATACACACACACATACATACCATTTTGTGTGTGTGTGTGTGTGTGTGTGTGTATGTGTGTCAAAGGAGAGAGAAAAAATCTATTAAGGAAATTGGCTTTCCTTCCTTTCATTTCATTTGGAATAGTCAGTGAGCAATGCTATGTTTTATAAAACACATCAATTCTGCTCAAATATGATTCCTTCAATCAGCATTCTGTAAGGTGAAAATTATCCCTCCTTCCCTTATATTTCTTCTGAACAGCTTTTACTCACCAGGATGGTTTGTCTTGATGTGTGATTTTATCAACCTATCTTCTGAAAATGACTTCTGGCACACTGGGCAAGAATAACTCCTTTTGTCCTTAAATGGAAAGAAAACATAATCAGTTAGCAACACTGTAAGATATAAACCTGGGCTCTGAAAAGCACATCTCTCAACAAATCTGCAATTAAGAAGCTCAGATGTAAATCTCTGTTTAAATTATCCCTAGAATGATTGTTTTAGAGACAACTCTTGAAAATATTGCAGCCTTTGTGAATTATCTTGGGCTCTTTCTCTTCCTGTCTACTGAGCTCCCCCTTCATGGCCATACTACTGCTCATGAATATTTGTAACACAGAGAGAATTTATGAAGGAGACAGAGTTAAATGGGTACCAGGTGATTTTGCTACTTTCCGATAGTTAGGTGGGAGAAGGGAGCTTTAACAAATAACAAGACAATTTAGTGCTGTATTTGTGGATTTCATTCATAAGTGGTCATTCTTGATGCCCTCTCCTCACCTACGCAGACAACTTTAGGAAAGACAATTAAAATTAAAAACTAGCAGCAATAGAAAACAACAGCAGAGTAACATGAAACCATAGACTCAGAGTTGGAAGAAGGATCTCAAGGTCATTTAGTCCCACCACTAACCAAATCATGAATTCTACCTATGATATCACCAAGAAGCAGTGACCTAACTTTTAGATCTACCTACAATGATAAAGACCTCACTACTCTCCTGAATTGGCCCATTCAACTTTTAGACAACTTTAATTGATAGGAAGTTTTCCCTTATAGTCAGCTGAAATCTGCCTCCTTATATATTGATGACCATGATATCTGAAGGAAAGAAAATATATGTATCAATGTGCATTGATTTGTATCATATTTTTAAAGTGTCTGTTGTTATTCAATCATGTCCAATTCTTCATGACCCCACTTGTGGTTTTTTTGACAAAGATACTGGAATGGTTTGCCATTTCTTCTCCAGCTCACTTTACAGATAAGGAAACTGAGGTACACAGGATTAAGTAACTTGCCCACGGTCACACAGCTAATAACTGTCTGATGCTGGATTTGAATCAAGCCTTTCTGATTCCAGGCCTGTCACCCTATCCATGGTGCTACCTAGCTGCCCATTTAAAATTGTCACTGATCTCTTAATAGCCCAATCCAATTGTCTTTTCTCAGTGTTATCTTCATATGATGTTTGTCCCTTCATTAATTCTCAATTCTTATTCTTTTTAACCTCTCTGCAGCATCTAACACTGCTGACCATTCTCTTTTAAAATACTCTCCTTTCTAGATTCTCCTGACCCTGCTATCTCCTGTTCCTTTGCTTCTTGTCTGACTCCTCAATCTCTCTTGCTGCAGCTCCTCTATCATCCATATCTCATCTCCTAACTATTGATATACCCCAAGTATCTAATCTGAGCTCTCTTTTGTACTATTTCTATACTCTCTGGGAGATGTCATCAACTGCCATGAATTTCAATCATCACCGCTATTCAGATGACTTCATACCTTTACATCTAGCCCTAATCTCTTTTCTGAGACCTAGTCCTGAATCAACAACAGCCTCATGGTCATAACAAGTTGCATGGCTTGTAGAATTTCAACCTCAATATGTCAGATGCAGAATTCACTGTTTTCCCTTCTCTTTCTCCAGCTCTACCTCTCTGCTTAAGCCTCCTGCTTCTGTCAAAGGCACCATTACCCTTCCACAACCCCTTCTTGACTCTTTGCTCTCCTTCACTGCATATATCCAATCAGTTGCTAAGTTTTATAAGTCCTACCTCACATCTCCTTTTCCTAGAGTCTGAGAATCAACAAGCATTTATGTTCTTACTATGTGCCAGGACTAAATACTGGGGATGTGAAGAAAGGCAAAGAACAGTTCCTGCCCTCAAAAAGCTTACATTCTAATGGAGGGAAACAACATGTAGATATCTAGATACACACAGAGTTGAAGATAGTTAGTTTCACAGGGGAAGACATTAGTGGCTGGGGGACAGGGAAAGGCCTCCTAAAGGTGAGATTTGAGCTGAGCCTTGAAAGAAACCTGGGGAACTAATAAGCAAAGGTGAAGGAAAAGAGCACTCCCAGAATAGGACAAGCCAGAGAATAGATGGGAATGTTCAAGGAACTCCAAGTAGGCCACTATAGCTGAATTTTAGAATATGTGAAGGGAAGAAAGTCTAAGTAGACTGGAAAGGAAGGAAGGAGTCAACTTATGAAGAGCTCTAAATGATTATCCTGAATGCAATAGGAAATCACAGGAGTTCATCGGTCAGGGAGGAGGCATTGTCAGACCCACACTTAAGAAAAATCACCTTGGTGACTGACTGAAGGATACATTGGAGTGGGGACAAATGAGACAAGAAAAATAGTTAGAAGGTTATTGCAATAGTCCAGGCTAGAGATGCAGAGAGGCTACACTAGGGTGGAAGCCATGTGAGTGGAGAAAAAGGGGACATATACAAAAGATGTTGTGAAGGCAGAAGCACCAAGATTTCACAATGGATTGGTTCTCTCCACTCCTGTAGCTACTGTCTTAATTCAGAGGCCACTATCTCATCTAACCTAGATTTTTTCAGGAGCTTCCTCTTTGATCTCCCTTCCACAAATTTTTATCCATTCTAATGCATCTTCCAATCAACTGACAAAACCATCTTCCTAAAAGCACAGGCACAATCACACCATCAAGAAATTTCATGGCTCCCTGTTAGATGGAGAGAGAAATAGAAACTCCTCTTCTTTTGGTAGTTAAAGCTTTTCATCGCTGGACTCCAAAGGTGTCTTTCCAAACTTCTGATTCACTCTGTACTCCCCTTCACAGCCTTTGATTCAAACTGGTATTCCTTCTATTTTTCATTCATGACATTTCATCTCCCACCCTCCATATCTTTGCACAACCCTGGAATTCCTTCTCTCCTCACCTTTGTGTCTTAAACATTTGGTTTATTTCAAAGCTCAGCTCAAACTCTCCCTCATATAGAAAGCTCTTCCAGATCCCCCCAGGGGCTGGTGCCTCCCTCTGGAAAGTATCATATATTTGTTTCCTACATATTTTACAGATACTTTTAGGTGTACAAGTTGTTTCCCCCGGTAGAATTTAAGTTATTTGAGGGCAAAGAAGTTTTCATTTTGTCTTTGTAATCTCAGTACCTAACAGTGCCTGGCATATAGCAAGTGCTTAATAAATACTTTCTGATTGTTTCAGAATACTCCAACTTATAAATGACACCTGAAACCAAGGAGAAAAAACAATGCATCTTCTTATTAGCAAACATCACAAGAGGCACTGATTCCAAGAAACTATTATCCCTTATATAGCCAAAAGTCCTTCAGAAAATGAAACCCTTTTTTTCCCTCCTCTCAGTGACTTGCTAATGAGATATTTCTGAATACTGGGGCTTATGATCGTTCAGTCCCCTCCATTTGAAAGCTCCTCTCTCAGAAGTAGCACCACACCCTCCCCTTCAGTGTCTGCCTGTCAATCGTATAAGCCTATGAAGTCTGTCCAGCTTAGGTTGAATCTTTTCAAGTTGTTTATACAAGTCGACCCTGAAGACTTTTTCTTAGGTCACATCATTAGTTCAGTGCTTTTAAGCAATCTTCTGTCACCATCCTTCTGGGTTCTTGTTACTGAGCCAGTCCTTCAGAGTAACCCCATCACTTTTAGCACCAGCTCGTCAGAATTGCTGTTCTAAACTCTATTTCAGAATTCACCTGGGGCACTCAATTGGCATTGTGGAGGAGAAGGCCCATCCCATTGCTGGGGAGCTCACCATGCCCTTGTCATTCATGTTGACAGAGGTATTCTGAAGGGCTTTGATCAGGTTTACAACAGTATCTCCCTCACAGCCTTAGCGATTTCATTTTCTCTCCCTGATACTCTGAAAGCAATTTATCCCATAGCTTATCAGGGTGTCTGTTTTTCATGATGTCTTTGAAGATTCTCAGAAGGGCACAGACAGTAGGCAAAGGGCCCTGGGAGACAAAGCCACTTTGGTGGAGTCTCTGAATTCATTTGCTCATTTCAAAATCTTGGTCTAGATAGGAAACGAAAACCTAAATTGCCATACACCTTAACAGGGATTGTCAAGAGTTTCTCAGGAAGGCAGAAAGTGTGAGATTCACCCTGTTACAATTGTTAAAATGGCCACCCTTTACAGTATATATATATATATATGTCAGAATGACTTATAAGTGATCTGAAACTTTTGAGGAAACTGAAGCATCAGCATGAGCGGCAGTGTGAAGACTGAGAGTAAAGAATCAAGATGCCAAGGAAATGAGAGAGGCTCTCTACCTTGTTGTGTGCCCTCAGGCTAAATGCCGATTCTTCTGCAACTGAGTCACATATGTCTGCTAACCTCCAAACTAATATGACATTCAAACCCACAGGCCTCTCATGTTCATAGACAGTCAGTGAATGCTAAACCTTCCTCACACAAAAAACAAAGCATACAATTTGAGAAAACAGAACTATCCCTATAAAATGTCTAAAGGCAAAAGGCAAAAAAAGGAATGGAAATGGTATGAACTTGGTATTAATGACAAAAGGTACAGTGACATGACAGGCAACTAGATGGTGCAGTGGAAAGAGTGACAGTCCTGAAGTCAGGAAGTCTCATTTTCTTGAGTCCAAATCTGGCCTCAAACACTTACTAGCTGTGTGAGCCTGGACAAGTCACTTAATCCTGTTTGACTCAGTTTCCTCATGTGTAAAATGACCTGGAGAAGGAAATGGCAAAGCACTCCAGTATCTTTACCCAGAAAACTGCAAATTGGATCATGAAGAGTCAGACACTACTGAAACAACTAAACAACAGTGACATGGTCCCAAATATTCTGGTTCTCTTCCTTACCATGTCAGAAAATATTATCAGAGTTTTCCAGTACTTAAAGTTCATTTCTAAAAGTTTTCTCCAAAGAGCCAATATGAGTTTATTTTTTTTTCTAGCAAAGTTTGACTGGATGGCCAAGACTGGATGGCCTCGTTAACTTCCTAGCAATTTATTTTTGGTATGGGGATTTTTTAGATTTTTTTTAAACCCTGAGCAAGTTAATTTCTCTTGACTCTGGTTTGTTGTTCTGTAAAATGGGAATAATAAATACTTGTACTAACTAAATCATAGGACTACTGTGGAAAGAAGTTTTTAAACCTTAAAGCACTACATGAACGCTATACATAAATACTAGAGAAAAAGACAGATAGATCTTGATAGGTCCACACTATTGACCACTATTACACCCATGGGCAAACACTTTGTGAAAATACTATTGGGATTTCCATCTGTAACAAACATTGTCCAGAGCAGACAATGGGTTCTAATTTATCAAGGAAAAAAGAATCACTTAGTCATGTCAATGACCATGTTGCTCCACATCCTGCATTAAAGTCTTGCTTCATCAGAACATGCAAGTCGTTCTGGGTTCCCAAAGGCCACACCAGTAGAGCACATATTCTGAGAGATTTTACCAAGTGGCATAGGCTTTGGACAGGCCCATTATGTCTTTCATTCAGGACCAGCCTAGCTTCAGTATAGAAAGTTTTATCCAGAAAACTCATGAAGACTATGTACTAAATTGTAAAAGGGATCACCCCAGGAGAACGCAGGCTCCTTGAAGGCAGTAACTATTCTTCATTTTGTCTTAGCACACTGACTTACACAATGGAGATGCTTAATAAATCCTTATTGGACTGGACTGATAAAATCACAAATCTTTGAAGTATTAAACTAGTAATTGGTTTGAATACAGACTATCTATCCCGAAATATGTACAAGGCGAACCCCACCTCCAAATGAGATCTCTCTGAGAAAATATAAGTGTGTGTATACACATACATCTATATACATATAAACACACACTGAGATTATATATAATATATTCACATATAAGATTTTTCATTGTATACCTTTCAGGCATACATATGTATGTGTGTATACATATATATGTACATACATATACACACATATATGTTTACTGTAAAAGATTAAGTTAAAAATATCATTCATTTTAATCATCATCACTGTCTTCACCTTCTTCCGTTTAATTCTCATCCTCTTGTCAAGGAAGATTCAATGGTAGATCACCGAAAAAAAAAATTTTCAAGTCAGACTTGAGGGAAAAGCATACACTACATTAAAACCAATACAATATATAATCTCTTCTTCTTTTTCTACATGTAGGTTACTTTACATTGCTCTCTATACTTTTTTGTAATAATAACTCTTCACTTGTACACAGCGCTTTAAAAATTCCAAATCACTGTCTCCATAACAGTTTCTGCTAAGACACAGAACGGAAATAAATCTTCTAGATGAGGAAATTGGTAGGCAGGTAGGTTCAGCGACTTTCCCATGGTCATAAATCTGGGAAGCTATAAACACAGGATCGGAATCAAGTTCTTGAGTGCTAAAAATTTGTACACATGTTTAAAACATGAATAAGAATCATACAGGATAAAATGCCCAGACGTATTACACAGTTGACTAGTAGAAGGCATGCCCACATAGAAGAGATCACAGATATACTCAAGTTCCACAGTAATCATTAACTTCTATATCCCCAAATAGATTGCTAGGTCCTTGAAAACAAGAATAATATTTTCTATTTCTTTTCAATCTGCTCCATAGAATAAGAGATAAAAGAGGGACAGGTTTGATATTAAAAGATACAGAGGGAGGCTTCTACTGTGTTGAGTGGATCCTCTATAGAAAATTTAATAAAATATATGGAAAGAATCACAATGAATGAGAATTCAAGGGAACTGCAATCTTGTATTAGGTGAAGAAATACTCAAAACAATCAAATCACAGATCCACCAAAGTACAAAAGTCTCCTCCAAAGAATCTCATTCTGCGTGAAACTTGAGTCATTCTATGAATGCTGTTGGCTAATGGCTGACCGCCTTTCTTAATTCCATACCCAAAAGAATTTTGTTGAAAGCACAGAAATAGAAGCAGGCCCAAAATCACCAGATCAATAAGGAATTAGGATGAAGTTAGTGGAGTTCCAGATGTAAATCTGGTGAGAAATTGCAGTATATATCTTTTGTGTGTATGTGTGTGTGTAGACACACATATATTTTTGTGTATATATCCATATACATGTGTAAACACACATACCATATATACATATACATATATATATGTGTAAAATTGTTGCATACTGTCTCCTCATTTGGGATGTTTTGAAAGTCATGCCAGTGGAGTGTAAGCTCTGGGGGTTCTACCAAGCTGAAAGGGCTTCAAGTCAAAGTCCAGTGATGAAATGCACCTGCCTCTGGTGCCTAATTTTACAGTGTCTGTCTAGAACGTGGAAGTCCTTTACAACTGCTTGCTGATGGCTTGACCGTATGCCTGTCATCTGGGGATCACCCCTTGCTAAGCTCAAAGAGGCATACCCCCAACTTTTTTTTATTAGTTTTTTAACTAACTTTACTTCCATTTTAATTCAAATTTATTTTAATCTTATTTTAAGTACAACCACTCTCGACTTTCAAAGATTAGTTGCTAATTTATAGATCTGCAATATGCAGTAGTCAGGAAGAATATACAGAATAAGGAAATTACAGATGCTTAGAGTGTTAAAGTATGACAAGACTCCCTCCTTTGATCTCCTCTGGCTTCCTGTGAGGTAGGTAGTACAGGTACCCCATTTGACAACTGACACTCAGGGTCAAAGGGCCTTAGTGATTTGTCCAGAGTCACAGTACTTTTTGGTGGCAGAGTGGGGACAGGAACCCAGGATCCGAATTCCAATTCATGATGCTTCCCTTAATGAGATCTCTTTATAAAGTCAAATGACTGGTGCTTCAGTTTACCCACTTATAAAACGTGAATGAAAATAAGCTGACTGGGTATGAGGACATCTCCCTGATCCTCTCCACAGGCCAGAATCACTATTTAGGTGGGACAGCCAATGCTGCTATAGTTAGCACAAATGCAGAGCAGAATTCTGAACCCAACTCCTGTCACTCACAGCATAACAGAAGGTCACAAGCGAAACGACAAATTATGATTCATAAGGCACATTACACTGGTAACTCCATATAGTTAGGGAGGATTTATTTTGTGTCACATCTGAGTATAACTACAAATCCAATTAAAAAAGAACTATACCTCGGGCCAAATTCTTATGGCATGTAACTGTGAGAATTCTCAAATGTGTCTCAGGTGTCAGTCTCTTGAGGAAGATTAACATTTGCGCATATAGACATTTTTTTTGGACTATACAATATACTATGAAATAATTAAATTTTATAAAAATAATCTATGAAATAATTAAACTTTATTGGTACATTTATTAAAACAACCTGAATTAATGTATCATGTTTTAAAAGCAACCAAAGGTCCCTACACATATTATCTCATTTACTGTAACATTTCTGAGAGAGGAGATGGTGTAAAGAATGATAAGATCATAGATTTAGGGGCAGAAGGGACCTCAGACACCATCTACTCCAAGCCCTTCATTTTAAAAATGAGAGAACTGGGATCAAAAGAGGCTAGGGCTTGTGCTCAATGACAGGATATTCTCACTTTAGGTTGAATATTCCCACTTTGGAGATGAAAAATGGTAGGCCTATAGAATAGGACATTTGAAGTTATTATTTCAAGAGAATCTCATCAGTGGGGGATATGCATTTCCTAAAATAAATCCTATGTCAATGTTCATTAATGTACCTAAAGCCATATGTTCCTTTCTCCTCTTGCAAAAAAAAATTACAATTTGATTTCCAATTGTAGCATGATTCAGAAGCATTAAAATAATAAAATCACACCCAATATCACTCATAAAACTCTAGTAAGACAAACTGAAATTTAAAAAGTGTGTATATAATTACTTCATTTGTACAATTTGTAAAAGCATTTGAATACAGGGGGGCATACAGATAATTATAATATATAATACTATGTGTGCTTTATACATACGCTGTATAACGTTTAGAAAGATAAGCTGATGGCCCAAACTAATGAAAACAAGAACCTTGGAATCATCAATGTACAGCTGGAAGAAGCCTTGAGCATGATTTAATCTGACCTCTTCTTTTTATGGAAGAGGAAACTAAAACCCTAAGAAGGCAAGTAGGACATTCATTTACCATAAAGATGGGAAAGAATCACCTCAAAAGTATTCATTCATTCATGAATCTATACGCCCAACATCCATTTATTAAATCATGAGAGCAAAGACACATCTCACCCCCCTGAGAATAAATACAACTCAGTGACAGCAGTGAAAATTAAAGAAAGAAAATTTCTTTGAAAGTATGCATTTGTGGGGCAGCTAGGTGGCGCAGTGGACAGAGCACTGGTCTTAGATTCTAGAGGACCTGAGTTCAAATCACATAACACTTACTAGCTGTGTGACCCTGGGCAAGTCACTTAACCCCACTGCTTAACAACAACAACAACAACAAAAACAGTATGCATTTGAGAGATCTTGGTATATGTCCATACAGGTGTGCCTTGCTTTGTACAACAACTACATTAGCTGTAAATGCCCCATACCTTGAAAGAAATTTTATAATGAATTATTTTAATAAATCAAAGCAAAAAAGCAGGCACTTAGAAGTGAAGTGCTTCTCTAAAGAGCACACAGGTAATAAAGTAACAGAGTAGGGACTCAAACCTAGACATTCCTACTTCCCATGGAGTGACCTTTCCCGGTAGAACGCGCTGCTTTTCAAGATCACCAGATCTTCACCCTCCCTTTTTCAACGTTTTGGTCTTGATGATATACATTGGCTTTTCCCAAAGCAAGGCACATAGATGTACATATATAGGTAAGAAAACTGTCAACAAGCCTAGAGCACAGAGTGTCACTTACCAGCTCAGTATGAACTTTAAGATGCGCCTGTAGTTTATATTTATCTGGAGTTGAGTAGTCACAGCCTTCAGTGGGACACTGCAGCAAGATATTGCTATGTTTCTGAATTACATGACGTTTAAGGCAGTTTTTGGTGATAGAAGAATAGTTACACTGGGAGCAATAATACAGATGTTCTCGAGTGTGGGTGCGGACGTGCATATCAAAATGTACCTGATACCAAAAGAGTTTGCCTAGGGAAAAAAAAAGTGACACTTTTAGTTCAGGATTCTTGCTCCCTCAAGTTCCAGTAAAAATTGCACCTTTTCCATCACATTGTTATTGATGAAGAGCAGCCCCCAAAGGCAAAAAGGATTTGCACTGCAAGCAAGCTTTTCTTCTTACCTTGCCATAGAAAGTGACAAAGAATTTCTGAGTTCTAATGCTATTATTTGTAAAAGCTCATGTTTACTTAGCACGTTATGATATCATGTTTATAAAGTATTCCTTCATAACAGTATTGTGAGGTCAGTACTGCAATTATCATTATCAACTTTGGCAGATAAAGAAACCGAGGCTCAGAGAGGTTAAATGATTAGTCCAAGATCTCAAAGTTAATAATAATAATAAGAGGTCAGATTGACAAAGCTGAGCTTTATATAATACACTCAGTGCTCCATCCATACTGGACAGGTCTCTGCTCCCTGAATAAATACCCAGTACTTTCATTTCTCAGTAACTTCACTCAAACTAGCCTGGAATGTCTCCTTTGCCTCTTTTTCCTCTTTTCACCTGCCAAATTGCTTCCAATCCATTAAATCCATCCAAAACTGGAGTTATAATACTTCCTCAAATAAATACAATTCCTTAGGGTTATTTACTATAACCCCTGTAAACTAAAAAAAAAAAACCTGTCTTCAAACATATATATTAAAGGGATCAATTTATGGCTTTTAAGATTAAAAACTGCCACTAGGGTAAAGATTAATTGTCCATTAGAAAGTATTCCTTGATGACAATAGAAATACAGAAGTACACAGCAAGCACTTGAAGAGAGAGCCAAATGAGAAGGGACCATTACAAAAGAGAGTTTCAAATTGCTATACACTAAATGCGCTTTTCCTTACCACAATATTCACACTCCAGATCCCCATAGACCTTTCGGATCCTCTCACACATGCTGGTATTCATCTGTCTCTTTTGTAAGTTGTCCAAGACCTGCATGAATGCAGCGGTTCTAGTCTGATGCTCTGAAGATGGAGTAGTACAAGAATCAGGCTGCGGACTGACATGTGCATCACCACTGGCGGCTGCTGATGGAGGCAGCTCTGTGGCTTGGGCTGAGTTTGGGGTAGGGGACTTTCTTGCTTCCAGTTCAGTAAGGGAAAGGGCAACTGTATTTTCTCCTTCAGCCACAGTGCTCTCATTACTGGTATTCTCCTGATTTGGCTCAGCATTTTTTCCCCTGGGCAACAGTAGTGTCATTTCTTCACCCTGAATAGCATTAGCTGAGTCTCCAGGCTGGCCTTGCCCGTCATTTTTAGAAGGTGCCCGAGTCTCAGCAGGAGCAGAGGTATTATTTTTCAGTAGGAAATCCTCTGAAACCACATGTGAATGGAGCTCAGAGGTTGCTACATCGGTTGCCAGTTCACATGACGGCACAGTTACATTTGCTCCCTGAGGGATCTCCAAGTCCAAGGAAGAAGTGGTAGGGACTTCTACATGGCTCATGTGGCTGCTTCCATTCTCCTGGTTTGCTTCCCCAGGGCTAGTGCTTTCCTTTTGTGGGTCCACGGCCTGGAACACAAATTCACCTCCCACCGGAGGCAGCTGATCTCCAACAGCTTCTTGCTGGATGTCACCACCAGGTTCCAGAAGACAGAAACTCTGATTGATGGAGTCATTGAACACTGCAGCCTCCTGTAAGCTGGCGTGTACCTCTCTGATATGGGAGCGGAGTCGTATGGAGCTAACAAACTTCTTCAGGCAGACAGAACAGACATACACAAAGGGATGCTTCCTGACATGGAGCTCGAGGGCCTGGTACTTGGTGGCCCCGTGGCCGCAGAGCTCACAGGCGAAGGGCCACTCATCCCCGTGGACCAGCATGTGTCGGTCCCGGTCCAGTTCGTTCTTGAACTTGCGCTCACAGATGTGGCAGTCGTAGAGGAGCTGCCTCTTGCCTTCGCGGGTCATCAGGCGGAGCTCGTCAAAGGCTTCTTTCACTTTCTTGTCCTGCAGGTCATGCGTGTCTCTGATGTGCTTGATGAGGTTTTTGACATCTGAGTACTTCTTCTTGCAGAAGCGGCAGTGCTGTTTGATCTTCTTGTGGACACGCTCAATGTGAACTTTGAGGTGGCCCTTGCTCAGGCAGGTGAACACACAATAATCACAACTGAATTTCTCCCCTGTGTGTTTCCGCAAGTGGACATTGAGGTTGGCTTTGATGGCACTGGCGTAGCTACAGTGGGAACACTTATAAGGCTTTTCATTGGTGTGGATTCTCAAATGGGCCTGGAGGGAGTGCTTAAATTTGAACACTTTGTTGCAGTATTCACAAGTGAAAATTTTGAGCTGAGTGGGACCTAATCTAGAAAAAAAAATCAGGATTTAGTTATGGTTAGAGGGCTGAGCTTAACGAAATAGCATGTGCAAAGTCTGATAATGTTAAGTTCCCTTTTCATGAACCAAATATTAGACACATGAAAGAGAATTTAATAAGAAAAGAAATGAATGTACAGTAAATGCCATGCATTGCAATCACTAGCTGTCAGCCTGTTACTTATTACCATTAAATAATGTATCTCAAAAATGAATTTCATGTATTCCATCATATTTTTATTTTGCTCACTTAATGCTATCTACTTTCATAGAGTAAATGAAAGCTGCTAATGCTTCCCTGATTTCTCCAGCTAGAAATGCTAGTTGGGTCATCTGATGTAACAGTATTCCACATTTCTCTTGTGTATTTTTCACGTGCTAATATGTTATTATATGTAACTCTGTGCATTTTATAGCCCTCAACTAGTTAGAAAGCTCCTTGAGGGCAAGGTTCATGTACTACTCATTTCTCTATTTCCCCCATACACACCTAGCATGGTGCATTATATATAGTAATAGTAACTTGGTGCTGTATAGCACTTTAAGATTTACAAAGCATTTTTGTGAAGCAAACATTATCCCCATTTCATAGGCAAGGAAACTGAGGCTGAAAGAGGTTAAATGTTTGAAGAGGTCACAGAATGTCAGTGTCCAAATTTGAAGCCAAGTATGCTGGCTGTAAGGACAGCACTTCTCTCTGACATCATGCTGCCACTATGTGTTTCAATCAATTAGCCAACCAAATAAGCATTTATTAAGCATCTAGTATGTATCTACTACACATATAAGTACAAGGTGTTGTGCACACATATTCAGGAAATGAAACAACCCCTACTCTCGTGAAGCTTATTTTCTCTTGGTAAAGATAATATGTATGTTTATAAATATATACATAATAAAGATAAAATACAAAATAAATACAAGAGAATTAAGTCAAAGTAATTAGATCTTTAGCAGCTGGGGGTAAAAGGAGATCTCAGAATAGGCTTCATGTAGAAAGCTTTATCTGTCTTTTGAATGAAAGGGGGATTCTATTAGGAAGAGGAGAGGAGGGAACACATCGCAGACTTGGAGACAGTCCGTGCAAAAACATAGATTCAGAGGATGAAGTGCTTTGTGTAAAGAACAAAAATATAACCAGTTTGCTTGGACTGTAAAGTGTGGGAAGGGGAGTAATGTACAATGGAGCTGAAAGGATAGATTAGGGAAAACAAGCGATAAAGGGCTTTCAAGGCAAGAGGTGTTTATATCTTACTCTAGAGGCAAGAGGGCACCATAAGAATTGACTGAGTAGGAGGATGACATGATAAAATAAACTTTTAAAGAACAGAGACTTGAGGCAGGGAAATCTATGAAGGGACCATTGAAAGATTCTAGGTGAGATAGGATAAAAGCCTGTGCTAACGTGGTAGCTGTGTGAGAAGAAAGGAAGGGTCAGATAGGAGAGGTGTAAACAGTAAGATCTGGCAATTAATTAGATATGTGGGGTAAAAGAAAATAAAGAGTGAAGGATAATGCCAAAATTACAGAACTAGGAGACTCAAACAATTGTGATTTCTTCAACAAAAACAGGGAAGTCTGGAAGAAGGGTAGGTTTAAAGACAATGAGTTCTATTTTGAACTTACTGAATCCCTAGGACATCCAGTTTGAAATGTCTACTAAGCAACTGGTAATGCAAGACAGAAGTTGAAAGCAGAGGGCCAGGAGTTAGATTTGGGGATTTAACTGATACTTAAATCCATGGGAGCTTATGAGGTCACTGAGACTGCAAATGTAGAGATGACCCACAACAGAGTTTTGGGAAATAACCTCAAGGTGGGGCATGATATGGATGATGAGCCAGCAAAGAAGCCTGAGAATAAGTAGTCATTCAGGAAGAAGGATAGATATCCAATGGAGAAGAGGGTGATGAAAACCGAGAGAAGATAAGAGAGTTTTGAGGAGGAGGAGGTAGTCAAGAGCATCAAACATAGCAAAGAGCTCAAGAAGGCTGAAGCCTGAGAAAAGACCATCTGATTCAGATTCAGCAATGAAGACATCACTGGTAACTGAAGGAACAGTTTCAACAGAGTAATGAAGTCGAAAACAACACAGCAAAGGTCAGACGACTAAGCGAGAGAAGAGGCAGCAATGTTTTCCAAAAGGCTGGCTGAACCGGGTAGGGCCTAGTGAAGCTTTTTAAAGGATAGCCAAGACTTGGACATGTTTCTGTTTAATATGTTTTTTGTTAAATGGGATAAATTAACATATCTCATTTTCAACATGCAGCTCCCCTTTAAGAGCTGAGGAAATCCAGTTGTCTCTTATCTTTCTTTAGAGATGATAATAACTGTGGTAACTGTGATATCTGAATGAGTTCACACTGAAAGGAGTGCTGTGCAACAAACAACCTCTTCCATATCACACCGAGTGCATGTGCACTCACAAGCACACGCGAGCGCACACCCACACACACATATACACACACACAGTCCTTGAGTTTATGAATACAATTTCTCCATTAGAACTACTCTCCAGTTCCAGACCTGAAGTTAGTTCTAACAACAGCTACTTAGATTTGCCAACTAATAGCAGTGATGAACACATCCTTCCATTATACTCTGGTGGCAGTATGAGGAAAATGAAAATACCTAAGTAGTAGTGGCACACTTGCTCTCTTTTCACTCATTCCTACGGCTATTTTTAGTTCCTCTAGGAACTTAAATATGATGAAGTGGATACTAATAAGCATTGCTATTAATTTAATTGCCAGTGTTTACAATATGCTGTATCTACCTTAATTTTGAAATATATATTTTTGAAACTATCATACAACCATGTTTGACCAAAATGGGTTGTCTTATATTTAAATTTAAAATATTTAAATGTATCATGCTCAATAAATACCAGAGGGTATCATTCAAATGATGTAATTAAAATATCCAAATTTGAGTAAAAGTTATCAGTATGCCTAGATGTTAAACCCAAGGCTAATTTACAATATCTAATTTGGATCTCCCTCAAATGAACAAAGGTAACCAGGAGGCAATATGTTTTTTTTAGTACACGCAATAAGAACACCAAAGGAAGAAAACCTGGATTTGCTATTTAATAAATAAACAAATTATAAGACTTCCTCCCCAGTGTGAATCCAAATGGTCTTAGGAGAATCTTTGTTCTAATTTTCTCTATAATTACATGAATGCTTAGTAAAGCCCTCAGTGCAAAGGCATGCCATGTTTCCTAGCCAAAAGCAATGAATATGATGGTTATGCTAAACCATCTAAACTTGCTTTTCGTACCATCACAAGATGAGTTATAGTTCTGCATAAGAAAGAAGATATGAAGCACAACGAATAAATTATAAATTCCCTCACCTAATTAGTTAAGAGTATTGTGAAGTTACTAAATTATTGCCTGAGAAGCACTTTCTCATTTTCAACTGAACAATATTGAATAATGGTTGGTTCAATCTCAATTGCCAAAGTGACAAGCATTTATTATTAGTTCATATGAAACAAGATGCTCTACTTAATGGCACATGATATAATGGAACAGCCCACAAGACACAGGGAAGCACCAGCGTGGCTGTTGTTTTCATTTGTCTTTTCTTTCATCTGGTCAAAAATGTTTTCATAACTTAGGTGAGCAGATTTTCAAAGTCTACTTTAGTGGGTAAACGTCAGAGCTAAAGAATGAACACCAATTAACATCGACTGCAAGGAAGAATAACTAGAATCTTCACTAATTAGGGCCTTGCTTATATTTATTTTATTAAGGTTTATCACGTTTGTTTTAAATAATATGCTTCAAATTCATTAGTGATCAGTGCTCATAAGTAAATGATAATGCCTTAAAATTTTAAGCATATGTTTGTATTAACAACATGGGCTAAGGTTCAGCTAACACATTCAGTTGCTGACAGCTAAAGCATAAAGTCTCATTTAGACATATGATCATACTTTGCAAAGGTTTGTAAACAGAATGTTCAATAATTAATTTAACAATCCTTCTTCACTGCGAAGGACACTAGTCAGTGTTCAGTCTTTACTGGCAATTCACATGAACTAAGCACTCAGCATTACCTGCTTGATTTCATTGGCTGCTCATAGGGTGTTTGTTGAATGGCATATTCCTGGTACCCTCTCCGATGAGCTAGATCAGGGATGGTGGCCTTGGTATTGACTGCTTCTGTTTCTGGGGGCCCTGCTTCAACTGGGACAATCTTAGTGGCACCTAATATTGAAAAACAAATAATATCGCTTGACAAAACTGCACAACAAATGAATTTTGATCACACATAGTGCGAACTATCTTGCAGGAATTTTACTACTAGAGAGTAAATTATTACATGGGAATAAATTTCTTTACAATGTGATCTTCCATCAGGCCATTAACTTCCATTTAGCTCACATAATTGTGTTTATTCACAAAAGCAAGAGATTTTCAACTATTTCCCAAAAGGTTAACTCTTAAGATCTGAAGAAAGTGCTATCATTTTCCCTGTTCTAACAACAACAAAAACCACTGATATGGCTTGACAGGTATTATCAGGCCTGCACAACCTACAGCCCACAGGCCTTAAGTGGCCTGAAGGCACATCAAAGGATTTCGGGCGGCCGGCCCACAGGTTGTGCAGGCCTACATATTATAAATGAAAACTTACACTGATTTGAGTATCAGGAGACTTAGATTCCTATTCTATCTTGCCACCTGTAACCTTGGGCCCATCAGTTTACCTTCTGGGGTTCAGTGTCCTCATCTTTAAAATAAAGGGGTTAAACTGATGATATAATATAAGATTCTAAGTCCATCATGATTTTTTCATTTTGACACGTAATGATCTTTTACAATAATGGACATAAATAAAACATACAGAGATAAATTTATTCCATAAAAGGAGAATCTTAGGGACAGCTAGGTGGACTTAGTAGCAGAATCACTGCTGACCTACATGAATGGAGGGCACTTCCTCACAGGAAATTCTGGACAACAATAAAATCATAGGTTAAGAACAAAGGAAAAGAAATCAAAGAAATACTATTGGTTATTAATAGAACAATGGAATTGCTTACAAAAGGTGTGGTAATGCTAAAATTTTCCCTTATTTTCTGGACCTTGATTTTCTTGCAATAAATTATCTACACAACCCCCTCCTCTGATCTAGCATACTTTCCCTTTTCTAGACTCTTCCACGCTTAGAACTTCCTAAGGAAGGAAGGGGGGACAGAGAAGAAGACTGAAGGGAAGAAAAAAGAAAGAGAGGGAGGGAAGGAAGCAGGTATTTAAGTACCTACTATGTGCCAAGCACCAGCCTAGGCATTCTATAAATATTTTCTCATTTGATCCTTACAACAACCAAGGAAGGCAGATACTATTATTATCCCCATTTTATAGTTAAGGAAACTGAGACAAACAGGAATTAAGTGATTTGCCCAGGGTCTCACACTCTAGTAAGTTCCTGAAGCCAGATTTGAACTCAAGTTTTCCTGAATACAGGCCCTAGCTGCCTTCAAGATTCATGAAACTTTACTAATTGGTATCTTCCTACCTTTGGTGTTAGAAATGGAAAACAAAACAGAGGCACATAAGCAATATTCTACCTCTGCCTATAAAAACTGATTCCGCTCACTTTTTGTTGCTGTCCCTATAATTTGATGGCCCTAGGCTTCCCTTATGTTCCTTAAGGCTATGTACTTTTCTTTCTATACATTCTTGATGACCTCCTCAGCTCCCATGGTTTCCAATATCATCAACTTTATGCAGATGTCACACAGATCTATGGAGTCATCCCTAGTCTCTTCCCTGAGCTACAGTCCCACACATAACCAAGCACCTGCCTATTACACATTTCTAACTAAATGTCCTATAGGCATCTCAAACTCAATAAGTCCAATGGAGAACTCCTCATGTTTCCCTCAAAATGCACTCTACTTGCTCACACCCCTATTTCTTTTAAGGGCATTTCCATCCTTCCTGCCACCCAAGTTCACAACCCTGGAGTCATCCTATACTCCTCTATCTCCCTCACCTTATGTTGGATCAGTGGCCAAATCATACCACTTCTCCCTCCACAACATCTCTCAAAGGGATACTGTCCCAATGCAGGCTTTCAGGCCCTCTCATCTAGACTACTATGACAGGTTCTTAATTGGTCTCCCTGTCTAAGTCTCTCCTCTCTCTAAGCCATCCTTCACATGACTGCCAAAGTGATATTCCTAAAGCATGCTTTTATCCACGCCACTCCTCTGACAATAGTTTCCAGTGGCTATTACATCTAGGATCAAATATACTCTTCTGTTTGGCACTGAAAGCCCCTAACAGGCCTGTCCCAATCTACATTTCCTGCATTATTATGCATTATCCTCCTGCCTTCACAGAACCTTTGGTCCAGAGGAAAAAAAGTCTTCTTACTCATCCTTACACACATGACACTTTAGCCTCCTTCTCTGTGCATTTGCCCAGGCTGTTGCCCATGCCTGCTCTCTTAACTTCTATTTCTTGGGATCTCTAATTTCTTTTGCCACTTAAATCTACTGCTATATCCTACTTGAGGTTCTTCCAGCTCTCCTAGCTGCTACGGTCTCCCCCACTATTAACTTGCAATATTTTTTATTTAATTTGCATAAATTTATTGGGTTTATATTTATTTCTGTTCATGCTGCCTCTCCCCAAAGAACATTAAGTTCCTTGAGGACAAGGACTGTTTCAGCAATGTAAGAGCTTTCCACATAGTAGGCATTTAGTTGATTGAATGATCCCAGGGTTATGAATGGTCCATGGATAAGTGAGGGGTTAGTTCCTAGTTCCAGAGTGTTGGATTAGCATGGCACCCTAGTGGAGGAGATCCATGTACCACACTTACTCTATAAGGAATAGGAAGCTGATGTTGGATGTGCCAAAGTCAAGGAACAATCTCTCCACAGGCGCATCATTAAACCATCCCTACTTTATGGTTCCATGACCTAGACACTGTTGCACCAATGGCTGCTAAGATTGTATCCTTCCCTTCCTATCCCTGCCTCCTCACTTTGCTCCCACCCCAGGGTATCTTCTTAGGCCTGAAGCCTTCCCTTAAAAGTATTAAAATCTAGCAAATAAAAGCATTTTTCTTTTAACATCCCTGCTTTTAATAGCCTGACTCTTTTACACAGTCTCCTAAGTTCCAAAAAATTACCATGATGGATGAAGAAAACAGAAAAACAGTCTAGAATTTTCAGTTTCTAGAATAATACCACTAGGAATGTGGCAAGACAAGTTGGCTGACATAATTAATTTCTTTTCAGGCATTTAATTCTTATGTGGTATAATCAAAGGCCTGATGATCTTGGAATCGAAGAGCTGAGTTGGCAACATCACAGGGGACAAGTTACTTAACCTCTAAGATGCTCAGTTTCTTTATGGGTAAAATGGGTATAACAATGCTTCCACTACCTAGACTGCTCTAAGGAAAGTGTTTTATGAACCTTCTATAGAAATGTGAAAATGAAGCTTCTATATAAATGAAGGCTATTCTTATGTGAGGTTCTCTCCAGAGACTGGACTAAAATTTCAAGTATTTTTTTATTGTAGATAATAAACTACTACCATCAACACTAAAAATAGATTTTCATAAAGCTGTAGCTGTACTTAAAGTCATAGACTTTATTTCCTATTCTGTTTGATCAAAATCCCCTTGGCTGGTTAGAAAAATGTCTATTATTCTTAAGATCTAAACTACTATAAGCCATTTTCTACCTAAAAATCTCTTCTTGGAAAAGACTTTTTAAATATGGAATGAATATT
Source organism: Phascolarctos cinereus (assembly GCF_003287225.1). NCBI lineage: Eukaryota > Metazoa > Chordata > Mammalia > Diprotodontia > Phascolarctidae > Phascolarctos > Phascolarctos cinereus. Next base: position 637,162,634 of record NW_027555847.1, read on the forward strand.
TTTGCAACAGGTTTTCATTTTATGAGAACAGAAGGGGGGATAAAAAAGTTCCCAGAATATAAGAATCTGATGAACCTCTATTAAAAATATAGAGGTCAGATAAAAGGATAATGAGCTCAGGAAGAAGCTCCTAAAAAGAAAATCACAAGAAAACAACAGAGCAAATAGCATCTGCTGAATGGACTCATCACCTTTCAGGAGTGACAGAAATCACTTGAAGAAGTCAGAGGAAAAGAACCATCTGCCATCAGAGAAAAATTGGTTAAAAAGGAAATAACCCAGCAACCTCACTACACTGGACAGTAAGCACATTATAAAACATGATGTCTGTGGTACTCATTGCTAAAAGATTCTAGTTTTACCATTGACCCTTTGTCACAGTTACCTGGAATGGCTTCATGCGCTGTCAAAACCACACTTATAATGGGCTTTTTTGCTCCTGAAAGCTGCACTGTCTCCTTTCCTGTTGAGATTTTTTGGACTTTTTCTGCCTTCTGTGTCCGTGATCTTTTAGGTGCCTTTTCTCGCTCGTCTTCTTTCTCCTTCCTGTCAATTTCGACTTCAGAATCATTACCTAAGAAGCAAACACCAAAGATTCATAAATTATCCATTAATATATATATAAACACTTTTGTACCAATGACAGTATCACATTGTCTCAATCTTTTTTTTAAATATAAAGAGCAGCATACAGACCAAATTTTGGTCTGGAAGGGGAAGGAGAAGAGATACTGAATGAAATCATGGTAACACAAAAAACAAAAGACTAAATATACGTATATGTATGTATGCATACACACACAAACATATCCCTTGTTACTAGATTCTATGGAGCTCCATAACCTCATTGTATCTTTTTAAAAATTGTCATTACCATTAATAAGTATTCTATGTATGTAGCTTAGATAATTGGGGACTAAAAATTGTTTCAGGCAGCTAGCTAGGTGGCACAGTAGACAGAGTGCTGGGTCTGGAGTCAAGAAGACTCATCTTCCTGAGTTTAAATCTGGCTTCAGACACCATAGGGCAACTAGGTGGTGCAGAGGATAGAATGTCAGGCCTGATATTAGGAAGATTCATCTTTCTGAGTTCAAATCTGGCCTCAGACACTGACTAGCTGTGTGACCTTAGGCATGTCATTTAACCCTGTTTGCCTCAATTTCCTCATCTGTAAAATGAGCTGGAGAAGAAAATGTCAATCCAGCATCACTTCCAAGAAAACCTCAAATGGAGTCAACAAAGAGTCAGACATGACTAAAAAATGACTCATCAACAACAAAAACTGTTTATACAGTACAAAAAGACCCAGGGCCCTCATACTTTGTATTTACATCTTAGGAGAACACCAGGAAAATATGCCAAAAAATGTAAATTGTAACAGAAGAATATTTTTACCACAATTTTAAAATACCGGCTCAAATCAAGACTAGCTAGCTATATTTGACATAAGATTTCTAATATTGTTATTCCCTCCTCTCATGATGGGATTTTCTGGGCTTTCCCTTGAGAAGTCACTTATCAAAGTAAAAACAGCCTGGCTGAGGTGCTGGCATCCAAACAAAATTAAAAGAATCTGAGGAAAGCTTCCAGTGTGTTGAGAAAACCTTTCATGGAGAATTTGTCGTAATATCTGGGCAAGAAATGCACTGGATGGGAAGCTATAGAGGGGTTGTAATCTACTTCAGTAGAGGTAATACATATACAGATCCATCAAAATTCAGAAGTGAGGTAGCCAACGAGATTCTTAAATGTCAAGAAGAAAACTCTCTCCCCCTCTCTTTCATCTGAAATATTTCACATAAGAGTCATTTCCTGAGCTTTCTGGAGCAGTACTTGTAACTTGCATAAAGCATTATGTTATTTCAGAAGTGTTAAACATTAGCTGGTGCTCTGTACAGACTAAATATTTGCTGGATGAGTAAAAGGAATAAAGGAATGAGGAAAGGAATTATAGAAATCAGCAAGCAAAACCATTAGCAAAGATTCAAGTATTCAATTAGTCACAGAACCATAGGACTTCAGATTTAGAAAGGACCTCCAAGATTATCAAACTCAACCTACACCTTAACATACACTTTGTTTGCATCTCTATTACACAATTATCATGTATTATATTATTTATTTATGTATGCTATTCCCCTACTAGATATGTGAACTTCAGTGATTGCTAAAGTCCAAATAATCTCTACCATCAACTACATTCTTACATCCAGTTCATTCAACATTAATACATCTTCAATGTGAAGAGGTAACAAAGGCTACACTGTCAGAGCAATTAAGCAAGTTTTCTTCAAATTACATTTGGCTTTGAAAGACTTAACACTGAACAATGCGATGATTTTTCACAATTCCAGAGAACCAACGATGAAGCACGCTAACTGCCTCCTGTCAGGGAGGTAAAAAGCTAAATACGCAGAAAGAGCAACTCTGTTTGGACATAGACGGTATGGAATTGTTTCATTCTACTATGCTTATTTGTTAAAAGGGTTTTGTATTTTCTCTTGCTCTCTTTTTTGGTGTGTTTTAGAGTGGGTGAGATGGGATGTGGGCATAGAGAAAATAAATGTTCATTGAAAAAAATTAATTTAATTTTTAAAATTGCATTTTAAGGCATCTTAGTTTTCCATCCCTCCTACCTCAGTCTCCTTCTCTCCTTCCTCCTCCTTCAAGTTGTGAAGAGCTTTCTACATGGAAGTATCACAGAGTGGGTGAGCTAGGATTAGCTACTTCTCCTAGATGCTTGCCCTCTACAAAGCTGGCAAACATACTGTCTATCTCTTCAACCAAGTTACTAATAAAAATGCTGAAGAATGGAGGGCCAAGGAGAAATTCCTTGAGCATTCCACTAATATCAATATCAATGCATTATTGACTACTTTTTGAGTCAAATCATTCAACTAGTTCCAAATCTCCACCTTATGCACACAGATAGCACGGGAGCCTTTTTCAAGTGCTTCACTAAACATTGTCTACTTTTATTAGCAAGCACTGAACATGATCCTGAGAGAAGAGGAGAGAAAAGTTACCACTGTGAGTAAAAGGAAAGAATGGGCAAAGGGAAAGTTATGTAAAGAACCAAATCACAAAATTAAGAATTGGAAGGTATTTCAGATCTCATCTAATCCAGTCTCTACCAGACACATAAAACCCCTGACATGATATTGCATAAAGATCATGGAGTCTCTGAAGACTTCTATTGAACCTATATAACTACCTTCCCAGCATTCTACTTCTCTAGCCTATCTACATCCTTGTAACTTTTACCCATTAGTCATCATAATTCTCCTTCTGGGGCCAAAGAGAATAAGACTAAACCCCCCTCTGTATGACAACTCTTCCAAGAGTTAAAAGTAGCAATCATTAACCCCTATACATTCTCTTTTCCAAACCAAACATTCATAGTTCCATCAAGTTCCATCATTATATATCTTGATAAAGCATGATGAGCCTGATATAGCATAATAAGGCTCTGTACTACCCTGGTTCCCAGTCTAGACTATCAATCTCCTTACTTAAAATGTTACCCAAGAAACAGGCAAAATACTCTTCATGTGCTCTGTAATACATTGTCTGTCTTTAAATTGATTTGGCCAGGTCAGAGTACAATAAAATTTTCACTCCCTTCTTTCTGGACACTTTTTCTATTAGTCTAACTTTCAGATTGCTCCAACTTTCTGAAAGCATGTTATTCTGTTGACATATTATAGTCAATATAACTTTCCACATATGGAAGGCTTCAGCCGCAAGTTAGACAGTAAGATCCTGTGGTCCTCAGGCTGTAGCAGCAAAGGAGATGGTAATACCTCCTCTTTAATGTCATTTCAGCTGATAACATCATGTCAGTTTCTGATGTTGAACCATTTGACATTGGCAAGTTCTTTCTTTTCTGAGTCTTCAACAAATGGAGATGTTCCTGAAGGAGCAGTTTCAAGACTGCATCTCTACAGGGACTGTTTCCCAGGATAATGGTTTGAGGGCACTGAGCTAGAAGCAATGCTATTCTCAAAGTTCTTGGGTTCAGGATCCTGAGTCTTCTCCATCAGAAGATGGTAGTCAAGGAAGCACTAATGATGGCAGTTTGACTTGTCTGGCACATGCTGCCTTCCTGTCTCTTCCTTAGGGTACTTGCTGCTGGATTGCATGCTCTGAGGGTGGCAGTTCTTGTTTGGCAGATAGTGGGGATGGCTGGCTAGCTCTTCACAGGAATTGCTTCCTCAGATGAATGGTTATGAGGACTGGGCTTAGAGAAGGACTGATTGTTTGGAAGACAAAGTCACTCCCAGAGATCTATCCCATCTGCCTATTGGTGGTAGCTGGTCAGTTTTAGTTGTTGTCCTTCATTTTCAGAGGATCAAAATGACATCACTATGACAGAGTCAAGTTTTAGTGTGTACAACTGTGGCTGATCAAACCAATACAAGCCTGGAATATTCTACCACAGGTTGGACACAAATAGTCCTTGTGAACCTTTGGGGTAGATTCTCTAAGTTTGTGTATCTTCTGTTTCTCTTGAGCTACTTGAATTCTGCTTTGCTCATAGGGTACAATACCTTCTCTGATGAGGGCACACCATGCTGAGTGGTCCTATGCCAATGTCTCCCATGTCACACAATCAATCCCATAATTCTTAAGAGAGACCTTAAGAGTGTCCTTGTATCACTTCTTCTGACCACTAGGTGAATGCTTGCCCTGTGTGAGTTCTCCATAAAATAGTCTTTTTAGCAAGCTACATTTTTCATTCAAACAATGTGGCCAGCCTATCAGAGTAGTGGTCTCTGAAGCAGAGTTTGAAAGTTGGGCAATTTAGTTTGAGAAAGAATCTCAGTGTCTGGTATCTTATCCTGCCAGGTGATCTTTAGAATCTTCTTAAGACAATTCAAATGGAAGTGATTCAGTTTCCTGGAATGGTGCTAGCACATCGTCTGGGTTTCACAGGCATACAACAATGAGGTCAGCACAACCGCTCTGTAGATCTTCAGTCTGGTAGTCAGTCTGATACCTCTTCTCTCTCATACTTCCCTTCAGAGCTTCCCAAACACTGAGCTAGCTCTGGCAATGTGTGCATCAACCTCTTTATCAATATGTTCCCTGGAAAATACACCATGAAGGTAACTGAACTTATTCACAGCATTCAAAACTTCTCCATTTGCTGTAACCAATGGTTCCATATATGGATGGTGTGGTGGTGGCTGATGGAGCACTGTGTTTTCTTGGTGTTAATTGGTAGGCCAAAATTAGCACAAGCAGCACAGAATTGATCCATACTTTGTTGCATCTCAGTTTCAGAGGCTGCATTGAGTGCACAATCATCTGCAAGCAGAAAATCATGCACCAACACTCCTTCCACTTTGGTCTTGGCTTGTAGTCTTTTCAAGTTGAAGAATCAGTGAGGTAGCTGACCTTGATGCCATGTTCATCCTCATTCAAAGCATTTGACAACATGGCTGAAAACATCATGCTAAAAAGCATGGGAGCAAGCACACAGCCTTGTTTCACTCCATTGGTGACTGGGAAAGCACGAGAGCATTGTCCATGATCCAGAACCATGTCATCATGAAATTGACGTACAATGCTGATGAACTTCTCTGGCAACCAAATTTTGACATAACTTTCCATAGGCCCTCGTGACTGACAGTATCAAAGGCTTTGTCAGATCTACAAACTGTATGCAGACCTCTGTTCTGCTCTTGGCATTTCTCATGGAGCTGTTGGGCAGCAAGTACCATATCAATATCAACCGTTCCTTGGCCCTTTCTGAAGCCACTCTGGCTCTCAGATAGATGACCATCTTCCAGGTGAAGGATAAGCCTATTAAGGAGGACTCTGGCAAGAATCTTTCCAGCAATGATGAAGAGAGACGCCCCCCTGTGATTGTCATGGGAGAATCTATTTCCTTTACCTTTATAGAGATGGACAGTGGAGGCATCCTTGAACTCCTGGGGGATAATCTCCTCTTGCCATAAAACCTGGAAAATTTCAGTCAGCTTTTGTATGAGCAATAGACCTCCTACCTTTTAAATTTCAGCTGGAAAAGAATCAGCACTAGGTGCTTTGCCATATGAAAGGAGACTAACAGCATTCAAAACCTCTTCTTCAGTTGGAACTTCAGCTAGGGAGGGATTGACTTCAACTTGAGGTAAACAGTCAAGGGCTTCAGCATTGATTGATGATGGTCTGTTGAGAACACTATGGAAATGTTCAGCCCATCTTTCTAGGATCATGTCGTTATCACTAATCAGTGTGGCTCCATCAGCACTGAGTAGTTGAGATACACCATAGGTCTTTGGCCCTGGTGGAATGGGCAGATAAAAACAATTTGTTCCAAAGGCCATGAAGGCAGCTGAAGCAGAAGCTATGGAGCACTTAGAGCTTGGTTAAACACCAGAGATGCCAAGGTCATCCACTGCATCTTGAGCCATCACCAGTTGTCTTGATTCTGTCCTGCCACTGGACTGTGGTGACTGCAGGAGAGAGTGAGGACGATGACTTCATGAAACTCTGCCTCTCAAATCCAATTTACACACGAATCAAAGGACATCACCCATACTATTTTACCATTTTTACCTATCTCAAAGTCCTATGCCAACAGGCAAGTGACAAAGCAGCAGGTGCAGATACACTAGAAACTGTAGTCACAATCTCACACACAGGCAGCCCAGGCCATAGGGTCATTTCTCACTGGAAGCAAAAGTGGTATATGGCAGCTCCCTGGGTGTCTGAGCAGCCTTTTGAGGATCACACTCCTCACCTCCTGGTGTGAGGAAGGGGCTAGAAAAGGTGCCCTAAAAATTGTCTGCTTACCCAACCCTGGCCTGATTACCGTGGCAGGTGGGCAATCCCACTTTGCAGTCAAAACACGAAAAAAATGTACAAAAATGTCTACAAAGATGATTCCACTCACCATCGACACATGGAATATGCACACACTTATAGATAACATAAAATCCAGTAAGTCTGAAAGACAAACAGCTCTTGCTGCAAGAGAACTCAGCAGATGTCATGTCCAAATAGCAACCCTGAGTGAAACAAGCTAGCAAATGAAGATTAGCTTTACTGAAGTTGGAGCTAAATACACATTTTTCTGAAGTGGCCACAGTGAAGGGGAGCGCTGTGAAACTGGTGTAGGTTTTGCAATCAAAACTAACCTAGTCAACAAGCTTACATGCCAACCAAAAGAACTGAATGATAGGCTCATGACAATGCAATTGCCCTTACGAGAAAAGTCACACCACCATCATCAGTGCCTATGCTCCCACCATGACGAACCCTGATGAGATCAAAGAAAAATTTTATGAAGACCTGGAGACTCTTAACATCAATGTGCCAAAAGAGCTGGTCAATAGTTGTTGCTGGTAGTGAGAGCGGTGAACCCCTTTTTCCACAATGATCCCTCCCCTCAATGATGGCTGCGGGGGCTGGGGATGATAATAACAGCTACATCAGAAGGTTGTTATGAGGATCAAATAAAGAAGTACAGTGCTTTGCAGATCTTCAGGTGCTAAGTAAATGTTAATTATGATAGTTACTAACATATCTCTCTCAAGCCACATTTGTACAACTGGTTTTGTAAACTCAAATACAAGATTGTACATTTACACTTATTAAATTTCATCTTCTTAGATTTGGTCCATCGTTACAAACTATCAAGATATTTTTGAATGCCAGTTCTGTCACCCGATGAATTAATTATCACTATAAGCTTCATGTCATTTATAAATCTGAAAAACATGCCGTCTACAGCTTTATCTAAATAACTGATAAATGTGTTTTACAGATCTGAAAAATGAGATACTATGGCCAAGGAGGACCAGACAGGATAGAAGCATGTGTAATTGGAGATGAGTAAGAGATGGACTAGAAAATCTGAAGACAGTCTTTAGAAATTGTAGAACAGGCCACCAAAAATACATTTTGCCTATTTTACCATTCTACACAGATCAAACCCTATACATAAATATTCTAATAAATTCCCATGAGAAACAGGAATGAGTACATAAACCCTTAGAAAGTTAGGCTCGTTGAGAAAAATCTCTAGATGAGGCAAGTGAAAAACCTGGCTGACTGAGCAGACCTATCAAAAGAGGGATTCTAATTTTCTATGCTCTGTAAATATGTTTTCATGCTTTTTATAGGAAAAGCATTCAGGTATTCATTTTATATCTAAATGAAACTCTTTTATCACATTTTAAATGAATTTTAAAAGATGAGAGCTTTCTAGGTATTAAAAATATCTATAAAATAATATTAACTAGTCTGAATACTCAACACTAAGCTCATTAACATTATAATGAAATGGAAATCCAGCAGAATATTTCATATATAAGTGTGTGTGTATCTATATCTATATCTATCTATATATATATGAAAACATGGTACAAAACTAATATATTTCTTTTACACAGAATAGTTGTTCTATATGTACGAATAACATCCTCCAAGTGTATGTCTGTTACTTTTACATCTAGAAAATAGAGTAAAATGAAGAAGTCAGAATAGCTCTAACATTCTACGATTGCATATTTACAAGACAGTAAAGAACAGACAGAGATAATTTTAATACATTAGGGGTATTCCAAATAATGATTTTTTTAAAACTTTTCATTCACATAACTTTACTTTTTTACACCTTTTTTTTTAAAGAAGTTATTAAATGACAACCAACTGCGGAGGGAAAAAAAATCAACATATGACAATCTAATAGAAATTACTCATTCATATGTGGTTTCATCTTAAATACAGGTTTAATTTGATGTAAGTAAATATATACCTCGAAAGGATATATTTCAGAGTCTCATTATGTGGATCAGAGATGACTATAGATGTTCAAAAGCATAAGTTGTGGAAGTTTGTAACATATTTGAAAGGCTTCAGGTGTGCTCCAGGAAACAGACAGTAACAGCAATCTGAGGGCCAAACTAAGTACAGAAAGATTCAGCAGCAGCAGGCTTGGCTTTTTCACTTGGTTATAAATTCTCTGACCATTGCAACTCATTAAACAAAGAAAAATATAAAATAGTTCTCAGTCTTATGCAGCCCTAATAGATCTCTGCCAGTAGTAAAGTGGTAGAAAAGGAGGCAGGGGACACTAAATCACATATTTTCAGACTGTCTATAAGCATTAACTTAGTTGTCGGTACTGTGAATGCGAGGTCCTGTTCCAGTGACCAATAAGTGGGCATATACAGAAAGAACTGAATTCTATCAATCTTGACAGTCATGCTATTAAAAAAAAAAACAGAAAATAGGAGTTAAATTTAAATGAAAGGATGGCTCAGAGGTTCTCATTGGAGAAGTTAGTAAAAGAAATTTAAAAGTTGGTTTTACCACCCATCCAAAAGCAACAAGAAATTGTCCCACTTTGTGAGACAACTGATTCCTCTACAGTTCTCATGGTATTTCTGCAAAAAAAAAAGTACCATGAAAATAACTGCAATTTATGTGACAACATCTCCAACAGACAATAAAGAGGTAGAGAATTCTATACAAAGAGTTGGATAAGGTCTCCAAATTAAATCCACATATATATTTTATATACACTAACTTCAATAAACAGGTAAACATAGTTGAGCACAACAAAAATTATGTAGGGAAATACAATACAAAAATACATGGACATAGAATATGTCGAAATACAATCCAAAAATACATAGACATGTATACAACACAAAAATTGCATGCTTACAGAATCACAGAATGTTAGAGTTAGGAGCCTCAGTGACCATGTTTCCTAAGCCTTCTCTTCTCTTTCACAGACTAAACACTCCACATTCTATTATTAATTATTTATAATTATATATATATATATATATATATATACACACATATATTATAATAACTATTATAATTAAAATTAATACAAGGCAAGAAGAATAAAAATAAGAAAAAGTTATACCATACAATTATAACAACTTCAAGCTTATGTATTTAAGCATGTTATAAAGGTGGAAAATGGGGAGGAAGATAGGACATTGAGAATTTAAACTGATATATCTCAAATCCCATACAAACAGTCCAAAATTATGTGATTTAGTGTCCCCTGCTTCCTTTTCTACCACTTTACTACTGGCAGAGATCTATTACAGCTACACAGGACTGGGAACTAGTTTATGTTTTTCTTTGTTCATGAGTTACAATGGTGAAAGAATTTATAACCAAGTGAAAAAGCCAAGCCCACTGCTGATGAGCTTTCCTGTACTTAGTCTGGCCCTCAGATTGCTGTTACTGTATATTTCCTGGAGCACACCTGAAAAGAGCAAAAGAGCCTAAAAGCCAGCAGCAAAACTTGACTTATTTGTCAACAGAAGAGGCACAGAAATCAAGGGCAAAACCAGTTTAAAAGATATACTTGTTTGTAAAACATTATGGAAAATATCATGTAAAACATGACTTGCAAGATGGTGGACCAGTTGTTTCCAACACAGCTCCCCTAACCCAACAACCTCAAAACAAGAAAAAGTGTTGAATATACAGTAATTAAAGCTACATCAACAAGACCAGACAAAAATATACAAGGTAAAATTCTTTCAACATCATTCTATCAACCAAAACAGTTAAAGTTCTGACTTTTCCCACCACCTTCAATCTACTTTTGTATAGAAAAACCCAGTTCAAGCAACCAGAAGTCTGTGTTTTATACTCTATCCAGACCCATCAAGGCAATAACACAATTTGAATCTCACACAGTCCATAAGAGATGGAAAACATTGATCCTACTCAGACACACAATGTAAAGGGTTTGTAACTAAAGATGTATGTTGGTGACTGGGAGAAAGGGAGGTGGAACAGATGACATGGAAGACATGGCAAAAGGCAATGTAGAGCCAATTACAGGGGAAGGGACTTCTGCATCAAAGTGAAAGGGGACTAAAAACCAAGGTCAGACCTTTCTTATGGTGAAATTTATACAGGGGAGACACTCAGCCAGGCCCTCCACACCATTCAGGGACACCAAAAAACACTAAGCCTCAGGAGTTTATGCAGGAGAAATCTTGATCACTAGTGATGGAATAGAAGGGAGCCAAAGAGTGGAAAGCCTTAAACAATCTACTAGAAATACAAAAAAAAAAAAAGTTAGAGGAAAAAAATCCAAGAGAGAAGGCTTAGGTAAAACTATAACCCTAGCTAGCAAACAGAAAAGCTGAAAGTGAAATTCATAAAGAGAAAAGGGAAAATGAGTAAAATATTTTTAAAAGGCCAAAATATAATAAATACTTAAATATTATACTTCAAAAGAAAGCAAACAAGCAAAGTCCAAAACCTAATAACAAAAAGAATAAGACAATAAATCCTACAGATTCCTTAGAGATCATGTAACAACAGTAAACATTCTAGAATGATTCAAAAGAGACCTAAAACATTTTAAAGGGCATTAGAAGGAAAATTGGATTGGAAATCAGAGCTCTCAAAACAGAAACAAATAAAACAAAAAAACAAACTAGACAAATAGAGAAGATGAAAGAAGAATCTTCCTCAAAGTAACTGAGGCTCTAAAAGAGAATCACAAAACCAGAGCATGAAAATGCAGAAGTAGAAGACGATGTGGCAGAAAAGAAGAAAAAGACAATAATCTTGAAAAAATACTCGAATTTTCTGTTGGGCAAACAAACTGACCTTAAAAACAGGACAAAAAGAAATACTTTAAGATGAATACATTTTTCCCCCAAAAATGATAAACTGAAAATCAATCCATTAAAAAGATTTACCAAGTTATTACTTTGTGCCTGCTAGGCACCCAGTTTCGTTGTTAAAAAGTTTTAATGGTATCAAACTTAATGAGTCCTTTTGCCATTATTCTTAGTATTGACCTCAAAGAATCTAATCCTTCTTCCACAGGAAAGCATCACAAATACTTGAAACTTCTAATGTTTCTTTTGTTCAAATTAATTAATCAAATTAATCAAATTAATCTTCAGTTTTAATTAAATTTCATAAGGCAAGTTCCCCAATCCTCTGACCATCCTGGTGACTCTCTTTTGTTGTTATATATATGGAAATATTGGTGATTTGTGTGGTTTTATTTTATATGTTGCAACTTTGCAAAAGTTGTTAATTATTTCAACTAATTTTTTAGTTGATTTTCTAGGATTCTCAAAGTATACCATCATATCTGCAAAGAGGTTTGCTTCTTCACTGCCTATGATTATTCTTTCAACATCTTTTTCTTTTCTTATTGTTATAGCTTTGACTTCTAGTATAAGATAAAATAGTAATGGTGGTAATGGACATAATCCGTGGTTCATCCCTGACCTTACTGGGAAGAATTTTAATTTATCTCCATTACGGATGTTTCCTCTTTGTTCTAGATAGAAACTACTTATCACCTTAAGAAAGGATCTACTTATTCCTACACTTTCTAGTGTTTTTAACAAGAACGGGTGTTGCATTTTGTCAAAAAGCTTTTTCTATATCTATTGATATAATAATATAATTTTTTGTTAGTGATGCAGTCAATTATGCTATTGTTTTCCTAATATTAACCAACCTTAAATTCCTGATATAAATGCAGCCTGGTCATAATGTAAAATATTGCTATAATCTCCTTGCCAGCAATTTATTTAAAATTTTTGTACCAATATTCATTATGGAAATTAGTCTACAGTTTTCTATCTTGGTTCTCCCTGGTTTAGGTATCAAACCCATATTTGCGTCAAAGAAGGAATTTGGTAGGCCTCCCTTTTTTAGCTATTTTTCAAATAGTTTATATAGGACTGAAATTGATTGTTCCTTAAATGTTTGGCAAAATTCACTTGTATATCCACCTGATTCTGAGGATTTTTTTTCTTACGGAGTTCATTTATGACTTGTTCATGTTATCGATTTATTTATTTATTTATTTTCCTATTCATTGATTTATTTATTTGTTTGTTTGTTTGTTAGTGCAAAGTAAGGACTTAATAAATATTTATTCATTCATTCAATAATTCATAGTCCAAAGCCAAACAGGTAATAAGAGCAGAGCAAGGATTAGAACCTTGGTCTTCCTATTCCAAATCCAGTAATCTGTCTTCTCTATCACACTGCCTCTTCATGATGTATCTCCTTTGATTCTCAAAATATCCCTCTTCATGTTCCACTTGAGTCTTGTATTTGAAAGTCAAATTTTCTATTTCACTGAATATCCATTTTTTCTCCTGAAGGATTATACTCAGTTTTGCTGGGTAGGTGATTCTTGGTTGTAATCCTATCTCCTTTGCCCTCTGGTCCCTTAATGTAGAAGCTGCTAAATCTTGTGTTATCCTGATTGTGTTTCCACAGTACTTGAATTGTTTCTTTCTGGCTGCTTGTAATATTTTCTCCTTGACCTGGGAACTCTGGAATTTGGCTACAATATTCCTAGGAGTTTCCCTTGGGGTTCTTTTTCAGGAGGAGATAGGTGGATTCTTTCAATTTCTATTTTGCCCTCTGGTTCTAATATATCAGGGCAGTTTTCCTTGATAATTTCTTGAAAGATGATGTCTAGGCTCTTTTTTTGATCACGGCTTTCAGATACTCCAATAATTTTTAAATTATCTCTCCTGAATCTCTTTTCCAGGTCAGTTGTTTTTCCAATGAGGTATTTCACATTGTCTTCTAATTTGTCATTCTTTTGGATTTGTTTCACAGCATCTTCATTTCTCATAAAGCCACTAACTTCCAATTGCTCTATTCTAATTTTTAAGGAAGTATTTTTGTTTAGTAAGCTTTTGGACTTCCTTTTCAATGTGGCCAATCTTGCTTTTTAGGGCATTCTCCTCATTGGCTTTTTGGACCTCTTTTGCCATTTGGGTTAGGCTATTTTTAGCAAGCTGTTGACTTGTTTTTCATGATTTTCTTGCATCACTCTCATTTCTCTTCCCAATTTTTCCTCTACTTCTCTTACTTGCTTCTCAAAATTCTTTTTGATCTCTTCCCAGGCCTGAGACTGATTCATATTTTTCTTAGAGGCTTTGGATGTAGGAGCTTTGACTTTGTTGTCTTCTTCTGGTTGTAGGTTTTGATATTCTTTGTTACTAAAAAAAGATTCTATGGTTTGACACTTCTTGCAAGGCTTGCTCATGATTCCAGCCAATTACTTGAGTTACAATAAACTCTTTATTAAGGTAGAGGTCTGCTTCCAATGTAGAGAATGTACTGTCCCAAGCTTCGGGGGTTTGTACAGCTGTTTTAGGAGATATTTCTAGGAACCTGTAAATTTCCAGTTCTTCCAAGCTGATACGATAAGGAGTAAGGTGTTCACTCCTTTCCTGGTCTGTGCTCTGGTCTATGATTGACCACAAGCACTCTTTTCTGTCTTGGAACTGTGAGGAGGATTTTCTCTTCACCACCACTACAAGCTCATCACACCAGTGCTCCTCCTCACCCCAGGACCACTACTCAGAACTGTGACCTAGATCCAAGCATGGGTAAAGCAAGAGATTCCTGCCTCAGCAATGGCAAAGAGATCCCTGCAATCCCCCTCTGCTCAGCCACTTGATTCCCCCTCAGTCTGTGGGACAGAACCTCAGAAAGCAGCCGTCACCCTGGGGCCACGCTCGGGAACTGGGGCTAACACCTAGCTTCTCTCTCACCGCAGAAACAGACTTTTCCCACTGACCTTCTAAGTTGTCTTTGGCCCTCCTGGGTTGAGAGGTCTGGAAACTGCGACAGCTTCCCGCGATTCAGTCCTCTGAGGCCTGCTCCAGGTTCATTGCAGCCTGTGCTCCCACGCTGAACTGGGCTCCTCTACCCACCCGACGTGATATACCATTCTGATCAATCATCCAGGTTGTCTTGGGCTGGAAATTTGTTTCACCCTGTCTTTTTGTGGGTTCTGCTGCTTTAGAATTTGTTTAGAGCCATTTACAGGTATTTGGAGGAGTTTGGGGGGAGCTCAAGCAAGTCACAGCTTTCATGCCACCATCTTGGCTCTGCCCCTTGTTGATTTTATTCAACCATTTCATTGAGACTGTCAGTTTTACTGGCATACAGCTAGGGCAAAATAGCGCCTAATATTTACTTTAATTCTATCATCACTGTATAATCACTTTTGCATTTTTGACACTGGTAATTTGTTTTTTGTCTTTATTATTTTTAATCAACTTAAGCAATGGATTATTTATTTTATTGGTCTTTTGATAAAAACCAGCTCCTGGTTTTATTTATTAGTTCAATATTTTTGTCACTTTCAATAATATTAAAACACTCCTTTGATTTTCAGGATTTCCATTTTAGTGTTTAATTGGGAATTTGTAATTTGTTCTTTTTTTTTTGGTTGAAATCCCAATTCATTGATACACTTTTTCTCTCATTTACTGATGTAAGCATTTAAAGATACAAATTTTTCCATAAGTACTGATTTTGCTGCATCCCACAAATTTTGGTGTGTCATCTCATTGTTGTTATCTTTAATAAAATTATTGATTTTTTCCATGTTTTATTCTTTGTTCCACTCATTCTTTAGGATTAGGTTATTTAGTTTTCAATTAATTTTTAATCTATGCTTCAAAGGCCTTTTATTGAATGTATTTTTTTTTGAATGATGGTCCAAAACGGTTTCATTTAATATTTCTGCTTTTCTGGATTTGTTTGAAAAGTTTTTAAGACCTAATACATGGTCAGTTTTTGTGAAGGTTCCATGTACAACTAAGAAAAAAAAGTATATTCCTTTCTATTACCATTCAATACTGTGCAAAAGTCAATCATATTTAACTTTTCTGAAATTCTACCCATCTCCTTAACTTCTTTCTTGTTTATTTTATGGTTAAATTTATCTAAGTTTGAGAGGGATAAATTGAGGTGCCCAACTAGTACAGTTTTACTATTTCCTCTTGTAATTCATTTAACTATTCCTTCAACTATTTGAATCATATGCCATTTGGTGCATACATGTTCAAAAATGATGATTAATTCATTGTCTTTGATATCTTTTAGCAAAATATAATTTCCTTGATTATCTTTTTGCCTTTGCTTTCTCTGAGAGCATGATTGATATCCTCCCTCCCTTTTTAACTTCACCTGAAGCATAACGGATTCTGCTGCAGCTCCTTATTTTAACTCAGTATGCGTCTTTCTATTTCAAGTGTGTCTCCTATAAACAATATATTGTATGATTCTGGTTTCTGTTCCATTCTGCTATCTGCTTCCATTTTATCAGTGAGTTCATCCTATTCACATTCAGTTACAACTGTTAATTGTGTATTTCCCTTCATCATACTCTCTTCTATTTACCTTTCTTTTTTTTTAAAGCCTATCCCTTCCTCAAAAGTCTGTTTTCCTTCTGACCACTGCCTCCTTTAATATTTTTCTGGTTAGGTTATTTTTCAGTCATGTCTGACTCTTTGTGACTCTATTTGGGGTTTTCTTGGAAAAGATACTGGAGTGGTTTGCCATTTCCTTCTCTAGCTTATTTTACTGACAAGGGATGATCTGAGGCAAACATAGTTACCTGTCGCCCAGGGTCATACACATTGTCGGAAGCCAGATTTAAACTCAGGAAGATGAGTCTTCTCCACTCCAGGCCCACACTTAATTCATGGCACCACTTAGCTGCCCTCTTATTATATCCTCCTCTTTATTACATTCCAACCCACCTCATCCTTTTCTCTCAGTCCCTTTCCTTCCTACTTCCCTGTTGGGTAAGATGAATTTCTATACCCATTTGTGTATGTGGAGACATAGACAGATAGACAGACAGACATTTTTCAGTTTACTTGCATGCTTCCTAAAATACAGTACCCAGAACTTAACATACTATTACATTTATAGTCTAAGCAAGACAGAGCAAAGCAAAACTATTATCTCCCTTGTTCTGGACACTGTCCTATTTGCTGAAACATTAGATCTGTTTGTGGGGTTTTTGTTGTTGTTTTATTGCCTGTCACGTCACAAGGTTAAATCATAATAATCTTGAGGTCCATAAAAACCCCCAAAATCTTTTTGGTAGGAGTTATCTATCTTTCATTCTGTACTTGTGAAGTTGATTGTTTTATATAATTGTAACTTTTACCTTTATACCTAATACAATTCATCTTATTCAATTAGGTCCATTGTTCTAAACTGTCAATACCATTTGATATCCTCACATTGTAACTGAACATACCATTTACTGATCTCAATGTTATGTTACCTACTGACAAGCATGCTCTCTATGCCTTGATCTAAGCCATTCATAAAAATTCTGAAAAATACAAAAGCTAAAACACCCGGGGAACTCTATTAGGAATATCCTTTGAAGCTGACATCACCCCATTAATGATTACTCGTTAGGTCCACTTATTCAAGCAGTTCTGCCTGGAATGTTATGTGTGAGGAAGAGCAAGAAGGCCAGCTTGGCTGAAGCAAAATGTATGTAAATGAAAGCAATGTATAAAAATACTAGAAAGGTAGGATGGGGTGAGCTTACACTGAAAAGAGAAATCTATGTTTTATCCTAGAGATAATAGGGAACCAGTGAAATTTAGGGAGCTGTGCTTTAGAAAATACACCTTGGCAGCTGTGTGAAGGCTAGATTAGAGAAGAAAGAGACTTGAGGCAGGGATCCCAATTAGGAGGTTATTCAGTCAGCCAAAAAACATTTCTTTAGTGCCTAATACATGCTAAAGTGTTAAGCACTGGGATACCAAAAAAAAAAAAGTAAACAACATTCCCTACTCTCAAGACACTCACAATCTAAGGGGGGAGACAGCAGACATTCAACTATGCACAAGCAAGTTAAAAGGAGGATAAAATGTAAATAATTAATAATAGGAAGGCACTAAAATCGCTTCCTGTAGAAGATGGCACTTTAGCTGAGACTTGAAGGAAGTCAGGGAAGACAGAATGCAGAGATGAAGAGGGAGATCAATTACAGGCTACTGCAACAGTCCAGATGAGAGAGGAGGTAGGCCTGAACTACAGTGGTTGTAGGGAGTGGAGTAGGGAGAGAAGGATGAGTGAGAGAGATGCTTTACAGAGCAAATGAATAATACTTGACAACTGATTGGATTTACAGAAAATGAGGAGCAAATGATGACCCCAAAGTTACAAACTAGAGGAGAATAGAGCTCTTGATAGAAATAAGGAAGTTCAAAGGGCTGGGTTGGGGGCAAAGGCAAATAATAAGCTATAGTTTGGACGCTGAGTCTAGGATGTCTATGAGAAACCCAGTTTGAAATGTCTAATAGAATACCTCCACATGTGATCTTGGTGAACAGAAATTCAATGTATAGACTACGTTTACTTGCAATTTTCTAATTATATACTACTTATATCTGCTGATTCAAATTACTGAAGTGATTACAAAGAAACAAAACTTAGCAAGAGATGTTTTTTAAATGTCTAATAAATAGTTGGTGATGAGGGACTAAAACACAGGAGAGACAACAGGACTGAATACATAGATAAGGAAATTATCAGCATAGATATAATAATTAAACTCATGGGAACTTATAGGGTCAAGAAGAGGAAGAGAGGAGAGGAGGGCTCAAGCCAGAATGTTGGGGTTAACTCATATTTAGGGGTCATGATATGGATAAATGATCCAACAAAGGAGACTGAAAAAAGCAATCAGAAAGGTAAAGAAAGAAAATAACACAAAATTCACAGAGGAGAAAATATCCAAGATGAGAAGGTAGCCAAGTGTCAAATGCTACCGAGAGGTCAAGGATGAGGAGAAAAGGCCAGCAGACTTGGCAATTATGACATCACTGAAGTTCTGGTTGGATTAAAAAAAAAAACGTGGCAAGATAAAGAATACCTGGACCTCATCTGTAGTTCAACAGGTGATATCTTTGGTATTAACTGCCCTCTCTCAGGGCTAATCATATAGCTGGTATGCATACAATATGTGACAGTTTGCAAAGTACTTCATGGAGATTATCAAATTTGATCTTCACAATAATCCTGTGAAATATGTAACATAAATATTATTATGACCATTTTACACATGAAGAAACTGAGGTTTAGATCGGTTAAACAACTTGCCCATGACTAGTAAGTGGCAGGGAGGCAAACCTTGAATCCAGCCTCTTCAGACTCCCAGCTAGCACTTGATCCATTTTACTATCCTTAGACAGCTCTTCCTTTTGCAATTTGCCTTCCTGAACTGTAGGATTAGAGTACTGCTTTTAAAAAATTAGACCCACCTACTCCTAATACATTGATTCTTCTTTTGTATTTCATGATGTTCCTTTTGTATGTCAAGGATCGAAACAGGAGGGGAAAACCATTCCCCTTGTATCATCTACATCAAACTATCATATAAGCAGTAAGAGACTATTCACTCCTAATCACTTTATTTGGATGAATGACAACACTTCAGCTCTCCCTTACAAAGACACATTAAATAGACAATTGGAACAGCTGGCACATTGACTCAACAGAGTGTTGAGCCAATTCATCTATAGCCACAGCTAGACGCTTAAAATCAAAATGCAGCCTGCCAACGACATACATTCATCTTCCAGGTCTGTATTTATGCCACTTTAAATGAAGATTCACTTCTCTGTAAAATTAGGAAAGCTATACTCTCCATTCAGGTCAAACTGGTAAATGTTCACTCCCCCACATCATGTTCTTCCATTTACCTCACTCCTGCTATCTTAGGTTGTTTTCTCAATGAGAATAAGGCCTTTTGAATCTCACCCATATCCTAGGAAAGGATGTCTAAATGAGAATCAAACACTTCAGTGTTCCTTCAATGATTCCAATATATAAAGTGAGGAATCTGCTGCTACAAGTCTTTAAGAACCTAATAAAATAACGACAAAATCTAGAAGGTCATGTCAATAGAGTGGGATCATTGAATACTGGAGAACACTACACTTGGAGTCAGGAATACCTGAATTCAAACTCATTCCTCAGTCATTTATTAACTATGGTATCCCTAAGCAAATCTGATAACCTCTCTGGGCCTCAGTTTCTTCATCTGCACAATGGAGATATTAATAGCACCTACTTCACACAGTTGTCTTAAAGGTCCAAAGACATAGATCACTTCTGACCAAGACGGATGCCTGAAATAGGGCAATCCCTCCAGCTCCCACACACCTACTCCAGCAAAAGCCTGAAATTCACACCAGATAAAATAATGATCAAGAAATTCAATGAAATATAGTAAGTGACTTCATCCATACAGAACTACACAAAAAGCTAGCCTACAGGCAATAGTAAAGAAGGCCTCCAGCCACACCAGCACTAGCACAGGCAAACAAATTGGCAGCCTTGCATTGTGACTTGAGATGAATCAAAGGCACTGTAACCTGCAAGATTCTGTGTGTGAACCCCACAAGAAGACCAAGGTTCAGAAATATTCAGAGGGATTAAAAAGACTTGGGGACTCGCAGAGACCAGCGTGGCGTGGCATGGCAGTCCTCAGAGGAGACAGTCCAGGTTCAGGAGTGATACAAGCTCACTAGGATTCAGTCCTGAGATGCCATGGAAAGCCCTGTCTGCTTTTTTCCCCCCAACTCCACAGAATAAGTGCGTCCTCCCCACCCCTCTGAATGGACAGCTAGAGGAAAGAGAACTAAATTCTTCCCAATTCCTTGTTTTGTAGACAGCAGAAATTGGATTTGGGTGTTCACTCTCCTCTGCATATGCTGCGCAGCCTGGTTTCAGTTCTAAAGAACAAGATGCCCTATGCCAGGTACCTCCCAGTGTTCCACTCCCCTTCTCCCTGCTTTCCTGCCTCTTTTATGTGTTATCTCCCCACATTACATTGTAAGCTCCTTAAAAGTGGGGGGCTATCTTTTTGTCAATTTTATTCCCAGCCGGGTATAACATAATGCCTGGCACACACATAGTAGGTGCTTAATAAATGTTGATTTAATTGGATTTGAAATGCCAGAGCTTGGAACCTCAAAAGACTTGGGTAGATAAGACAAACTCCTGGACTCAGGGATCAGCACAAGAATTCACTGGACCTAGGCCAAGGTCAAGGAAGAAAGACCACTCTCCTTCCAAAAGCAAACAAGGCAGAGCTTGGCCACAACAAACCCCAGGAACTAAATCTGTAGAGATGAGTAAATCAAAGACACCAATATTTTTTCAAAAAAATTATTATAGTTATTTTGGCATTGTTCAATCATTTTCAGTCATGTCCAACTCTTCATGACCCTGTTTATGTTTGTCTTAGCGAAGATACTGTAATGGTTTGCCATTTCCTTCTCCAGTTCATTTTACAGATGAGGAAACTGAAGCAAACAGAGTTAAATGACTCGCCCAGGGTCACCCAGCTAGTAAGTGTCTAAAGCTGGATTTGAATTCATGAAAATGAGTTTTCCTGACTCATGGCCTAGCACTCTGTCCACTTTGCCATCTAACTGCCCATGTTAACTGTAGAGAATGCCAAATAGGGATAATTCTGTAACTGCAAATAAATCAAAGGAAAAAAAAAAAACAGATTTCCTACAAAGCCTAGATGAATATCTAAGGGAAAAAAATGAAGCAAGAGATTTTAAAAATGAAATAAAAGCTATATAGGAAAGAGTAGGAGAATAAATAGGCTAGAGGGGAAAGGGTTAAATCTTACCCAAGTAACAGACTTCCTTGAAAACAATAATAGGCTAAACAAAAATCAAGGAGTCCATAAAATATGAAAAATTACAAATAGTAAAGAAAATTAAAATACTGAAAAAATAGAAGAAAATGTTAAGGTATATGATATCAAAAACAACTGACCTAGAAAACAGGTCAAGCAGAGAATTTAAGAATCATTGAACTTCCTAAAAATCATAATTTAAAAAAAAAGTCCTGGACACTATGTTTCAAAAAATCATAAATGAAAAATGCCCAAATCTACAAGAATCACAGATCATACCGAAGACAGAAAGATTCCAGCTGTCATATCCTGAAAGGAAAAGTCTATGAAGATCACAGACAAAATCCTGAGCTCCACATCAAAGAAATGGTACTACAAGCAATCAGAAAGAAGTTCAAGTACCAAGGAGCCACAGTCAGTATTACACAATACCTGCAAATACAAGGAGATCCTGAAGTAAAATATTCGAAAAAGCAAAATAAATAAGATTATAAGTAAGCTTTAACTTACCCTACAAAGCTAAATAATCCTAAAGGGGGAAAAAATGGACCTTGAATGAAACAGAGGACTTTCAACCCCTTCTGATGAAAAGACAATAGAAAATTTCAAATAGAAACAATCAAGTCTAGACAAACCTAAAAAGGTATGTTTATTTAAGCAACTTGAAGGTCTTGAATGACGATGTAATTCCAACATTCTAAGAGTCAAAAAACAAGTATCCCTCCAAAGCATTATCTTCTTCAAAGGGTCTTAAGGGAGTTAAATAAGAAAAACTAAGGACCTAAAGGTGGATTGGTTCTATTCTGAAGGCCTCATGAAACAAAAGAGAAGAGAGGGTGAAAGGAATACATACTAATGTAAATGGGAATAAAAAGGTGCTATAATTTACTACTTATCATAATTGGCGGGGCAAAAGAAGAATATACAAACATGGAGGAAGGGTTGTGCAGAGCAAGAACTGGAGGAATCTTGTTCATCTGAAATAGACAATGTAGAATTAAACAAGAATATATACAATATATTTGCTATTGAAATACATGAAATTACACAGAGTATCAAGCAGAGATTCAGGAAAAGGTTTAAGAGATAATATGATACCAAGGAAGGAATTATTGTTGCTGCTGCTGTTCAATCATTCAATTGTATCTGACTCTATGTGACGTCATGGACTTTGTCCATGGGATTTTCTTGACAAAGATACTAGAGTGGTTTTCCATTTCCTTCTCCAGTGTTTCCCCATTTTACAGATGAAGAACTAAGGCAAATAGGGGTTAAGTGACTTGCCCAGGGTCGCAAAGCTAGCAAGTGTCTGAGACCAAATGTGAACTCAGCTCTTCCTGACTCCAGGCCCAGTGCTCTTATCTACTGAACCACCGAGCTGCTATGAAGGAATAATTGAAAGCAAAATAAAATTCTTTTGTTTAAAGGGAGTGAATAAAGTGGGGGGAAAAAAAGGAAAGTACTAGAATGCATATAAGAGGATATTCAACAACTGGAGAATGGCTGGACAAATTATGGTATATCAATGTAATGGAATATTATTATACTGTAATAACATGAAAGATGATTTCAGATAACTCAACATAGTAGAGCAAAGTGACCAAAATTAGGAGAACAATTTATACAAGGACAATAATAATGTAATGAAAAAAACTTGGAAAAATTTAAGAATTCTGATTTATGCAATGACTAGCCACATGTCCAGAAGACTTAAAATGAAGTATGTTATCCACCTCTCTTGGACTCAAGGTGCAAAGAAACAGATGCATTTTTGGACATGGTTAATGTATGGATTTATTTTGCTTGTGTATGCTTATTTGTTACAAGGGTGTTGTTCCCCCCCCCCCAGATTTTTAATGTGGAGTGGTAAGGGAGTTTAGCAACTGTGCTGCCAAAAAACAATAATCATGAAACTTTTTTTTTTTAATGCACAGAAGGGAACAGAAAGAAGTTCAGAAGGAAGCACATATAAGCAAGACAGCTTGAAAGTAATATGGGGAAATATTATTTGCTTTAAAAAAAAGCAACCAATATGAAATCCAAGATTCACAGTTTCATATACAGTGCACATTTTTAACTCAAGCGTATAAATGGAAATGTGGGGTGTCCTGGCATTTAGTTCAGAATAAGAAATGTAATTTTAAAAGTCAAGAGATGACGTCTACAAGGTATTTTGCAAACATTAAAGCTCTCCATAAATGCCAGATATTACTGTTAGTGGACAGAACACTGAATGTGAAGTGAGTCAGGGATCCTAGATCCAAATTCTCACTCTGTTACATGAGGACCTTAGAAAAATGATTTTATCTCTCTGGGTTTGTTTACAAAAGGGAGAAGTGGACTATTCTATTTTAGCAACAAAACAACCTAATAACATAATTCTGTGGAGCTTTAGGGTAGTTCTATTCTCTAAATATGGTGATTTATATTATTTATATGGATAAAATGATACAATTTGGCTGAACAGGGTGTTGGATTCCAGAAGACCAGAACTCAAATCTTCCACTGACTTCCTACCTATGTGACCATGGGCAAGTCCATAACCTCTATAAGCCTTATGCAATGTCCGTTTACTTATCTAAGAAGTCATAGATGAGATGTGATCTGATTTGGTGAAGGGAGTTCCCACAATGGGGAGTTATCACACTGGGGAACTTCCACACTGGTGAGTTCTCCAGAACTATGAAATCATAAGGGCAGCTAGGTGACACAGTGAATAGAATGCTGGTCCTGTAGCCAGGGTGAGTTCAAATTTGGACTCAGACATAGCTGTATGACCCTGAGCAAGTCATTTAACTGTTTGCCTCAGTTTCTTCATCTGTAAAATAAACTGAAGAAGGAAATGGCAAGCCACTCCAGTATCTTTGCCAAGAAAATTCCAAATGGAGTCACAAAGGGTCCTACCAGACTGAACTGACTGAACAACAACATGAAATCACAGGTTCTTTACATGCTCACATACAAACAAACATTAACACAGGAGGTTTTGTTTTCAAAGCGTAAAGACACATGTTCTGAAAAATATTCTCTACAGATTATATGCCAGAGCAAAACTTTATCCAGGAGCAAAAATAAAAACAGCATAGCAAGTTTAAAATAAAGTCTCTCTTAAAAGAACAGACTTTGCCTGCAGAGGTCCTGTGTTCCATTACCATTAAAGAAAAATCATTCAAGTCTTTAGCTCTGTACCTATGTTATAATAGAAATTAATGTCGATGTAAATGTTTATGTTAAAAAATGTTAAAAAGAACCCTATGTCATTCATTCCAAACATATCATCTTCTAGACAAAAAGACTGAATTTTCCAGAAAGGAAAAGACTTGCCTGGTATCTTTCCCCAGTGGTTTCAGCTCTATGAATTGTTTATACACGTTATATCAATAAACTTTGTTTAAAGGTCTTTAACCTAGAAATGTAATCAAGAATTACAGAATCTTTGAGTTGGAAAGGATTTCAGAGACCATCAAGTTTAACCCATCCCTGAACGTGAAGGCCTCTATAAAATACTTGACAAGTAACTGCTCATGTACTTGTCAGTAAGTCACATCCTCTCACTAGACTAGAAGTTCTTTAAAGAGAACAGGGGAGGTCATTCTTCCTCTTTCCTGGTACATAACAGGCACTTAATAAATATATGTCATGCAATGTATAGGCACTTTTGCATCCCAATCAATTAACTAAGATGAATTAGACACTGGCAATATACAAGAGTAAGGCCAAAGTCACTACACATGAAGAATGAAAAGTGTTGAGTTCATGTTAGTTAAAGGACACAAGGTTAATTTATGTTTCAAGCTGCCCTGTGTTCAAGAAAGCATGCAACTGTATAGTCATTTCTGAGTCAACCTCTCTGGCTATGAAAACTCATTTTTAAATTCTTGACATCTGCGCAGTGTTATTCTCCAATCCAGAACATTAACATAATTCTTCATGTTTCATTCCCCTTTGAGAAGGCAGCATCTAAAAAATGATTACATTGCACAGAATGAAACTCAAAACACTGTACAATGAGACAGATGTGTGCACATCACCACAGCACTCAAGTGTTTATATCTAAAGCTATTCCTTGGCATCCTCACATCAAAATAAGACACTATGATTATGAACCAGCTGCATGATCATGACTTAATGGCAAAGAAAACACATTTGGCCATTTTCAGGGCATATAAAAAGAGAGAGACCTTGTCAAACAAGCTCATCATTAAAGGTCAGACAAAGAGTTAAGTGTAAATTCAATCAAACATTTGTAAAAATTCCTTCCCATGCATTCATGCATAATTAATAGTGTATTAATGTTCTAAAATATCTATTCTAAAGTCCCAAGAACTAATTAAATCTCAGAATACCCCAGAGAGTAGAAATGTTATCAACCACATTAATAAAGTTCATAGAACAGTTGTCAGAATAGAAGACTGATAAGGGAGTACATTCTGGGCTCTGCCATCAATTCATTCTGCCTTGCAAATACAGCAGTTTAAAAGAAAAACTGTTAGGCTCACAAAAATTCAATGTGACCTGCTGAATATGCATTGGCCAATTTTAATGCATTTCTTTCTTGGCCACCATCCAAAGGAGGAATAGACCGCTGCAGAAAGTAATGAGTTCCCTGTCACTGAAAACGTTTAAGCTGAGGCTCGAAGACCACTTGACAGAGATGCTATAAGGGATTCATTCTTCAGGCACGGTGAAATATGAGTCAGAAAGATTCCAGGACTCTTCATGAGAAACCATCACAAGCCCTACCACAGCTTCCAGGCCTCAAAGAGCTCTATCTGGGAGGAGATGTAAGGACATAAAGAACAGCCAACAGGATTTTCACACATTTATTAGTACCTGCTTTGCTCTGCCTTGACACCACTTCCACTGTCTGACAACCTAGGTTCTCTGGGATCCTCTCCTAACTATCTGGGCTTTGCTACCATACCCCCAATTTTAGCTCCCCTTTATATGTTGTCTCTTCCCACTAGAATGTAAGCTCTCTGCAAGGTGGTGATCTGGCAAAGCATATGAATATACTGGAGTGGCAACTTGGTACAATGGAAAGACCAATGGCTATGTAACCAAAAGTCTGGGGTTCAAATCCTGACTCTGTCACTTGTGTCCTGTATGACCTTCATTTCCTTATCCATAAAATGAGCTAGGAAGAAATGGTCTCCAAGGTTCTTTCCAACTATAAATCTATAATGGGGGCAGCTAGGTGGTACACTGGATAGAGTACCGGCCCTGGATTCAGGAGGACCTGAGTTCAAGTGCGGCCTCTGACATATAACACTTACTAGCTATGTGACCTTGGGCAAGTCACTTAACCCTACTGCCTAGCCAAAATTAAAAAAAAAAAAAGAATCTATAATGCTATCATCTATAATCCAATGTCGACAGATGGAGAATTCAGCATTCACATGATATCCCATTCCCATTTTAGACAACTGAATTGGGAGAAAAATTCTTTCTTGTATTGAGCCAAGAGTTGCTTCTCTGTAATGTCTACCCTTTGTTCATAATTCTGTTTTCTAGAGCTGAGGTTTTTTTGTTGCAGTTGGAAGGCAGGACACAGAAAGAAATTAAGGAACTCAGGACAGGGGCATGGTTTTGAATCCCAGAGAGGATCAGGAAAAGGACAGGGAGGAAATGAAAGCAGACTAGCCTGGGCCCCTCCACAAAACAGAAGTCCACCAACTGGAGAAGGGAGATAGGTAAGCAGGTGGTGAGCGTGGTAGATTCTTCCAGAGCATAAAGGCCACATGCAGGAAGGAAGTTCCAGCATAAGCCAGGAGTAGAGGGACTTGGTTTTGAAATCCAGAGAAAGTCAAGAACAAAGGTTATGAGGGAAATGAATGAAGAGAGGAAGATGGCTTCGAGGTATTGAAACCAGGTAACTGGAAGGAAGTCACAATGACAGAAATAAGTATGGGGAAAAGGTGAATTGAGTGGGACTGGGGGGGGGAGGGGGAGAGAAATGAGAGGGCAGAAGGACAATGATTTCCATTTTGGAAATATTGATCCTAAGATTCCTATGGGATATCTAAATGGAAATATTCAATAGCAGTTGCAGTACAGGCCTGAAGAAGAGGAAAAGGCTGAGAGTTGGATATGTAGATATTGACATCACCTGCATAGAAATAAATGACTCTATAGGAGCAATGGAATCACCAAGAGAGAGTGAATAAAGACAGAAAGAGGGCCTGAGACAAAGCCTTTAACAATACACACAGTAACAGACAAAGCATAGAAGAGGACCTAGGAAAGGAAACAACCAGAAAAAAAGAAACCAAAAAAAAGAGAGAAAAGAATAAATCAAACAAACAAACAAACATAAAGGAGAGAGTATCTTACAGGATGGGGTAGTCAACACTGTCAAAAGATATAAAAAGGTCAAGAAAGATGAGGACTGTGAAAAAGCTGTTAGATCTGGCAGATCACTGGTAACTTGGGAGAGAACAGTTTTTGTTAAGTGTTGAAGTCACAAGTCAGAAGGGAGTGAGTTGAGAAATGAGTTAGAGAGGGGAAAAAAGATGAGTTTGATAAGTCGAGGAGATGGTAGGTCAAGTGAAGGTTTTGTGCTTTGTTGTATGTGTATATGTGTGTGTGTGTGTGTGTGTGTGTGTGTGTGTATATATACATATATATATATACACACATATATATATACACACTCATATATATATATACACACACACACATATATACATATATATACACATACACATATATGTAGATATGTGGGGTTTTCAATGTTAAATTTTTATTTTTCAGGTTAAAAGGTTTCAAAATACATATGTACAAGATAAATAATAAATTACATTCAGACAATTATTCTACTTCAGTATACATAAATATACATGGCCTGTTTTCTATGTGTATATATACATACATACATACACACACATACATATATGTATATTGTATATATGTATGTATGTACATATATAAAGGAAAAGGGAGACCTGGGTATAAGTAGAAAGCAGGGAATGAGTCAATACATGAGAAGAGACTGAAGATTACAAAAAGTATATAAATGAGGAGGCGTTGCCAGAGGCAATGGAATTAGACAGAATCAAGCACTCAGAGGAGGTTTATGTTGGTAAAAAAGGTAACCTTTACCTGAGACTAACGTGAAGGAGGAGAGAAAAGGTGATAATCTCAGAGGGATTTTCAGATTAGAGAATAGAGGAGATGAGTATGTTCATGATTAATGGCCTCAGTTTTCTCAAGGAAAGTATAAAGTAGGGTCCTATACTAAGAGGCAGACATAAGGAATGGTAGAAGATCCCTAAGGAGCAAACAGACTTTGAATAGGTGTTCTCTGAAGTGTAATAGTAAAAAGGAAGATTAAAATGAACTAGTAAAAGAACTGTAATACAGTAGTGAGGTCCCAGTACAGATTAAATAACATAAATTTGTCGTAGACCCAAAAGGCATGGTTCTGTCACTTCCATCACACTGAAAGACCAGACTTACAGAGTAGTCATTAATGATTTGATAATATTTTGTAAAGAGTTCTCAAGTGCAATGTCCAGGGACTGGTGTTTATCGATGATTTGCATAAAGGTAGAGATGCCATGGTTCTCAAATTTGTGAATGACACAAAGCAGGGAGTAAAAGCTAACATATTGGACTGAGTCAAGCAAAAGACAAAAATAAATGTGGGGGGGGGGACTGTGAGAAGACAGGCACACTAATGCACTACTGGAGCTATAAATTGGTTAAACCATTCTAAAAACAATTTGGAATTATAATGAAAAAGTTACTACAACATACATAACCTCTGACCCAATAATACAAACACTAAGTATATCATTCCCCAGGGAGGTCAAAGACAAAGGGTAAGGATCCATATGTACAAAAATGTGTATACTAACATTTTTGTAATAACAAACAACTGGAGGGAAAGTGAGTGTTCAATGATTGAGCGATGGCTTAAAAGCTGGAGGGTATGACTATAATAGATTATTACTATGTCATGAGAAATAATAGATATGAAAAACTCAGAGAAATTTGGTAAGACTTGTATCAAAGGATCATAGCTCTGGAGCTGGAAGGGAGCTCAGAGCTGATCTTTTTCAACCCGCTCATTTTTCAGATGAGGAAACCAAGGCTCAGAACAGTTGAATTATCTCCCAAGGTCATAAATGTACTGTCAGATTGGATATGAGGAGAAGTCCTTTGACTCTGTGGCCAATACTCTTTCCACTGCTCAGTATAAACTCAGGCTATGTGAAGTTAACAAGACTGGGAAAACAATATTGAAGAAGGTCAGAATCCTGATTCATGAAGTAATATGTGACTTCAGAAAAACTTATGGTGAAACATGCCTCCAACTACTGGCAAATATGTGATAGAGAAGAGATTTAGGAATAAGGAATACAAGATCAATGTGTCAACATGCTTGCTTGACTATTTATTTGTTGGAAGAGAAGGTTCTTTGGAGGGGAGGCGAGGGAAGTCACTGAAAACTAAAAACATTAAAAATAAGAAAAAACTAATTAATAAAACTTTTCTTTCCTTAAGTCAGTCAGGTTCCACAAAAATTTTGATGGCTAGCATACTGGGAAGAATATAATGTGATTAAAATTTAATAGAAATCAAGGAGGCTTACACTTGCATTTTAAAGAAAGATAACCTCATAAAGCCAAGATGGGAAAGACGTGGCTAAACAAAAATATATCTGAAAAAAGATATGGAGGGTTTAGTGGACTGAAAGTTGAATATGAATGGGACAATGTGATGTAGTGGAGAAGGTCCTAGATTTGAGCAAGGAACAAGCAGATTCAAATTATGCCAAAGTCAACTTACTAACCATGTGAGCAAATCATTAAACCTCTCAACCTCAATTTTTTCATCTGCAAAATGATGAAAATAATAGCAGCTACTTCACAGGATTATTGTGAGGTTCAAATGATGTAAGAAATGTAAAGAACTTTACAAAACATAAAATTCCATATGAATGTTAGCTATCATTATAATTATCATTTTGAATTACTAGCACGACAAGACAGCCAAAACAGCTAACTTCAGGTTAGTCTTCTTTAAGAGACAAAGTTTCTGAGTCTAGGGATGCACAGTCTGGCCTGGTTACACCACATCGCTAAGACTGTGCTCGTTTCTGAGTGCCATATTTTAAGAAAGATGTGGATATGCTGACATGTCCAACAGAGGGTAGTCCAGATGGTGAAAGGCCTTGAGATCATGCCATACGAAGATCAACTGGAGGACCTGGGGATTTAAGCCCAGAAAAGATTCTGGGGCATCTAACAGCTATGGTCAAGCATTTGAAGAGATATCTTGGGGAAGACAGATTCACCTTCTGCTTAGTAGAAGGTAGAACTAAGATAAATGGGCGGAAATGGCAAAGAAACAGATTTAGGTTTGACATCAAGAGAAAAAACAAACATCCTAACAATGTTATCCAAAATGGAAGGGGCTGCCTTGGTTACTAATTTGTTTTGTTTCAATGAAGATTGGATGACTATTTGTTCAGTATATTAAAGAAGAGATTCTTGTTTGGGTATAGATTGCACCTGATGGCCTATCACATCCTTCCAACTCAGATCTTATGATTTCATAAATCACTGTAATTGAGTAAAACATTTTGCTCAAGTATATTTTATGTGATCTGCTGGTAAGCCAAGTCTCTCCCATTATGTACATAAAAAGCTGATTATCCAACAGCTAGCTGCTGCAAATGGATATAGCATTGGATCTGGGCTCAGACACTTACTAGCTGTGTGGTCCTGGGCAAGTCACTTAACTTCTGTCTGCATCAGTTTCCTCATCTGTAAAATGGGGATAATATTAGCACCAACCTCCCAAGGTTGTTGTGAGAATCAAAGAGATCAAATTTGTAAAGCACTTTGCAAACCTTAAAACATTACAGAAATGGTAGCTATGTTATATATCATCATCATCATCATTATTAGCATTATTATCATCATCATTATCTGACCCAACTGGATCACTTTACATTTACCCCTATACCATATCATCATGTTGGGGAATGGACATTATTGCAGTCTGTCCAAATTTTTTGGATTCTGATTCTATCACTGAACATGGTCAATAGTCTTCTCATCTTTGAGATGAGAACTTACAAGTTTGAATGGCATGGTTTCTAAATATCATTATCCACATCACTGACAAAACTGTAACATAAGACAAGACTAAACGTAGGCTTTTGCTGCTCAATCTTAAGTGGTATTATTTAAGACTTCCCAGAAGACCCCTGATACATTAGTTAATAATACTCAGGCACAGACAATTCAACTTACCTAACCACACAATCATTCAGCCAATGTTCCTCCACATAGATATCATGAGAAAAGTGATCACTGCTTTGCTTCTAAGTGCTCATAAACCATGTATTTAGCAAACTGCTTTAAAATTTCACCAAGCATTAACAACAAGATCATCTTCCCACAGTTTTAAGAACTAGAGCTCTCATCTTTTTTGATAACTAGAAAAGTACTTTTACAACTATAAAAACAACTTTTGCCTGTCTCCATTTTTTCCATCCTCTATCCTGTTCTATAAGACACCTCGAAGATTACTGACAACCGTTCAGTGATCACATCTATTAGTTCCTTCCATCCCCCAGAATGCAATTCAACTGGGACAGAAGACATGAATGTAAAACAGCACAATGGAGTTAGCAACAATGATCAATGGGAGCACAGAGTGAACTGAAGTGCTATTGTTCTCCAGCCACTGAAAGACCCTTCAATCTGCTCTGCTCTCTTAAGGGGGTTATTCATTGGTAATCATCTCAAGAAAAAATTTCAACCTCTATTCATAATATTATTCTGTAAGCTATGAAACTCATACATGTACAAAACTACAGCAATGCTAATAGAAAGAATAAAAAAAAGCAAACTGAACTGCATAATTATAGTAAATAACCTTATTCCTAGAAAATAGTGGAGAGAAGGCACCTCCTTCTCTTTATAGCAAGAAGACTATGGTTGTGGAATATTATATTCACTGTTACAGACAGAAGACAAATTAAGCTGAAATGCCTTTTTTTCCTCTTTTTAAATCTTTGTTATAAAGGATGGATCATTAGAAAGAGGAGAAGAGAGATATTCAGAAATGAATGTAATATAAAAACAAAGGGCAACAAATAAAATAAGATAAAATTCTCTCAAAAATAAAGAAAAGGTCTTCCAGGGACAGAGCCAAGATGGCAGAAGCACTACAACAGAGAGTTCCCAATAATTCCTACCAAAAAATTTAAAATAATGCCTCAAATTGAATTCTAAAGTGGCATAGATAACAAAAGTTCAGAGTGAGCCATTTTTTCCAGCCCAAGACAACTTAGAAGGTTGGAAGGAAAGGTCTGTGACACTGGGATACAGCCCACATGGCTGTAACATCTGCAGGAAGTCTTGGAGGCAGTAACATCAGCAACAGCAGCTTCAGGAGATCCCAGAGATGGTAAACATATTAGACACCTGATCAAAAAGATCTTGTGCCCTTAGGCGCAAGAGAGGACACTGTTTGGCAACTCCATTGCATATACCAACTTCTGGGTCCCTGTTTCAGGACAGAGAGGAGCATTTTGGGTCCCAAAGGATCAGGGACCTTGAGAAGTATTATTTTCAGTCACAAGGAACAGAGGCCCTGAGGAGCAACAATACTTGCAGCTAGAAGGGATCAAGGCCTTTCCTGAGTGAGGACCAGAGTGCAGGCTCAGACAGCAGTGACCAACCACACTTCTCTCTGGAATACACCATCTTGGAAGCACTGAAAACTTCCAAATCCCCAAAACTAGCTCATGCTTTTTAGTGCTACTGTTTCCAGAGCTAGTTAAAAGGACTTTGCATAGATAGAGGGTATGGATGTCAGTCAATTATGTTGGGATGCTCTCAAAAAAAAAAAAAAGGATAGGTGCCAAAGAAGAATACACCAGGAGAAGGTAAAAGGTAGAAGATGAATGGAGAAAATTATCTTCTACAAAAGAGGTATGCAAGGAAGAACTTTTTTATAGTGGAGAGGGATATAGAAGGAACAGGCCTTACTTGAACCTCATTCTCACCTGAATTGGTTCAAAGCAGAAAGAATATATACACACAATCAGCTAGGTATAAAAATCTATGTTACCTAACGGGGAAATAGAAAGGAAAAAGAATAAAAGAAAGAGGGAGGAGTGGTAATAAAAATGGAGCAGATTCAGGGAGAGAGTGGTCAGAAGCTTTCCAGGAGGGACACAGCAATAAGAGAGAAAGAAGGATAAACAGAAGAAAACAGGATGAAAGGGAATACACAATTAGTAATCATAATTGGGAATGTAATAAATTCACCCATAAAATGAAAGCAGATAGAAGAATAGATTAAAAACCATTCAATCATTGTTGTTTACAAGAAACACACTTGAAACAGAAAGATACACACAGAGACAAAATAAGGGGCTAGAACAGAATCTACTGTTTCAGCTGCTGTAAAAAAAAAAGGCAAGGGTAGCAGTCATGATCTCAGACAAAGCAAAGGCAAAAATAGACCTAATTAAAAGAGTTAAGTTGGAAAACGACATCTTGCTAAAAGGTACCATAAACAATAATAGAAAAACAAAACATATACGCACCAAATGCCACAGCATCCAAGTTCTCAAAGGAAAAGTTAAATGAATTACAGGAGTAAATAGAAAGTAAAACTATACTATTAGGGGGTCCTCCACTTTCCCCTGTCAAAGCTAGATAATTCTAACTATACAAATAATTAAAAAAAGTTAAGCAGAAGAATAGGATTTCAGAAAAATTAGATAGGACAGAATTCTGGAAAAAACTGAATGGGAATAGAAAGGAATATAACTTTTTGTCAGCTATACATGGAATCTTCACAAAAATTGATGCTGTATTAGGGCATAAAAACCTCACTAACAAACCCAGAAAAGTACAAATATTAAATGTACTCTTTTCAAGTTATAATGCAACAAATTATATTCAATAAAGTCCTCTGAAGCATAGACTAAAAAATAATTTGAAACTAAATAATCTATTCTAAAAGAGTGAGTTGGTCAAAGAACAAAACACAGAAACAATAATTTCCTTAAAGATAATTGACAACGAGACAACAAAACAAAATTTGTGGGATGTAGTCAAAGAAGTACTTTGGGGAAAATGTGTATCTCTAAATGTGTATGTCAATAAAAGAGAGAAAAAGAATATCAGTGAATTGGGCATACAACTAAAAAAAACAAACAAGCAAAACCTTGCATTATCTGTAATGGAGATACACTAGTAACCTTCCCAATAAGATCAGGGGTGAAGCAAATGTTGTCCATTATCACTACTATTATTCAATATTGTACTAGAAATGCTAGCTATAATAATAAGACAAGAAAAAGAAATTAAACAAATAAGTATAAGCAAGGAGGAAACAAAACTACCACTTTGCAGATGATATACTTGGAGAATCAATTTAAAAACTAGTTGAAATAATTGCAGGATACAAAATGAACATATATAAATCATCAGCATTTCTATATATTACGAACAAAATCCAACAGGAAGAGATAAAAAGAGAAATACTATTTGAAATAACTGTAGACAGTATAAAATACTTGGAAGTCTACTTGCCAAGACCAACCCAGGAACTATATGAAGATTATTACAAAACACTTTTCACACAAATAAAGACAGATCTAAACAACTAGAAATATATTAATCACTCATGGGTAGACTGAGCCAATACAATAAAAAAAAAATAACAATTCTTCCTAATTCTTCCTAAATTAATTTACTTATCCAGTGCTACACCATCAAACTAATAACAAAATTCATCTTGGAGACAAAAAGTCAAGAATATCAAGGAAATAAATTTTTAAAATGTGAAGAAAATCAGCCTAGCAGTATCATATTTCAAACTATTAAAGATCAGTAATCTTCAAAACAATCTGGTAATGGCTAAGAAATAGAGTGGTAGATCAATAGAATAGATTAGGTACACCATATGCAGTAGTAAATGACTCGTAGTGATCTTGTGTTTGATAAACCCTGCCCACTCCCCACCCCCCCCAAAAAAAAGTTTTTAAAGCAAGACCTCACCATTTGACAAAAACTGCTGGGAAAACTACAAAGCAGTTTGGCAGAAACCAGGCACAGACCAACCTTTCACACCATATACTAAAACGTAGACATAAAGGATGATATCCAAAGTACATTAGGATACATGGAAAATTTTACCATCAGATCTATATAAGAGAAGAGTTCATGACTAAACAACACATAGAGAAGAATGCAGGAAGTAAAATAGATAATTTTGATTACACAAAATTAAAAAGGTTTTGTACAAACAAAACCAATACAGTCAAATTAGAAAGAAAGCAGGAAACAGGAAATTTTTATAGCAAGTTTCTCTGATAAAGGCCTCATTTCTCATATATATATATAATATATATATATATATACACACACACACACACACACACACACACACACACACACACACACACACATATATATGGAACTAAGGCAAATTCATATATATATAATATATATATATATATATATATATATATATATATATATATATATATATATATATATATATCTCAGATTCATTCCCCAATTGATACATGGTCAAAGGATGTGAAGAGGCAATTTTAAGAAGAAGAAAAAATCAAAGCTATCAATAGTCATGTGAAAAAAAATGCTTTAAATCACTGTTGATTAGAGAAATGCAAATTAAAACAACTCTGAGGTACTACCTCATACCTACCAGATTAGCTAACCTGACAGAAAAAGAAAATGATAAATGCTAAGAAGGGATGTGGAAAAGTAGGTACACTAATACACTGTCAGTGGAGTTGTGAACTAGTCCAATTATTCTGGAAAACAATTTGGAACTATGCCAAAATGGTCATAAAACTGTCTATATCATTTGATCCAGTAATACCACTACTACGTCTGTATTTTGCAATCCAAGAAAAGGGAAACGGATCTCTATATACAAAAATATTTATGGTAGCTCTTTTTGTGGTAGCAAAGAATTGGAAATTGAGGGGATGCCCATCAACTGGGGAATGGCTGAACAAGTTGTGGTATATGATTGTGATATTATAAGAAATAACAAGTAGGATGGTTTCAGAAAAATCTGGGCAGAGTTATTTGAGCTAATGCAGAGTGAAATGAGCAGAAATAAGAGAACACAGTGTACACAGTACACATTAACAATAACAACAATAGTGTAAGGAGATTAATTAGGAATGACTTAACTACTCTGATCAAGACAATGATCCAAGACAACTCCAAAGGACTTATGATGAAAAATGCTATTCAGAGAGAGAAAACTGATGAATACTGAGTGAAGACTGAAGCACACTTTTAAAATTTTCTTTATTTTCCTTGGTTATATATGTGGGTGGGTGGGTGGGTGGGTTCTTCAATGATATAGCTTATATTGAAATATATTTTGCGTGACTTCACATGTAAAACTGATATACTGCTTGCCATCTCAAGGGGGGCAGGGCAGGAAGGGAGAATGAGACTTTGGAATTCAAATATTAGGAAAAAAGGTTTAAAAATTTTAACATGTAATTGGGAAATATTTGACAAATAAATAATATATACGTATTTTTTTAAAAAAGACAATGATCTAAGATAATTCCAAAGGACTCATAATGAAAAATGCTATCTACCTCCAGAGAAAGAAATGATGGACTCTGAGTACTGATTGAAGCATCCTTTTTTTGCTTTCTTTATTTTTCTTGCTTTTTCTTTTTTTGTTGTTGTTTTTGTTCTTGCAACATGACTAATATGGAAATATGTTTTATATGACTTCACATGTATAAGTGATACCATATTTTTTACCTTATCAATGGCTGGGGGAAATAAATGGTGGAAGCAAAGGAAAGAATTTAGAACTCAAAATTTTTCAAAATGAATGTTTAAAATAAATAAAATATTTTTAAGATGAAACCAATACTTATATTTAGTGTTTTCAGGAGGGAATTACTTCCCATCATTTCAAGGAAATAGACGTGTTTTTCACAATCCTGATAATTATTCTAGAAATGAGGAAGAAATGCTGTGTTTCTCCTATAAGAATTAATGGTTGACAATCAACACAGAGATATTACTGGTTCAAAGCAATCCACTGATGCCAAGTCAAGAACACTTACTTACAGAGTCAAATATTAAGGTCAACATTTCCAGTAACTGAGATAATAGCATACAGGAAAGATGCAGTCATGATCCAATCAGACAGTCTTATTTATAACTACTACCATGTTATAAGTGTGTGTTCATGGCACTGTGTACTGCCAATGGTGAGCTATTCTTGCAAATAAAATCAATATTAATAAGTTTGCGCATACAGTATACTTATATAAATCTTATGAATGGTATTCCATGAAATAACAAGTTCTGAAACCAAAATAAATCCTTAAATTGGCAATTTTGCCACATAATCTTATGTGTAGCACTAACTTGGCAAGGAGATCTGAATGTTACATTATTTGAATACAACATAATTTTCACTGGTGTTTTCCAGCTTTTTAATTTATTATAGGCTATAACTCTTTGTAAATACTACTAAACTTAATATTTCTTATTTATTAAATGAAATTTCTCAGATATCAATAATAATGAGTAAAGAACCTGAAGAAAGATAAACCAGTTAGCTTGTTGCCAGATACGTCTTAAATCATTTTCACAACATATTGGTTCAGAATAAAAGTAAATCATGCATTTATTATTACATCTTTTCATTAAAATAAAATTAGAAACTTTAGCATAATCTCATCATATAAAATGATTCATGTTTACTATTATGGTTGCTCATTACAATTTGAGATACACAAATAAAATATTATGAAAAATAAAGAGTAACATGATTTGGTGAATTCCAACAATTCTCAGGAATTCTGATTTCTCATTCTCGAATCCTGTAATTTGTTAAGGAATTTGGAAACACTAAAATTGTACTATGTATCTCTACTCTGTGCTACTCATTTGTCTGACTTACCTGAGATCACACACACACACACACACACACACACACACACACACACACACCCTAATAAATGTGTGAGGTGCGTTTGAATTCAGAACTGATTAAAAATACAGCACCTTATCCAATAAACCATCTAGCTGACTCACTACTTCCTGAGGCAGAAATTTTCACTTTTGGAAAATGTAAGAGTTAGAAAGTTTCTCTTACATCAGGTCAAAAATCTGCCTTAGGGCTCTATCCATATAACTACTTTGATCTCTTTCTGCTTTCTTAGGTCAAGTAGAAAAAGTCTCTTTCACATCACATCATTTTAAATACCTAAAGAAAGCTATCATGCCCTCCCCAAGTCTTTCCTTCAACCAATTCTCATTTGATACAGCATTGTGGTCCTTTGCTATGCTACTTGTTCTTTGTATGTTCTCCAGGCTCATAGAATCTAATTCAAAAGGGATGTCAGAGGCATCTTATCCATCTTGTACCCAACTAAGAATCATCTTCATCATTACGTCACTTTAAGGTTTGCAAAGCACTTGTCATCTATTATCTCACACTATGATATATTTAACAAGTGACCATCCAGACTCTACCTGAATATTTCCAGTGAAGGAGAATTCTCCACTACTCGAGATAGTCTCCTCTACTTTTTGATAGCTTTATCATTGTCCTTCCCATAAATGTAGTCTGGCAAGTGCAGGATACAGTATGACTATCCTACTTCACATATTCTGGATACTTTGTTTGTCTTAAGGTAGCCTAAGGCATCATTGGCTCATCTGGCTACCTTGTTACTGCTGACTCACACAAATCTCATTATCCACTAAAAACTCCAGATCTTTTTCATATACAACTATACCTAACCATGCACCTGCCTCCATCTTCTATCTGTGAAATTAACTTTTTTTAATCTATATGTAGATATTACATATTATATATACACACACACACATATTCATATATATATATATATATATATATATATATATATATATTAGCATGAAATTTCATTTTATTAGATTCAGTTCAATAATCTGATCTATGAAGATCTTCTTGGATCCTGGCTCTATAATGCAGGCCTTCCCAGTTTTGTGCCATCCGCACAAAAAAATTACCAATGCCTCTGTCCAAGTCATATTGAATATCACAGGATCAAGGCCAGATCCCTGAAACATTCCTCTATAACCCTCCTTCCAAAATGACATTGACCCATCCATTATTACTCTTTGGATCCCATCATTCAACTAGTTCTTCATCCATCTAGTTTTACTATTATTTATCCCCTAAAGACAGAATAATAAACTCTATCAAATGCTTTGTGGAAATCTATACAAACTATGCCCACAGGTCCCCCTTATCCATCAGTGGAGTAATCCTGTGAAAAAAGGAAATGACAACATTCTGACAGGATCTATTTTTGATTAAATTGAGCTACATGTTAGTGATACCTTCTCTTTTTCTTAGTTATCTAAATTTGATATTTTCAATCACTCAGGGACTGTGTTAATCGGGCTGAATTCATTAGGAGACCTCAGAGAAGTCATATAAGAGTCAGTACTTAAACAAGAAACATGAAAAAGTTTAAAATCCATGAGGTGGGGGCATTGTTACTTAACTAAGAATTAAAATATATTTAATCTACAAACTGTTAAATACTTATTACTAAATTACTTATTACACATCCTCAAATAAATTTAAATAGTCTCCGAAATTAACATATCCCACAGAAGGAAAGGAAATTTACCAAGTTGATTCAAATATGCAGTCAAAATATGTCATTATATTATTTAAGAGCTTAACATATTCTTTTCAAAGAGAATGCCTCTTTATGAATAAAGATAAAGAAAAATTATTTAAGATGGAATATGCCTGCCTTCCCTATTTATATAAAAACATAAACATTGTCATTTTGGGCAGGATCCATGGCCCAATATTGTCTGTAACTATAGTCATAGAACCTCGGGATGTGTTTTGGAGGGCAAATTAGAATAATCCCCAAAACAGAATGAGCTGCCTAAAGTAGGAGTCAGTTCATCACAACTAGATCTTCAAGCAGATGTTGGATGGCCATTTAACAAAGAAGTTGTAGATAGGAGTCATACTTTGCGAACAGGTTGAGTTATGTGATCTCTAAGGGTTTCTAAGTCAAGATGTTTCTGAAATCAGTCTCCTTTCTTATTCAGTAAATTCCCTGAAAAAGGGAACAAAAGCTACTCTAAGTCTACTTAGCTCCAGTGTAATCAGTCAATCATTCTCAATCAGTACAACTCAGTACAAATGAGGGAAAAGTATAAAGGACTAGAGAAAAATGACTGAGATTTCAAGCCTAGATGAAGGAGAATAACACAATTTAATAAAAATAAGGAAGTTGGGTGAAATTGCTAATTTAAATAGGAAAATTAAAAACTTACTTTCAGCTCTATTTAGTATGCTGTGTCAATGGAATATCCAAATAAAACCATATAGGAAATAATAGCATATGCCCTTGAGGAAGAGGAGAGTGAAGGATATGTACTATACTACTCCACATAATGGAGTTCAAGTCACAGAATATTAGAGTTGGAAGGAACCTGAGAAGCCATTCAGTATAACCCATACCTGAATAGGAATCCTTTCTACCATATAACTGACAGGCCTACAACTATTGCTTAAAGATCTGCAATTAGGGAGCACCCATTACCTCCTAAGACAGTTCATCATTACTCTTTTGAATAGTTTAATTGTTAGAAAGTTTTTTCCCTTCATCCCAAAGCATAAATTAACCTTTTTTAAATTTCTTTCTGTTGCTTCTAATCCTGCCCTCTGGGACCAAGCAAAGCAAATCTATTTACTCTTCTTCACCAGTCCTTCAGATATTTAAAGGCAGCTATCATGTATCTGATAAGCCTTCTCTTCACAAGGCTAAACATCTTCAGTTCTTTCAAATCAACCCCTTTTTCAAATCAACTCATTTTCAACCACAAGCATGTGTGAGCAAGTATTTTTACTTTGTTCTTGTTTTAAATGAGAAATACTAAAATAAATGCAATGAAAAATACTAAAATAAATGCAATGGAAAATAATGTTAAGACTGTCTAGGGTTGAGCAAAATATTGCAAAACTTTTGTTCAAATAAAAAATTCTAACACAAATTAAGTTTATATATTATTACTATGTTATAGTAAATATCTTCACAGTCATAACATTTAATTTAAAATGTTACTTGTATTCAACAAAACTTCTAAAATAAATAAATTTAAAATGAAGACTTCCAGATAATAAATAGTAAACACATGAGGTCCTGTTAAATTATTTCTTTTCATTCTTTCAGAATGACCCACAAAAATATTCACAATTATTTTATAACTTAGGTAAATATTTTACGATTATGTAACATAAATTTTAATTTGGAGCTTTGAGGGGGCAAAAGTTATCATTTTAGTTATTATAAGCATTTAATGAATAAGTCTAAAAGAATATTATGAGTTCTTGTTGTTCAGTTGTTTTCAGTTATGTTCAACTCTTCATGACCCCTTTGGGGTTTTCTAGGCAAAGATACTAGAATGGTTTGCCATTTTCTTCTCCAACTCATTTTACAGATGAGGAAACCAAGGCAAGCAGGGTTAAGTGACTTGCCCAGGGTCACAAAGCTACTAAGTATCTAAGGCCAGATTTTAATTCAGGAAAATGAGTCTTCCTGATTCCAGGCCTGGTACTCTACTCACCGTACCACCTAGCTGCTCCAATATTATGAGTAGTAAATTTAATTACCCTGGAGACTCATAACACATTTTTCTTGTTTTGAAAGGGGTTTATAGAACAAAAGCATTGGGAACTAGAGCCCCAGGCAATTGAACAATCCCTTGTAACAAAGATTAAAAAAGAAACAAAAGAAACAATTCAATGAAACTAATCAAGACATAAATTATGTCTACCTTAAAAAAATACATAGAAAAGAACAGAAGTTAGGCCGGAAGGAAACACAGAAAGGCAGGACAGTTTTGAAAGTTGTATGATAAATATTACATAATCTTAAAAGGAAAAGCAAACTATATGTGATGGAAATTCATCATTTCACATACAATCTTTTTTTCTTCTGCTTTGTCTACAGAAATGCTCATTTTTCTTGATTTTTATTAAGTTGAGAATTTAAAAATATATGAGCAGTTAGTCCCCTCTAAATCAGAAGAAAAGAAACTGTTACTATAAAAATAAGAAGGGAAATTCATAACAGAAAATTTTTTAAAATTTCAAAATATATATCTAACCTACAACAAAAACAAATAGAATGAAGACTATATAAACATAAGATATCCTAATTAATCTAAATAAGTCAGTCTTAGAAAACAAAGTTAAATAAGTTATCAATGAAACACAAAAGAAAAAAAATTGGTGAGGAAAGTAAAAGTGAAATATAATTATGAACAACTATCATAATGCTGACACACAAATATCCAGTCTCCTTTATATAAGCTCTTATAAGGAAATTAGGTGATTTATGTAAGAGTAGATTTGGACAACTCTTCTGAAATAAAATGACCTGAATAATTTCAGAATGACATCCTTAAAACAAGAAAAGGCATCAAGCATATCATCTAGTTATGACTTTCCCCAAGAAAATCCTTTCACTAGTTTACTTTTCCTTCCTAATATAAAGTTTTAGATAAACTTGGAGTATGCACCAAACATAATACTTTGCCCTGTGACTATTCAATGAAAAAAAGGTACACCTTCATTTGCTACAATCATATTAAGCTAAAAGAGTCAGATGACTTCTCTGAAATGTCACTCTGTTATTGTCTATACTTTTCATTCAGACAGCATTTAGTAACATGATTATGCCAATTAGCCTACATTTTAAGGTTTGACATAGTAAGAACATGTGACAAAGCTATCACATGGATCCCAGGTAAAAGACAGCTGAATGTTAGATTATCTCTACATAATTAAGATTTTGATACTGCTGGAAAAAAAAAGAATGAAAAGTATAGACAGCAACAGAATGACATGACTTCTTCATACAGGAAAGTATACTGAAAATCCATTTCAATTATTATCAATGAGGATCAACTAGAGAACATCATTACATTTTCTACTATTGGCACAGACAATGAGAGTCACTATGATATGGTCAACAAAGGCATCCTTTTAATCAGGAAAACATGAATTAAAATCCTGTCTCTGACTTTTTTTTTAACATTCTTTTTTTTATTATTATTTTGAGTTCCAAATTCTATCCCTCTCTCATTCTGTCCCCTACCCTTTGAGAAGGCAAGCAATATGATACCCATTATACATGTGAAGTCACAGGAAACATATTTCCATATTAACCATGTTTCAAGGAGAAAAAGAAAGCAAGATAAATAAAGAAAATGGGGGGGAAATGCTTCAAGCTGCACTCAGAGTTCATGAGTTCTCTTCCCATCACACCACTCTATCTCAAGTCTCCTTTGCTGGATCCTCCACCAGATGAAGACCTCTAACTGTAGGTGTCCCTCAAGGTTCTGGCCTGGACCCTCTTCTAAATTATTTCACTTGGTGATCTCATCAGCTCCCATGGATTTAACTTCTATCTCTATGCTGATGATTCTCCAATCTACTCTCTTATTTCAGACTCTCTGCTGACCTCTAATCTGGCATCTCCAACTGCCTTTCAGACATCTCAAACTGGATGTCCGGTAGACATCTAAAACTCAACATGTTCAAAAGGGAACTCATCTTTCCCCCAAACGCTCCTCCCCTACCGTCCCTATTACTGTAGAGGACAATACCATCCTCCTAGTCCCCTCAGGCTCACAACTTCAGAGCCATTATGAATTCCTTACTATTTCTCATTCCCCATATCCAATCTGTTGCCAAGGCCTGTAGATTTGCAACATCTTTGCAACATCTTTCAAATTCGCCCCCTTCTCTCCTCAGGCATTGTCACCACTCTAGTGCAGGCTCTCATCACCTCACATTTGGATTACTGCAATCAACAGTCTGAGGGAGAGTCTTCCTGCCTCAAGTCTCTTCCCCACTCCAATCCACCTATTCAGTCATTAAAGTGATTTTCCTGAACTGCAGGTCTGATCATCACACACACACACACACACACACACACACACACACACACACACTCTCCAGTGGCTCTCTATTGCCTCCAGGAGCAAATACAAAACATTCTGTTTGGCATTCAAAGCCCTTCATAACCTAACCCCATCCTACTTTTCCATTCTTCTAATGCCTTACCCCTCAACACACTCTGATCCAGTGACACCAGATCATGTCTGTTTC
Organism: Phascolarctos cinereus; assembly: GCF_003287225.1. Lineage (NCBI taxonomy): Eukaryota > Metazoa > Chordata > Mammalia > Diprotodontia > Phascolarctidae > Phascolarctos > Phascolarctos cinereus. The sequence continues at coordinate 637,207,302 of NW_027555847.1, forward strand.
AGTTTGTGACTATTTCACAAAGAAGACCTTTCATTTCTCAGCTCTGGGCATTTTCTCTGGCTGTCCCCCATGCCTGGCATACTCTCCTTCCTCCATTCTGACTACTGACACTTGGTTTCCTTTAAGTCCCAACTAAAATCCCACCTTTACATGAAAGAAGCCTTCCCCAATTCTTATTAATTCTAGTGCCTTCCCTCTGGTAATTATCTCCTATTTATTTTGTATAGAGCTTGCTTTGTACATATTTGTTTCCATGTTTTCTCCTCTATTGGATTGTAAGCTCCTCAAAGGCAGGTTTTCTTTTTTTACTCTTTTTGTATTCCTCATACTTAACACTACTTGGCACATATTAGAGGATCTTAATAAATGTTTATTGATTGACTGATTTGATATCCAGTAAGCAGTTGGAACTATTAGACTGAAGGTCAAGAGAAAGGTTGACTAGATAAATAGATCTAAGAAAAATATGCATAGTGATGATAACTGAAACCAGAGGAACTGATTAGATCACCAAGCAAAACAGGATAACGGGCAAAGTGAAGCAAACCATGGACAGAGTCTTTCAGAACCCCCACACTTAGTAGGCATGACCTGTATAAAGATGGAGCAAAGGAGACTGAGAAGGAGCACATAGGTAGGAGAACTAGAAAAGAGCAATGTCATGAAAACCTAGAGAAAAGACAGTATCAAGAAGAAGGTGACTGACAGTGTCAAAGGCTGCTGAGAGGTCAAGAAGGAAGAGGACTGAGAAAAAGGCCATTGTATTTGACAATTAAGAGAGCAGTTTCAAATGAATGATGAGATCAGAAGGCAGACTGTAGGGAGTTAAGAGAGTCTGAAGAGAGGAAGTGGATAGTTGCAGATGGGATTTCTCAGAGAGTGCATCCACCAAAGTAAGGAGAGATATGTGATGAAAACTAGTAGGGTGGATGGATCAAGTGAGGGCTTTTTGAGGACAGGAAAGACATGAGCACGTTTAAAGGCAATAGGGAAGCAGCCAGTGGACAGAAAGAGATTGAATATTAGTGACAGCAGGGATTGAAATATAGTGAGATAGGGAAATCTGCTGAAGAAAATGGGATAGGATGGAATCATGTGTGTTTGCTTTGACAAGGAGAAGGGCCATCTCTTCATGTGAGCCAGGAGTGAAAGAGGACATAGTGGCAGAAGACATCTGGGCAATATACGATGAGGAGAAGATATGTGATGAGAAAGAGTTCTTGGTGAATGGCCTCCAATGTTTTCAGTGAAATATATAAGCAGAGGTTGAGCAAAAAGAGAGCTATTGAAGGTTTGAGGCAGGATGAAAAATTTTGGAAAAGCCACTGTAATGAATGGAAAAGTTAATCAATTATAGAGTTATAAAAGAATTACCTTGCTAAAGTAAGATCCCACTTGAGACTAAGTAACATAAATTTGCACTGGATCCAGTCATCACAGTTATGAAATTTTCTTCAACTTCATCCAGCAGTGCATGGGTAGTCAGTCAGTCAATAAATACTTACTGAGTTCCTACTATGTGTCAGGCACCATGCTAAGACTAGGAATACAAAGGTAAAAGACAGCCCCTCTCCTCGAAGAGCTCAAATGAGGGAAATAACATGCAAAGTATGTACAAAATAGCTACACAGGATATATTGGAAATAACCATTACAGGAAAGGTGCTAGATTAAGAAGGATCATGAAAGGAGCAAAGGCAGTGATTGATGGAAGTAATGTAAGACTGAGGCTTCTAGGGCAATATCAGCAATAGCAGAAGGGGACAAGAACTTTAAGAAAAGAGGAAAGAATACAGTTGAACCAATTCACCAGTGGGTCAAAATTGGGAAAGGGGGACAGGATAGCTGAAGCAAAACTGATGATTTCAGTAAGAACTGAACGAGTGCAAGCACTGGAGGTCATAGAGAAGATGAAGAACAGTAGTTTAAAAGGCAAAGAAAGAGATAGAATGATAATAGATTATGATCAGATAAAGGAGTTTCAGAGTTCAAGAGTATTAATGCAGAATACTTGCAGGTTAAAGCAAGATCAGCGGTATGACTGTGTGTATAGCTGAGGTAAGGTGTAGTGACAGGAAATGAGTAAATTGAGGAACGAAAGTTTAGGGTGTTTAAGGGAGTATAGATAGATAGATGGATGGATGGAGAAAGAGAGAAGACAGACACACAGATGAGAAGGGCATGACAGAATGAGAGGATGTTAATCACTGAGTAAATGAAATCAGATTCCTAGGGAGTTAGCCTCAGGTCAGAGTTGCCTCAGGGAATCAGATGGCTGTATATAACTAGAAAGAGGGCAGCAAGTGTCCAGAGCATGATGGAATGGCTGACCCAGATTGGCTAGGAAGCTCCCCTCCTCCCTGGGAAGGTACGGGTACAGGTAAGGCAACTTGTGTGAAGGTGAAGTCGAGGGACTGCACTGGAGAGCAAAACAGAATTTCCAGCCCAGGCAGGCTGGGACCATTCCAAGGAGCCTAGATTGGTTCCCTCTAGGAAGAAGGGGAAACCATATTATTGTTTAACTCAGAAGCTGATTGAAGCTTGCCTTGGTACTCTTTCAGCTACTGAAATTCTCTCTCAAAATCTCCTTCCAGCCTACATACAGCCTTGCTGAAGCAGTCTTACCATGCTTGAGCATCTTCAATAGTCATTCATGAACGTTCTCTATAATTTGGCTCCAACACACCTTTGTAAGCTTATTCATTACTACTGCTCTTCATGAACCCACTGCTCTAATCAAACAGGCAAATTTAGTCTCTCAAATACGCTATAGGATTTTCAACCTCTGAACTTTGGCTCACACTCCCCAACCCATTCAGAGGATCCTTCCCAGCTTCTCATCTATCCAAATCCCCACCTTTAATGTAATGCCTCCCCAATCCAAGGTACCCAGAAATGAGCTCTCTTTTTTCGGAATACCTATAGCAATCCTTATCTATAGTTCAACTGACAACGAATCATAGGTAGCACCAGGACATCTCCTCTGCTACTTTATTTGAATGTTGTTTAAATTTCATATTGTTATTTAATTTCTTATACAAGTTTGCCATGTTTCTCCAACTATATCGTATGCTTCGTTGTGTCCTCTATAGCACCCAGGGCATGTCTTTACAAAGAGAAAGTATTTAATAAATACTTGTTGACATGATTCAAAAGTTGTTTACCAAAATGTGGTAAATATCTATCTCAATAGATGATAATGCATTCAAATGTACGATATTTAGAAGTATGAACTGAATCAGTGGAAATATATGAAATCATTGCTAACTCATGAGAAATGGGGATAATATTAAAATATACTACTATGTTTTCTGCTAAAGAAGTAATTTACCTGGTTCCCCTTCCTCTTCTATATTCAACACAATAATACAGATGTGCTTTCTCAGCTGACGAGAGTTGGAGAATTTCCGACAACATTTACTGCATTCCAAGTGGCCGGGCACCACTTCCGTAACTTCAGGAGGGCTGTTTCCTCCAGGGGAAGCCAGCTGATTTTCTTCATTTGCACGACAGTTATTACTTTCAATTGATTCTTCCTCAGTGCAGGGTTTCTTAGTGGAGCCTTTCGGTCTTCCCCGTTTTCTCTTCACTACCAAAAGCTCTATAAAGAAGCGTTAAAAAGAACATGATGACACAATTGCAAGAAGGGGGTGGAGGAGGCAGTTAGGAAGTGAGGTCATGCGCTGGAACAACCCAGTTTGAACACATAGGGAGCATTTCACATTTTAGCTATCAAAGCAAACTTTAAAGCCAAAATGAGAAGAAAGAAAAAGGCAGGGTGCTAACAGCTGTGCACTAATAACAGCCTTACAAACTGACACCATTATAGCTATTTAGCAACCTGTAATATAGTTGACAGTTTTAGAACTCTGACACCTTTCTTTCTCCTGACTGCAATATATCATTTTATCAGAGCACTCAGATGCAACTTCTATGAAAGCTGTTATGATTTAAGTTATGACTGACAGCTCCCAGATCACAAATCACGTTCTTTGTTAACCATCATTTTAATTTAAAGTCGGTTCCAGAAAAAATGCTAAACACTTCTTTGAAACAGGTTCTAAAAATAAAAGGCTGCTTTAACTTAAGCTCGTTGTGTTTTTAATGAGTTGCACAACCATTCAAACCACTTCACCGAATCATAATTATTTGAGTCAAGTTGTCCAGAAGGAGGGGGAAAAAATACAACCCCAAGCCAGAAACTAAAGAACTAAAAATAAATAACAACTTTACATAGTTTCCTAGCGACCAACTGAATTTAAATGTCAGGGATGGAGAAGCTGCATTAGAAACTTTAAAATTACTTTGCAGCTTTAAATTCTTCTTGATTACTCTTCTACTTCTTAGTGGTGAAAACAGTTTTTGAAAAAATAAGGCACAGGCAGCCAGGTGGTGCAGTGGATAGAGCTCTGTCCTTGGAGTCAGGAGGACCTGAGCTCAAATCCAGCCTCAGACACTTGACACTTACTAGCTGTGTGACCCTGAGCAAGTCACTTAACCCCGACTGCCTCACCAAAAAGCAAAAACAAAACAAAAAATAATAATCATAACGCAGATATCAGAGGAACCTAAATGTTGTTGGATTTATGTGAGAGTGGAATAGGACAATGCTTCTATGAAAAGAATTTGAGGGGTTCCACTGACATCCCTCCACACACCCATACCCTTCTCCCCTCAAAATCACCTATGTTTAGCCTGCCATAGCTGCCTGAGATTCCCATTGTTAAAGATTCATTCCATATTCCTTTGGATTAAGTGGGGCCCAAGATGGATAAATTTGAAGCAAGTAAATGGGGGGGAGGGGAGAGTTAGAGTTAGCATGGAAATAAAGTGTTGAAAGGGGTGTATACCAGACTCAGGATCCTAAGGAGGCAAATGGCTGAAGAAAGGGGAGATGGAAGGGTAACAAAATCTCTTGCTTTCCCTAATTTACAATTTTGTGGAGGCTAGTCCTGACTGCTGTCCTTGAATGTGTCTTGAACAGTGATTCTCCATTTGCATGGAGAAATGAATCTTCAAAATGAAGAGTCACATATGGAGAGGGTATATAAATCTATACATATATAAAACACATACACTTATTGTAAACACCATTCCTAATGTTAAGAAGCAGATAAAGCCTGAATTTCCAGGACAAAGAAAGGTACTCAGATGGTAACCACTGGAAAAAGTGGGGAGAAGAGTGCTGGGGAAAAAGAAGTTGCTTCTATTCAGAAATAAATCAGAAGATATTAGCAGAATGACTAAGAAAGTATAATCCAACAATATGTTGTTTACAGGAAACACACTTGAAAGAAAAAGATTCACATAGGTTTAAAACAAGGAGTTGAAGCAAAATCTATTATGCTTCAGCTGAATACAACAAAGCAGGAGTAACAATTGTTATTAGACTTAATGAAAAGATAAGAAACTACATTTCATCCAACAGTAACAAACTGATTTCAATACTGAAATATAGGTGCAAAAAAGGGGGGAGGGCATAGCTTCTAAACACTTAAAAAAAAATTAAACTATTTATAGGGAGAAATAATAAAAACCATAATAATGAGGGGAGGGAGGGAGGAAGAGGGGGAAAAGAAGAAAGAGAGAAAGACAGACAGACAGAGAGAGAGAGAGAGAGAGAGAGAGAGAGAGAGAGAGAAAGAGAGACAGAGACAGAGAGACAGAGAGAGAGACAGAGAGAACTTTATCATCCCTGGAAAAATCTAATAAAAAATAAACAAGAAAAAAGGACCTGAACAGAATTTTAGGATAATTCTGGCAATTACTGATTGGAAACAAAATGGATTATGTCCATTGCCACCACTCCTATTTGTCATAGTACTAGAAATGTTGACTGAAGTAATAAGACAAGAAAAAAAAACAGAGGGGAATAACCACATATAAAGAAGAAGCAAAGTGATAATTTTTTGCAGATTATAAGATGATGTACTTAACTCTAAGGAGTCAATTAAAAATAACTGACACAATTAATAACTTCGGCAAACTTGTAGGATGTAAAATAAATCTACATAAATCACCAGCATTTCTCTATAATACTAATAAAACCCAGCAGGAAGAAACTGAAAGAGAAATTCTATTTAAATAACTAAAGAATGTATAAAACACCTGGGTGCCTACCTACCAGGATACACTTAAAAACTATATATATTATATATACAAATATATAAACCATGGCTTACAGAAATAAAGACCTAAACATTTAAAAAAATATTTATTGGTCATGGGTAGGATAATCATTATAACAAAAATGACAATACTATTTACAGTAATTGACTTATATAATAATATACCACTTGAACCAATAAAGGATTACTTTATAGAACTAGAAAAAAATAATAAAATTCATATGTAGGCCAAAAAAGTTGAGAAATTCTGGGGAAATAATGAAATGAGCAAATGATGGAGGCCCAGCAGTACCAGATCTTGAACTATACTGCAAAAACATTAACTCAAAATAATTTCACATCAGTTAAAAAACAGAGAGATTGGTCAGTGGAACAAATTAGCCACACAACATACAAAACCAAAAAAATGTACCCTAGTTGTTAAGAAACACAAAATCCTAGCTACTGCCAGTCAGTCAGTATATTTAATTTATTAAGTCAATGTATTAAACACCTGCCATGTGCCAGGCATTGTGCTAAGCTCTGGAGATACAAAGAAATCTAATGGGATAAGAACTCACTATTTTACAAAAACTCATGGGAAATGTGGATAACAACATAAAATAAATTAGACTTAGGCCAGCATCTCACAACTTATACTAAGAGAAGCTCCACATAAATAAGTGATAAAGATATAAAATATATCATAAATCAGAGAAAATAGAAAATGTTATCTATTAGATGATATATGAAAAAGTTCATAATCATACAAGGGGTAAAGAAACACAAAAAAGATAAAATGGATAATTTTGATTACATAAAATTAAAGTCTTTGCTCATACAAATCCAATATAACAAAAATTAAAAGGTAAACAATTAAGTGGGTATGTAACAAGTTTCTCTGATAAAGTCTTATTTCCAAGATATATAAAGAACAGATCCAAATTTATAAGACTAAGAATCATTTGCAAAACATAAGAAATTTAAGGATATAATCAGGCAATTCTGAAGGGAAGGAGCTCACTCTATCTACAGCCATAAAAAAAAATGCTCCAAATCACTATTAGTGAAATGCAAATTAAAGTAATTTTGAGATTCAACTTCACATCCAACAAATGCGCCCAAAAAAAGGGGGGGGGGGAGGGTAGGGGGAATGATCAATATTGGAGGAGCTGAGGGAAAACAGGCACACTGATGCACTGTTGGTGATCCTGTGAATATGTGCAACTTTCTGATAATCAGTTGAGAATTATACGCAAAACATTACTGAATGGTTTATGCCCTTTGACCTGTCATGGATGGTTTCAAAAAGACATGGTAAGATTTATATGAACTGATACTGAGGTAAGCAGAACCAGAACAATTTATATCAGTGATATCAAAGGCAAATTAAAATGGGAGTTACTAATCATACATAAGAATCCTTGACTGTACATATTACTTTAGAAAATCACATATTAACATTTTCTATGTGATACTACTGTATTTTTTGTTTGTTTGTTTGTTTGTTCTGTATTTTGATAGGCTATGGGATTAAGTGACTTGCCCTGGGTCACACAGCTAGTGAGTGTTAAGTGTCTGAGGCCGGATTTAAACTCAGGTCCTCCTGACTCCAGGGCCGGTGCTCTATTCACTGCACCACCTAGCTGACCCTGATACTACTGTATTTTTATTTACTTTGTTAAATATATTCCAATTATATTTTAATCTTTTTTTTAAGCAGAACTCTGGAGTGTTACAGGTCACAATTCAGCTGTAGACTGTATGTTTGACACCTCTGATTTATACTATAATATCAATATTATAAAAATGAACAATATAAAATGCAGAAGAATGAAATAAGCAGAACCAGGAGAACAATTTATACAGTAATAACAACACTATAAGAAGAAACAACTTGGAAAGCTGTAAGAACTATGATCAATCCACTGACCATCCATGATTTCGGAGGATTTATGATAAAACATTCTATCAATCTCTTTACAGAGAGGTGACAGATTTAGGGTGCAAAATGAGAGATATATATTTTTATATAAAGTCACTGAGGGAATTTATTTTGCTTGACTATGAATATCTGTTACAAAGAATTCTTCTTTTCTCATTTTTCAATGGGGTGAAGAGAAAATAGATTTATGTTAATTAAAGTATTTTTTAAAATAGAGTGGAAGGAGGTGCCACTGATATGGAATGTTATATGAACTTTTAGATAAGATCATTCTATTGTTAATTTTGCTTAATTGTTTTGCTTTGTTAAAAGAGATCTCTCAAGGAACAGGGCAATCTGTAAATGTAATATTAAAAAGGCACAACAATAAAAATATTTTTAGAATAAATCAGTGGAGCTGGGGGGAGAGGGAGATGTGAGTCAGGAGAATGAAGCAACACAAAGCAATACAAAGAACGAAGCAACAAATGAAGAGTAAGCAAGGGCTACCAGGGGACAGTGCTCTGCACTTAGTCTGGGGAAACAGCAGAAGGCCCCTAGGTGAAGACCAAAGTAAATTGGCAGGAGAAGCAGGGGTTAAACTTGACTGGTGTCAGGGGCTTAGCCTAAAATTTCTCTAAATGTTGGTACTAAGGCATTCCTCTATCTAATGATAAACTCCTATCATTCCATCTCTCCTAGCTATTATACCTATCTCCCCTCTCCTAAACCTATTCTTCACCTCATCACATCAACTCTTCACCCACTTAGTACTTTGACAAACCATTAGCCTTGCTCAGACCTCACTTTCCTCCCTTTGTAATCTGAACCCTAGAATGACCAATTCAACTTCACACTGTCCTCTACTGAGTTCTCCCTTTCTCTTCCTCCCAAAACCCTTTCACATCCCCCTTACTTCTCTCTTTCTTTCCCCTACTCACTGAGAATGAGGTTGCTTCTGCTTGCCACCTTGCTTGCTCTACACCTGTCCATGATCTCCTCCCCTTCCTCTCCTCAAACAGAATACAACCTCAATCATCATCCCTTTCTTTCTAACCTTCAAGCTAACCTATCTACCGGTTCCTTCCCTCCTATCCCCTCCAAGCATGTCCAAGTAGCCCCCAACCTTAAAATAATCTTCACTAGATACTAAAATCCCTCTCAAATGATTATCCTATTAGCTCTCCTCCCCTTCTCAGCCAGCTCCTGGAAAAAAACCTGTCATTTATACTCCCCAATTCCTTTCCCTCTACTCTCATTAACTTCTCAACCCCTTGCAATCCGGCTTCAGACCTCAGCATTTAAACTAAATCTGCTCCCTCCATGTTACCAATGGCCTCCTGGATTTCACGATCTCTCTGCAAGATGAAATCAGCTTTGTAACTCATACCTCCTCAGATCCCTTCCCACCTAGCTACTGTACTTAATCATGCCCCATTTGCTAACCTTCTCCCCAACATTTTCAGCTTCTTTTTACATGCTGTAAGCTCCCCATTCGATTGTGAACTCCTTGGGGGCAGGGACTGTCTTGTGCCTTTCTTTGTTTCAGTGCCTGCACACAGAAGGCACTTCTTAATTGCCAAATGTGATGATCTGTTCCCAGTCTTCATCTCTTTCTACCTATCAACTCATTCTACTGCATTTATGCCTGCCAATCACTCTTTACTATTGGATACTCTGTCCTTTCTGGGGTTTTGTGGCAATAAGTTCTCCTGGTTCTTCTTTTACCTGTCTAAGCACTCCTCAGTTTCCTTTTTGGCTCACCATCCATATCATCCCCAGTTCTCTCTCTTCCCTTCTCTCTCTCCCCCTCTGTTTTCCCCTTGCCCCTGTATTACACATCAGTTCCCATGGGTTTAATTATCATCTCTCTATATATAAGGAATTCCTACATCTACATATCTAGCCTGAGTCTATCTCCTAAGTTTCAGTCCCACTCACCAATTGCCTACTGAACAGTTCAAACTAGATATCCTAGAGACATCTCAAACTCAATATACTCAATGGTCAATAAACATTATCAAGTGCCTACTATGTGCCAGGCACTGTACTAGGCACTGAGGACACAAAGAGAAAAAGAAACAGTGCCTGCCCTCAAAGAGCTTAAAATCTAATGGAAGAAGATAATACATAAAAGGAAGCTGAAAAGGGGAAGGGAACAGAGAAGGGAGCTGCCAAAGGGTACCCAGAATGGAGGAATGATGTTCAGAGTCAAAACCAAGCACAGCAGCTGATAGAAAATGAAGAGTCGGGGGCAGCTAGGTGTCTCAGTGGATAGAGCACCGGCCCTGGATTCAGGATGACTTGAGTTCAAATCCAGCCTCAGACACATAACCCTTACTAGCTGTGTGACCCTGGGCAAGTCACTTAACCCTGTTGCCTAGCCAAAACAAAACAAAAAAAGAAAATGAAGAGTTGGCTGGAAATACTGAGCCCTCTATAAAGGGAAGCTGTAAGAGCAGTTTTTTGTTCTGCCTCTCAGCCTTCAAATCAGAGGGGAGAGGCAACTGAGGGTACTGATGAGATGTTACGTACTAAAGGTAAAGCAATCTTCATGATGATAAGATTTCTGGTGATGATCTTATCCTGGGGGAAAGCAAGACATCTGAGGAGTCAAAACCAAGCAGAGTAGCTGTCCAAAACAGGACTCATTATCTTTCCCAGAAAATTTACCCCTTCTGAACTTCCCTATTTCTGTCAAGGCACTACCATTCTTCCAGATTTGTAAACTCAACTTCAACCCTGAATCCTCCTCCTCTCTCAATTACGCATTCAGCCTATTGCCAAATCCTGCCATTTCTACCTTCACATCATCTCTCACACTTGATCCCTTTTGCTATATGCCCAGAGCCATCATGTTAGTTCAGACCCTCATCACCTCTGACCTAGATTATTACAGCAGCTCCTAACTGCCCACCCTGACTCAAGTCTCTCAGCACTCTAGTCCAGCCTATATACTACTGTCAAGCATAGAGCTAACCACATCATTCCCCTATTCAACCAACTCTAATGGCCCTCTCTTGCCTCTAGGATGAAATACCAGTTTCTCTGTTTAGCTTTTAAAGGGCTTCATAATGAGTCCCCAAACTATCTTTCTAGCCTCTTTATGCATTAGTCCTTCTTCCATACTCTATGATCTTGATAAACTGGCCTTTCCTTTCTTCAACACATAGGAGACTTTGTCTTCCATCTCCTATCTTAATTTTTAAGATTAAAAAATCCTTTGTAGTGGGTGTTTCTCTTGCCTAAAAAGCATGTCTTCCTAACCTCTGCCTCACAGAATCTTCCTCCTTCATTATGTCAAGCATCACTTTCTACACAAAACCTTTCTTTATCTCCCCTAGTGTTCTTGCTTCCAAACTATTTAAGTATTTTCTGCAGTGTATTCGAATGTATTTATTCTCTTTATATTTTTTCTAAATATACTTACGTATGTACTTGTCTCCCACTAAAATGCAAACATCTTGAAAGTAAGGATTATTTCATTCTCTGTATTTTTATACCCAGCATCCAGCTCAGTGCTTAGTACAACGCAAGCACTTAATAAATGCTCTATGACTGACTGACTGAAACACTGGATGACCACTAGCTGGGTATATCATATGGTAGCGGGGAATCTTTTGTGGTTGGACTAGGTGGCTTCCAATGTTCCTCCCCACTCAGAAATTCTGTAATTTGGTAAACTTTCAATTCTTTAGACTATAAAATTAAGTCATATTTTTAAAAGGAGTAAAAGTACACAAAGGTGCTGATCAATGGGTATGTCTGTCAAGTCTTAAGGATAGTTATTTACTATTCTTTACAAAAGCTTTCACTTGCATAACCTACCAAAGTAGTAGTGAACAGTCAGGAAAGCATAATTTTGTGCATTGCCTATAAAGCACCCAATGTCCTGTCACCTAAGCTGAGATGTGAAAGAATGTTTCATCTTGCCTTTTAAAAGATTAAGGTCAATGTCCCGATCTAAAATAGCAACAGCATCAAATGTGCCCCATAATTAATGGGCTGATTTATTTATCAGATAACCATTTGAACTAAATGAACTCTAAAGACCTTCTACCTAACTTCCCATGATTCAGTGATAAATACAGGTCATGTGTGGCTCTATCAGCAGTGCTGCATAGATTGTAGGGGTCACGAAATTATCCCACACTTTTGTTATTCCATTAGCCTCCTACTTGGCTTCCATGGTTTGACTCTCTTCCCAGTCTAATCCATCTAGCTCTCTGATGCTGTACTAACCTTCCTAAGACAACAATTTTATTATGTCATTCTTAAAGAAACTAAAAACTGCTCCCATATTGCAGGTTATCCCAAGTTTGCCAAAGAACTGGCAAGATAGTAAGAGTACATAAAGAAAGTCTCAAAAGTACTTTTTGAACCTCAATGGTAATTAATTATTGAAGGGTGATAATAATAATCCCTGCTTCATGAGGTATTTAAAATAATGATCTAGTAGAAATGAAAGCATCGTAAAAAGTTTAAACTGTTGCAAAAAATATACGAACCACACCTCACAACAACCACAGAAGTAGGCAGTGCAAGTATTATCACTCTCATTTTACAGCTGAAGAAACTGAGGCCCAAAGAGGCAGAGTCATATAGCAGCAGCAATTTACTGTGATAGAAAGATTCTTGGATATAGAGTTAAAAGAATCAAGTTCAAATCCCAGCTCTGGTAAATGTCTACCTGTGTAAGCTTCAACAAATCACTTAACCTATTTGAGCCTCAGTTTCCTTAGTTTTAAAACGAGGCCGTTGGACTACATGACCTCTGAAATCTCTTCTAATTCTAAATATTATTTATGATCCTGAAATTTGTCCAAAATAATACAGATAATGACAGTGCTGGGCTGTGAAACCAGGCCCGTTATTTATTCCATTATACCACACTGCCTCCCTAAAGTAATAAAGCACTAAAAGTTTAAATTTCTGAAACAAATTTCAACAGCTAGTTAGGGGCCAAGTAAGGATTAGAACTTTGATCTCTTTTCCCAGGCGTCATTCTGCTGGACGACATTCTCTCTCTTTCACAGAGGGTCAGTCAAGGATATTTCGGAAAGGAATTTGATTTTCTGAAATGAGAAAGTACAGTAGAGAAATAATTTCCTTACTAAACAGCTAACAGCCTATTTAGATAATATGACTCTGTAATACATGTTTGTTATGAAGGGAAGGGGAATGGAGAAAGGTAGAACTGGAAGGGACTTTTCATGTCATTTCTTCTACTCCTCCATGAAGCAAGAATCTCCCCAGCAGCATCCTGATAAACCACTCTACAGCTAATAAATGATTTGTTCTGCATCAACATTCCATCTTTATGCCATCATTTTAAAATATTTCACATGCCAAGAAACTCAAATAGAATATTGAAGACAAAAAATTATGATCATGTCAAAGACAAGTCAGTGAGATCAGTCACTGTGTGGTTCACATAAAAAATCATGTTAACTCTAGAATCTGACACACTAAATACCTACAGCTACAGAAGAAATCCCGTTTTTACTTAACTTTCAGTGACACTGGCTTTTATTTACAAAGTTCTCTATATAATTACAGAATCTTAGGGTTAGAAGGGAAGTTAAAGATCCCCTAACCCCACATATGAGGCTTAAATTCTCATCAAACAGACTAGACAATGAAACATCTTGTTTTTGACTCATTTTCAGTCGTGTCTGACTCTTCACAACCCCATTTGGGGTTGTCTTGGCAAAGACACTAGGATGGTTTGCCATTTCCTTTTCCAACTCATTTTACAGATAAGGAAACTGAGGCAAACAGGGTGAAGTGACTTGCCCAGGCTCACACAGAGAGTAAGTGCCTGAGGTCAGATTTAAACTAAGGAAGATAAGTCTTTCTGACTCCGGGCCTAGCATTCTATCCACTGCACCAAGTAGCTGCTCCCATGAAACATCTACCACACACAAAAATGTGAGGAATAAAAGTTTGCATGGAATCAAACCTGTATGAAACGTGAGATTGACTAGTTCAGTAATGTAACACACATTTATTGCAAACCTATGTCTAACTAGACAAGACTCCTCAACAGCAAGGAAAGGAAGAGATAAAAAAGTTTGATTAAGTCAACTCAATCAGTTCAGTCATGACCAGGGCATAATGCTGGCCTGCTGTGGCATGGCTTAGTTGCAGGGTTAGGGAACCTATGACCTCCAGGCCACATGTGGCCCTCTTGATCCTCAAGTGTGGCCCTTTGACTGAATCCAAACTTTACAGAACAAATCCCCTTAATAAAAGGATTTATTGTGTAAAACTTGGACTTAGTCAAAAGGCCACACCCAAGGACCTAGAAGGCCACATGCAACCTAGATGCCACAGTTACTCATCCCTGTGTGGAACCAGGGTTAGAAGTACTGGGTTCAAGTTCCTGCCCTCCCACCTACCAGCTATGTGACCTACAATATGTTGTCTACAGGAAACACATTTGAAAAAGAGTGACACATACAGGGTAAAGGTAAAAGGCTGGAGCAGAACATATTATGCTTCAGCTGAAATAAAAAAAGCAGGGGTAGCAATCCTGATCTCAGGCAAAGCAAAAGCAAAAACAGATCCAATCAAAAGAGATAAGAAAGGAAACTACATCCTGCTAAAAGGCACCATAGATGATGAAGTAATATCATTACTAAACATATATGCACCAAATGGTATAGCATTTCAAATTCTTAGAGGAGAAGTTCAGGGACTTACAGGAAGAAATAGACAGCAAAACTATACCAGTGGGGGACCTCAACCTCCTCCTCTCTGAATTAGATAAATCTAACCACAAAATAAACAAGAAAGAAGTTAAGGAGGTGAACAGAACATCAGAAAAGTTAGGTATTCTAGAGACCTCTGGAGAAAACTGAATGCGGATAGAAAGGAATATACTTTTTTCTCGGTGGTAGATGGCACATACACAAAAATTGACCTTGAACTAGGGCATAAAAACCTCACGATCCAATGCAGAAAGGCAGAAATATTAAATGCATCCTTTTCAGATCATGATGCAAGAAAAATTATATGTAATAAAGGGCCATGGAAAGAGAAACTAAAAAATAATTGGAAACTAAATAATCTAATCCTAAAAAATGATTGGGTCAAACAACAAATCATAGAAACAATCAATAATTTCATTCAAGAGAATGACAATAACGAGACAACATACCAAAACTTATGGGATGCAGCGAAAGCAGTTATTAGGGGAAGTTTTATATTTCTGAATGCTTACATAAATAAAATAGGAAAAGAGGAAATCAATGAATTGGGCATACAACTAAAAAAAAATAGAAAAAGAACAAATTAAAAATCCACAATTAAACACCAAATTAGAAATACTGAAAACCAATGAAGATTATAAATACAAAATCCTATTTTTTTAAAAAAAGCTTTAATATTTTTATTTGCATTTCCCAAATGTAATCAGTAGGAGAAGCCATATTTTATTCATAAAATAATAAGAAACCCTGCCATAAATGTAGCTAAAACTTAAGTAGAGTTTAAAAAAATACTAAATCTGTAAGAGTCTTGTCATGTAAATGACTTAATGTATGATTTTCGTTACATAAGAGAGGACTTTATATTTGAGTCTGGTGATAACAGAAAGCACTAAAGTTCATCAAATAGTGGGGTGACAGTCGAGCCTGCACTTAAGGAAGAACACTTGCATAGTTGAAAGGAGGATGGACTGCAGCATGGAGATACTGAAGCAGGAAGATCAACAAGCAGACTATTGAAACAGTCCAGGCATAAGATGATGAGGGTCTACACTAGAGTGGTGGCAGTGTCAAAGGAGCAAAGGGGTCATACATGAGAGATGTTATGAAAGCTGAAAGAACAGAACTGGACAAATGATTGAAGATTTGGGGGAAGGCTGAGAAAGAGAGTTAGGATCCAAAAATGACACCTAGATTTGGGCCTAGGTGACTGAGAATATGATGGTACCCTCAACAGTAATGGGGAAGTCAGAAAGAAGGAAGGGTTTAAGGGAAAAGATAATGCATTTAAGCTGTCTATATGACTTACAGTTTGAGATGTCCAACAGGCAGTTGGAGATATAAGACTGGAGTTAGGAGAGAAATCAGGGTTGAACAAACAGATCTGAGAATTGTCTTCAAAGAGATAATAACTGAAACAATGGGAGCTGATAAGACCACTAAGTGAAACAATACAAAGGGACAAGAGAAGAGTGCTGGGGGCGGAGAAAGGGGGAGAGACACATCCACAATTAGAAAACTTGACCTGGCAAAGGAGACAGAAAAAGTGACCAGACAAGCAGGAAGCAAACCAGGAAAGGGAAGTGTCATAAAAATGTGGAGAGAACAGAGTATCGAGGAGAAAACAGCAAAAGCTACAGAGAGGTCAAGAAGAATTAGGATTGAGAAGAGGCTTCCACTCGGATGATTAAAAAGATAATCGGTAACCTTGGAGACAGCAGTTTCACTTGAATAATAATGTCAGAAGACAGACTGAGGAAAATTAAGATAAGAATGAGAAGATAAGTAGAGATCCTGATTGCGGCTCACCTCCTCAAGGTGTTTAGTCACAAAAGGCAGGAGAGAGATGGAATGGTAGCTTGAGAAAATAGATAGATCAAGGGAGGATTTTTTGAGTATATGAGAAACATGAGCATGTTTGTAGGAAGTACAAAGCAGCCACTCCAGTGGACAGGGAGACCTGAAGACTGGCAAGATGGAAAAAGGAAGAAATCTGCTGAAGAAAACAGGTTGGAATGGGATCACTTATACATGTAGACAGGTTTGCCTTGGCAAGAAGAAGGACCACCTCTCATGGGAACCAGGGTTGAAGGAGATAATGGTAGCATCAGGCAGCTGACGAATGTGAGATGAGGATGAAAGAAGTTAAAAGAAAGCAGATAATGAAGTGTGCAAAAATGGAATGGACTGCCTTAGGAAGTAGTGAGCTTCTCTCCTGAAAAATCTTCAAGAAGTTAGGTGACCACTTGTTGGAGATGCAGAAGAATACATTTTGCAAGATTTGGTTAGAAAATCTTTCCAATTCCAAATCCCATGATTCTGTACACAACATGTCCATCAGGTTCTTTATCTTATAATAGGCCCCATGTAAACAATTTTCCGTCTTCTCTAAATTTGGGAAATGAGAAAGAAAACTTAACTTGATGAATTCATGAAAAAGTTCTTACTATATCAACTTACACCCCATATTTCACAGTGACTTAATCATCTCTTATGTGATGAAAATCATACATTAAGTCATTTACATTACAAGACTCTTACAGATTTAGTATTTTTTTTAATTCTACTTAAGTTTTAGCTATATTTATGGCAGGGTTTCTTATTATTTTATGAATAAAATATGGCTTCTCCTACTGATTACATTTGGGAAATGCAAATAAAGATATTGAAGCTTTTTTTAAAAAATAGGATTTTGTATTTATAATCTTCATAGAATTTGGTGATGCAGATTTTAAAGTGAACATGTACTCACTTGACGTCTATGACCTAACTAAAAAGCTAAAATGCCTGCAGTCTCTCATGTTGTCAATTATCCTCACACTGACCATAAATCATCATGAGTGTGGAAGCTCAATATAAATAAATAATCTTGATATTTTAATCTTTAAATGAAAAGAATACAGTAGCTTGAGCAGTTACGTGGACTGGTCACTATTCAAGGAACTATTTATTGTTGATTTGTCTAGCAACACACTGTTATTCTTATTGCTTAGCATGTATGGCTACTCCTGACATTTAAAAATCAATGAAGACAAGGGTACAGGGAAAATCCAGGTAATATGGAAAAAATATAAATAAAATATATTTTTAAACATCTAGGAGCCACAAACCATGTCATGCAAAAATTTGAAAAATATTCTACAATTCTGTCATGCTGAACTAAGAGAGAAGTCAAAAAACATAAACAACACAAACTGTAAAAATGTGAAAATAGCAATAAAAATTTCATTATAGCAAATTGACAGTGACTCAGGCTATGGATTAATGGACATAGATAGATAGATAGATAGATAGATAGATAGATAGACAGACAGACAGATAGATAAGACACATTCCACCCATACCTTCTCCACTTTTGTGCTGATTGGTAGGTTCAGTAGTATTAAGTGGCCTGAGAGGAATGATGATATCATCAATATTAACTCCTTCTTCTTTGTGCTTCTCAGATGCATGTGAAAGTAGTTCCGACTGACTTGGTGAAAATAAGTTACAAAATTTACACATGAAGATGGAATGTTGTTCTGTAGGAGAAGAAAAAATAACATACATATTACTTAATTGAGAAATCACATACTTCCTATTGATAAAGAGACTGAGATATGTATGAAATAATTTTTTAAAAGGCAGAACTATTCAACTCATATTTTGCTTTTATTTTTTTTTCTACCAAGTTGAAGAATCTCCCTGTTGGATTACATAGAACAAAAATGTTAAAGCTCTGCAAGAGTGCATGGGCTATATCCAAAAGTAATGAGTTCTTCATCACTGAAGGTTCTGAAGAAGAGGCTTGCTTTCAGACCTCTGAGACAACTTCTAGCTCCATAATTCTGTGAAATAGCTCTTCTCAATAGTAATGCATTCTGACTCACATGTAGCCCAGCGCCATGCACAGAGTAAGCAGCAAACAAACGTCTATTGCATTGAAATGAATTAAATGAGCAACTAATAAAGGTGTTTGCTTTAACACAGAGTTCTAGGATTATAGCATGTACTAATTTCCTGGTAATATTAGTTCATAATGATGTCCCTTTGATACTTCAGAACTTAGATTCTTTGAATGGAGCAGAGCCAAGATGGCAGAGTACAGGCAACAACCCAGATGAACCTCCCCCAATATTCCTCTCCAAATAACTTTAAAATAACACCTCAAATCAAATTTTGGAGTAGCAGAGACAACAAAAGATCAGGGTGAGACATTTTTTCCAGTCTAAGACAACTTAGGAGGTCCACAGAATAGGTCAGTGACACCAGAGTGGAGGCCTGTCCAGAAGCCACTTACTCAGCAGCAGTAGCAGGTGTGACATTGCAGTTGTCAGCAGCAGCAGCAGCTTGGGGGACTCTCAGCTCAAAGATGGTAAGGAGTCAAACAACTAATAATAAGAGGTTACAGACAGCCCTTGACCTAATCCTGACTGCACTGGGTGCAGCTGACAATGATTGGCAACTCTATTGCCCATACAGTTCTGGATCACAGTTCCAGTGAAGAAAGGTGTTCTTGTGGTCAGTCACAAGGGAGCTGGGGCCCTGATCAGCTCCAAGGCAAAGAGAAGTGCTAGCACTTGGGGTTAAAGAAGAAGAAGGGACCTGGTCACAGTTCCAAAGCCAAAAAGAGCACTAGTGTAGTAGCTGCAGGGGAACAGAGGCCCTTCCTGCATATAGAACAAGAGAGCAGTGACCAAACCTCTCCCAGGATCACACCACCTTGAAAGCAACAAAATCTTGTGAACTCTTGGAACTAGCTCTGGCCTCCCCACCCCAAGGTGAGCACAGCCCAACTTTAATACAAAGTTCAAAGTCAAGATAATAGACTGGGAAAATAAGCAAATAACAATATAAGAACTTGACCATAAAAAGCTACTATGGAGGAAGGGAAGACCAAGACATAAACTCAGAAAAAGATAATGATGTGAAAACAGCTACAAAAAAAGCCTCAAAGAAAAATGCTAATTGGACCCAAACTCAATAGGAATTCTAGGAAAAGCTAAAGAAAGAGATAAGAATGGTAAAGGAAAAACTGGGGAAAGAAAGGAAAATAATGCAAGAAAATTAACAGCTTGGTAAAAGAGGCACAAACAAATACTGAAGAAAATAATACCTTAAACAGAATTGACCAAATGGTAAAGGAGGCACAAAAATTCACTGAAGAAAAGAATTCCTTAAAAAACAGAACTGACAAATGGAAAAAGAGGCATCAACACTCACGGAAGAAAATAATTCCTTAAAAATTAGAATTGGACAAATAGAAGCTAATGACTCCATGAGACACCAAGAAACAATCAAAGTCAAAAGAATCAAAAAAACAGAAGTATGAAATATCTCACTGTAAAAATCACTTACCTGGAAAATAGATCCAGAATGGATAATTTAAGAAATACTGGACTACCTGAAAGCCATGATTAAAAAAAATAAAACAAAACACCAAAGCCTATATTTCAAGAAATTATCAAGGAAAATGGCCCTGATACTCTAGAAGCAGATGGTAAAACAACACCTACTAAGAGAGACCCCAAAATGAAAATTCCCAGGAATATTATAGCCAAATTTCAGAGCTCTCAGATCAAGGAGAAAATATTGCAAGCAGCCAGAGAGAAACAATTTAAACATCATCAGGATTACACAAGATTTAGCAGGTTCTATATTAAAGAGGCAGAGGGCTTGGAACATGATATTCCAAAAGGCAAAGGAGCTAGAATTACAAACAAGAATAACCTATCCAGGAAAACTGAGTATAATCCTTGGTGGGAGAGAGGGGGAAAGTGGGGAGAGAAGGAGGAGATAGATATTTAATGAAATAGACAACTTTCACAAATTCAAGAAAAGACTAGAGCTAATAGAGAATCTGACATTCAAACACAAGATTCAAGAGAAGCATAAAAAGGTAAACATGAAAGAGAAATCATAAGGGTCTTAATATGTTTAAACTGTTTTCATTCTTATATAAGATGATATGTGTAATTCCTAAAAGCTTTATCATTACTAAAAGGCTACAAAGACAGAAGGCATGTGTGTAAGCTTATTATGTCAGAAATTACTACCACCTCCCCCCCAAAAAAAAAAAGAGTGAGAAAGAGGGATGCACTGGGAGAAGACAAAAGAGGTAAAAGGGGGAAATTTTTCTCACACAAAAGAGGGATGCAAGGAAGAATTTTTATAGTGCAGGGGGAAATTCTCATTGGAATTAATTCAAAGAAGGAAGAATATATATATGCACAATCAGTTGGGTATAGAAACCTATTTGACTCAATAGGGAATCAGGAAGGAAAAAGGATAAGAGATATGGGATGGGGGTAATAAAAGAGAGGACGGATTAAGGGAGGAAATGTTCAGACACAAAACACTTCTGAGGAGGGACAAAATAAAAAGAAAGAGAAAGATAAACATAAGAAAATAGGATGGAGGGAAATATACAGTTAGTAATCATAACTTTGAATATAAATGGAATGAGCTCACTCATACAATTTAAGTGGACAGCAGAATGGATTAAAAAACAGAATCCAACAGTATATTCTTTACAAGAATGTTCCTGTTGTTTATAAGAGATACACTTGAAACGGAAAGATACACATAGAGTTAAAATAAAGGGCTAGAGCAGAATCTATTATGCAAGACATGATCTCACACAAAGCAAAAGCAAAAACAGACCCAATTAAAAGAGATAAGTAGGGAAACTACATTTTGCTAAAAGGTATGACAGACAAAGAAGTAATATAAAAAAAAAATTGAGACCAATTTTCTCTGATAAAGGCCTCATTTCTCAAATGCAGAGGGAACTAAGTCAAATTTATAAAAATAAGAGTCATTGCCAAACTGAAAAATGGCTAAAGGACATGAACAGGCAGAAGAAATCAAAGCTATCTATCTATAGTCATATAAAAAATGCTCTAAATTACTGTTGATTAAAGAAATCAGATTAAAACAATTTTGGGATACCACCTCACACCTATCAGAAATGACAAATCCGGGAGGGATCAAGGGAAAATAGGTACACTAATAAACTGTTAGTTGAGTTATGAATTTATCCAATCATTCTGGAGAACAATTTGGAACTATGCCCAAAGAGCTATAAAACTGTGCACATCGATTGGCCCAACAATACCACTACTAGCTCTGTACTCCAAGGAGATCAAAGAAAAAAGAAAAGGACTATATGTATAAAAATATTTATAGCAGCTTTTTGTAGTGGTAAAGAATTGGAAATTGAGGGGATGCTCATCAATTGTGGAATGGCTGAACAAACTGTGGCATATGATTATGATGTGCTATAAGAAATGAAAAGGAGTGGGGTTTCAGAAAAAAAAAACCATGGGAAGACCTATATGAACTGATGCAAAGTGAAATGAGAAGAACTGGGAGATAATTGTACACAGTAATAACAATATTGTAATAGTGATCTACTATGAAAGATTCAGCTACTTTGATCTATACAATTATCCAAGACATTTCCAAAGGATTCAGGATGAAAAAATGCTATCCACCCTCCAGAGAGAAAACTGATGAACTCTAAGTAGAAATTGAAATATAACTTTCCCACTTTATTTTTTGTTCGCTTTTTAAAAATTTTTTTTTGTATATGGCTAATATGGAAATATGCTTTGCATTATTTCACATGTATAATTGATATCATTTTCCTTGCCTTTCCAATGGGTGGGGAACGGATGGGAGGAAGAGAATCTGGAACTCGAAATTTAAAAAGAAAAAAGTACTTAAAATAAATAAGAAGTTTATTTTCGTAAATAAATAAATGCCTTTGAATGAGGAAATAGACACAACTTCCTTTATACCGTGTTCTATTCTATCACTAACAGAGGTATAGCCACATGCCACTAACTACACACATTAAATTCAATATAAATTGACTGAAATTTTGTATAGTTTAACTTAATTTTAGCTGACAGTAAATGTCTATGTGCATGGAAGCTATAAAATTCCCTAAAGAGATACTGGTAGCACTTAAATGAATTCAAGGACTATAATCTTAAATTATTTACAAATAAGATTTAAATACAGAATATCACAGGAGCCAAGACTCCTTTTATTGGTTGGCACAGGGACTTATGATGAGAAATGTTCCTTTAATTAACAAAGAAGATGGGAATCTTACTACTTTATGCTAACACATTCCTATTAATGACATCATCAACAACAATAAACATTGACAGAAAGCTCATCGTGTTCATAACACTGGACTAGATGTATAGTGTATGAAGGTTAACAGTCTTACAATGTATTAAAGATGGATTCGAGGTTAGGCAGAAAGATAAGCTAAATCAATGTTCGATATAATCAATGAAATATTTTCATGTACTTATAAATGTCAATTCACAAAATCACAGAATCTTACAGTGGGAACAGACCCAATGAGCTAGCTGTTTCAACCCATACCCGAACAAAAGCATTTTCTACAACAGATAATGACAGCATCCTAACTGCCCTCCTCTAGACACTCTCCATTTTATTCCTACCTGAAATGTGGCAGCCAGATATGTTTTGAATAGGGAATAATACAATGGGAGTAACAACTTCTTAGTTTACAGCATTATGATTTTCTTAACGCAGTGTAGGACCACATTGGCTTTTTGGCTATGATACAGGCCATGTAGATCAGGCCCCTACAAGCAGAAGAGAAAGAGAGATAGAGATAGCTAGAATGGCAGATAAATGCCCATGAATATAATCCTTGGCTCCAAAGGCATTCTAAAAACCTCAGGGTAATGCCTTAGGGTATGACATCTGACTGTGCTAGACTGGAGTATCCTGTTCCTGTTATCTTCCTCAGAACAGATATTAACATCTTCAGACCATCTCTTACTGTGCACCCATATCTTTTTTGAGTTACTGATGTGTAGACTGATATCTAACCACATGTTCTTTTGTCTTGTATTAATTACTGAAATAGATTTTTCTTAACCAAGTGGCAGAAGTGAAAACTAAAGCTCAGTGTTTCTGACTCCCAGGCCAGTGCTTTTTCACACAATATTAGCCTTCTAAAAACGCATGCCAATACCAACAAAACGCACAAAAAGTTTACTATATTGCCTTATGCCAGCTAACAATGCATTTACTAGTAACATTAAAATCATCTGTGTATTATAAGCAAGTACAAATCTCCCTCATCCTTCATTAGACCCTATCATTCCCTCAGGATATCATCCTATGATTCTGCTTTCTTTGCCTACCAAACTCCTGGAAAAAGCTGTCTACACTTGCTGCCTCACTTAACTTTCCTCTCTTTTACTCCTTTGCAGTCTGGCTTCCAACTTCATCATTCCAATGAAACTGCTCTCCTCAAAGTTATCAAAGAGTTATCAATTGCCATAGCTGATGATACGTTCCGTTTTTATCCTTCTCCAACCATCTGCTGCGTTTGACACTGGTAACCAACCACCTCCTTCCTGCTAATCTCTGCTCTCTGGGATTTTATGATTCCACTCTCTCTTGGTCCTCCTTGCCAGTCCTTCTCTGTCTCCTTTGCTGACTCACTACATCACTGGTCCTAACTACGGGTGTCCCCCAGTGCTCTGTCCTGTTCTTTTCTCTCTATATTCTTTTTCTGTCTTTGTAAAGACATGGTTTTAATGTCTATGCAACTGATTTACAAACTACACACACACATACATTCATTATGTGTGTATATACAAGTGTGTATATGTATGTTTATAATCATCTCCTACATCAGAATTTAAGCTCCTTGTGAATAGAGATTCTTTTACTCTTTATAATTCTGTTCACATCATCTAGCACAGAGTCCAGCTATATAATAGGTACTTGACTGATGAGGAAAATACTCCACCCAAACCCGATGCCACTTTCTATACAGATTTAGAGCTGGAAGGAATCTTAGAAATTTTCTAATCCAATTCTTTCATTTCTGAGATAACAAAATTGAGACTTCAAGAAGCTAAGTGACTTGCCGAGTCACAAAAATTATAAGACACAAGAGAGAGCATTTAAGCCAATATCCCGACTCCAAATCCCAGAGTTTTCCATTTCACCACACGGCCTCTCCCAGGAAAGTTAAATGATGCCGTAGGCCATCATTGCCTTCAAAAATAACAGCTGTGCTTTCTATCTCAAGACAGCATGGTTTGGGGCATAAAGTCAATGCTCAAATGCTTGAAAGCCATGAAATCACTCAATCTTAAGGTAAGTCTAATGAAAAGGAAAATATGAAAGATGTGGTGAAGAAACAAACAGGCACTTTCTGGTTTCTAAATTCCTTTTTCCTTACTATATGAGTCGGGAGATAGCATGAAGAACTTGAAAGAACGTTGTTCTGCTTTTCAATTCTAAGACAAAGTAAAGTGATATTAATACAATTACTACAAAGTATTTTGTTGGAAGAACATTATACTTTAGGAGACTTTTTTACTTTAACAAG
Source organism: Phascolarctos cinereus (assembly GCF_003287225.1). Taxonomy (NCBI): domain Eukaryota; kingdom Metazoa; phylum Chordata; class Mammalia; order Diprotodontia; family Phascolarctidae; genus Phascolarctos; species Phascolarctos cinereus. The sequence continues at coordinate 637,232,420 of NW_027555847.1, forward strand.
AAATTTCCATATGCACAGAGTTAAAATTTACAGATGAAAATTTATCCTTTTTTGGTTGCCATATATTTTAACACACCTTTCAAGGAGAGATTCTTTATTCCTTGACATTGATGAATTTTTTGAGAATCCTAGAATGGATCTATTAACTAGTTATCCCAATTGGTCTTCCTTTCTTCTGGGAAGGGATTGGGGGAAGAGAAGAGAGTATCCAGCCAGGTGGAATTTAATATAATCAATATCTCTCCCCTTCTCTTCCTATTTTAAGCTATTATAGTTTGAATTTTGCCTGACCAGGAACAGAGCTCCCATTTGCAACACTGTTCCTATGGAACTAAATGACATCTTAATCATCACTTTTGCCTAACAACCTGTTTTCTCAAAAATCCTAGGAGGTCATAGCTAGGACACAAGTCACTACTGAAAAGTCCCAACTAGTGAATCCTACTATTAAATGTTTTCTGACTTCAGGGGAGGTATTTTTTTAAACAAATGCCTGGATTTACCGTTGCTCAAGCAGCATGGCTTAGAATGAGACTTATGCACAAGTGAACACATTCATGTCTACTGCTTCAGGGAGACGGAATAGAGAGAAAATGAAACCATTCAACTCCTATTTTGTTTCTGTCTTATTTGACAAGGAGAATGGTCTTCAGAATGGAACAAATAGAGTTAAAAGAAAATTGAAGTTAGGTGAGATTTGCAGGTTTGTTACAAACCTAACAATTCCAAATAAGTGTGAGTCTCTTGGTCTAGAAGAGTTACCCTCTTGTATACTTACAGATATGGTTGCTAAACCACTCAGGGATAACCACAAAAGTATAGAAAAGAAAGTTAAAAAAAAAAAAGATGCCACATATTGGAGACAGGGAAAAATGGTTATTTGTTTCTACAAACTGGAACAGGGTGAGTCTGGTATTAGTTCCTGGCAACACAGGGTTTCTCAATACTTGGAAAGGGAACCAATAATCCCCAGCATAGTTTGACTAATAGCCAGACTTAGTCACATAAGATTAAGCACCTTTCCTTCTTTTAACCAAATTATTAAACAGTTACATCAGGAAAATGCTACTGCCATTTTTAGCAACATGAAGCACCTACTATGTGTCAGGTACTGTGCCAAGCACTGAAGCTAAAATAAAAGGCAAAAACACTGTCTTTGCCCTAAAAGACTCTACAATTCTAATACGGAAAACAGCATGAAAACAACTGTACATATAAATACATATAACATGTTTGTATGTAATATATATAGTAAATTTACTATATTTTCAGTTGCTTTATATATGTTTTATATTTATAAATTAAATGTATATATATAAACTTTACTTCCATTTATTATATAGTATATGTTTATTCAATATTTACATACAAACACATAAATGTATGTGCATATATATATACATCTATATATATATTTGTAGGCATAGACAGACACACACACACAGAGTAAATAGAAAGCAATTTAGCAGAGAATGAAGTGAAGAGGAGTGGGGAGAAGCAACAGAAGGAAGGGTTTAGACTAAATCTTTAAGGAACAAGCGTAATTATTATAAGGAACTAAATTATAAGGAATTATATTATAAGAACTAAATCTTCAAGTCAACAAGCATTTACTAAGAACCTACTATATGTCATGTATTGTGGTGAGGAGGGAGGGCATTCTAGGCATATAGGACAGACACTCTCTAAAAAGGTACAGTGCCATGTAAGAGAAATGACAAGAAGGCTAACGTTGTGGGATCACAGAGTACATGACATATAAGAAAACTGGAAAAGCAAGAAAGGGCTAGGCTACGAAAGGCTTTAAATGCCAGAGAACTTTATAGTTGATCTCGGAGGCAAGAGGGAAACACTAAAGGTCATTCATTGAGGGAAGTGGAGAATGACACGGTCAGCTTTTTACTTCAGCCGTATGAAAAATGAATTGAAGTTCTGAGAAACAATGATAAGAGGTGAACTAGACTGCTATTGCAAAAGTCCAGGCAAGAAGTGATAAAGACTTGTACTACTATAGCACCTTACTGAGTGGTGAGAAAAGGATGTATAAAACTGATATTTTGAAGGCAGAAATGACAAGATTTAGCAACAGAATGGATATATGGAGTGAGTGGCAAGAGAAGAGGCAAGGATAACACTAAGGTTGCAAATTAGTTGGGAGAATGATGATGCCTTCTATGATAACAGAAGTTTGGAAGAGGGAAAGGTTTAGAAGAGGAGGATGAGTTCAGTTTTGGACATTTTCCATTAGCATCTCTGCTTGGTTTGACTCCAGAGATCATTGTGTCTCTCCTAAGATAAACTGATCTCCTGAAATCTCAACACCATGCACACTGACTCAGGTTTTGATACTCAACACCTTTTCACTTCCCTCAATTGCCTTTCCTCTCTTTGGAGGGCTGGAGAGCAAAGCAATAAGCTCCTCCCAGAGCCCTCCCAGAGCCTTCCTTGATAGAGGACTCAGAACTTTCCAAGTAACTCTCCATTTCCCACAAGCTTGGTTTCAACTCCACCAAAAATCACGCCCCCATTTAGGTACCATCTGATGATATGCCCCTTCTCCCATACCACTCTTCTGCTTCCTTTTCCATATTGTCTTAACCCATTAGATTGTAAGCTCCTTGAAGGCAAGAACTATCTTTCTTTTTCTTATTTATATAGTCAGCACTTAACACAGTGCCTGGTACACAGTAGGCACCAAATAAAATTATTTTACTGAATTGAATTGAATGTTGAGTTTGAGATACCTATGTCCAAGAGGCAGATAGTGATGGGAGACTGGAGCTCAGGAGAAAGGTTAGCACTGAATATACAGATCTGAGAATCATCTATATAGAAATGATAATTGAATCCACTATGCTAATGAGATCAACAAGTGAGATAGTACAGGGGGAGAATAGAAGAGAGTTTAGGACTAAGACTTAGGAAAGACCCTCAGTTAGTCATATAACCTGGATGAAGATCCAGGAAAAGAGACAGACAGGTAGGATGAGAACCAGAAGGGAGCAATGTTATGAAAACTTAAGAGAAGACTGAATATCAAAGAAAAGAGGGTAATGAACCCTCTGTCAGTTCCAGGGAGGTCAAAAAGGATAAGGATTTGGGAAGGGGGTAGAAGGCCATTAGTTTTGGCACTGGTTAAACCACACTGAGTGAAAAAAATAAATAAATAAAATAATATACTACTTCATATTTGTCCCCTCAAAACCATTTAAAATACTGCCTACAGTGACTAAAATGCCCATGCCATTTGACTCAGCAATTCTACTGCAAAGGACATATTCTAAGGCAATCAATGATAAGAAGAAAAGTTCTATATAAATAACTGCACTTTTTGTGATAGCAAAGAACTGGAAGCAAGATAGATATACATCATATGGGGAACAGCTAAACAAATTATAGAACAGAAACAAAAAAGAAAATGACTGTGCTACAAGAAATTAATGAATACAGGAAAACAACTAGAAACTAAAGGGGTGCCAGTCAATTGGGGGATTACTGAACAGATTATAGCATATATGAACATGAGAGAAATGATTATTAGTAATCAATGATTTGGGGAAATTCAGAGTTCGCCCTTTTTCCAAAGTCCTGATTTTTAAAGTTCAGTCTCTTGAAGAACACTGCTGAGATAACAAGACTGGACTTTGTTGTTCATACCCCACCCACTTGGGGTAACCACTGTGTTCCACTCAGGTTTGGGAGGTGATAAATTCTTTGAATAGAGTGCCCAAGGCTGCCACAACTTAAGAACTAAATGACATAATTAAAGTTCAGGTCCAGCCCCCATTGTAATATTCATTCTCTCATTGTTAGCCAATCAAAGTTGATTTCCACCCTTGGGACCGCGCTCCTTCCAAAAGGGCATTTAGGCCATGAGCCATCATCAGGTCTTTGGTCTAAGAGAGGGATGGCCAAATGACCATCATTTTATTAAAATGCTGAAATTATTAATAAACTGACTAAATTACCCAGAAATTATGTTTCTTCAACCTTTTTAAATGCCACAAATACAAGGGAACACTATTTTGCTATAAAAAATGACAAAAGCAACAGTTTCAGAGAAATCTGGAAATGCTTGTAAAAACTGATACAGAGTGAAGTAAGTAGAATCAGAAAAATTTATACAGTAACAAAAACAGCATACAGATTAGCAACTTTGAAAGACTTAAGAACTCTAATCAACACAATGATCACCCATGATTGCAAAGGACTAGTAATAAAACATGCTAACCACTTTCTAAAAAAGAGGAGATGGACTTAGGGTATAGAACGAAATATAAATTTTCTGGACACGGCCAATGTAGGAATTCCTTTTTCTCGATTATGAAATTTGTTACAAGAGTTCTGTTTTTCTTTTTTTCCCCTGGGAGGAAGAGGAAAGAAAAATAGATTATTGTTCACTGAAAAAAATGTAAATTTTAAAATGATAAATACAGAGATATATGGAAAAATGAAGTAAGCAGAAGCAGGATAACACTCTACATAATAACTACAATCATGTAAATGGAAAGAGTAATATCAACAAAAAAAAAATTTAAACTAAATAGCTATGAAATCATACATTCTAAACTTTGCCCCAAAGAAGACATATGAAATTAATGTCCCTCATTCATTTACAAAAGTAGAAGACCATTGGAATATCACATGGGTCAGACTTTTTTTTTAATATGTTTCTTCCTTTTATGAAACTTTTTCTATCTTTCTTTATACTTTTTTTATAAGGGATAGGACTGGTGGAGGGAGTAATAGAGATGAGGAGGGATGGAGGGGGAATACAGATGATATAAAAAGAAAACAAGTCTTTAAATTTTATATTTTTATAAAGTCTTCTAATAGCTATCCACAAAACATTGAATTATCAGACAATAAACATTTTATTAAGCATTGACCATGTGCCAGGCACTATGCTAAGCACTGAAAATACAAAGAAAGAAAAAAAAAGAAACAAACAAACATGGTCCCTGATCTCAAGGAGATCTCATTATAATGACGGAAGCAAACCTGGGGGAGAGGGGGGAGTGGAAGGGGGAGACAGAAAGAGACGGAGAGAGAGAGAGAGAGAAAGGGAGAGAGGATTATATTGTGTGTGTGTGTGTGTACATATATATATATTACATATATACATATACCCATCTATATCCATCTATATATACACATCTATATATACACATATACACGCACAATGCATACATTATATACATATACTACATGATATCCCAAACCCATGGTAAGGGATATAACATTTTATGTGTCTTCTTTGGGGCAAAGTTTAGGTCATTTTAATTTCGTGGCTATTTAATTTTTATTTTTTTGTTGATATCATTCTTTCCATTTACATTGTTGTAGTCATCGTGCATGGTGTTATCATGCCTTTGCTTACTTCACTTTGCATCAGTTCATACAAATCTTTCCATACTTCTCTGTATTCATCATTTTTAAAAAGTTTAATTTTTCCAATGAACAAAAATCTATTTCTTTTTCTTCCCCCTTGCCCCCAGAGGGAAAAAATAAAAGTAAAACTCATAACAAATATGCATAGGTAATCTCAGCAAAAGAGATGTGGAATAAAGAATTGAGAAAGGCCTCCTGCACACCTGTGAAATTTGAGCTGACTCTTGAAGGAAGCCTCATGCTGTTGAACTTGAGAATCTGACATACAAGCCATCCAATCCAGATCTAGTAGGAAATGAGAAACAAACACCATACCCTAAAACTACACTACTACACAGGATACAAAAGCAGTTTAAAAAGCATAACTCACAGGAGCATGAATCCCAACCTGCATTTAAAGAAAGGAGTATCGTACAAGCAAGAAGTTGAAGATAATGACCTGATACTGCACTCCTCTACAAAACAGCTAATCAAATAGAAGTTTGCAATATACCTATTTTTTTATGCTGGGAAATTATAATTAGTTATAGAACATGAATTATAAATGCTAAGGGTGATAACTAGCAAACAAAACTTGAAATGAAATCCAGGACCCAAAGAACATAAGCAATAAGAAGTATCTTCCAATACTAAAATGGCACATTAATCCCATGCCCACTATTATTTCACATCTGAGTCAAAGCATTGCTTCTGCACTGATTTTAAGTAGTTTTATGATGCTCATTATTCATGTATGCATTATTGCTACAAGGCCCAGTAGAAGAGCAATGGACTTGAAGGCATAAGATCTGAGTTCCACTTCCAACCCTCAATGGTATATTACTTGGAGCAAATCACTGAAGCTCTCTGAGGCACATAGAGGGAGCATACTACAGTGGAAAGAAACAATCAATCAAGAATAAACAAGCATTTAAGTTCCTACTATGTGCTAAGTGCTAAACTAGTCACTGGTGATACAAATACAAAAAAGGAAATAATCCCTGTGCCCAACAAGTCAATCTACTGCAAAAGACAGGTACAAACACAAATGAATGAATATACTGATGATAAATACAAATGAATAGAAAGTAATTAAATTCAAGGTAGTTTATGAAAGAGTACACTAGCACTTGGTGGGAGGAGGGATCAACAAAGGCTTCAAGTAAAATGTACAGCCTGAACTACAACCTGAAAGACAAGAGGGATTCTATGAGGGGGATGGTGAGGAAGGAGTGCCAGACTGGGAATTATACCACGGAATGGCCACGAAAGATGGAGTGTCACGTGTGAGGAACAGAAAGAAGGTTAATTATGTAGTACTTCAAAGTGTGGGAGGGAAAATAATGTCCAGTGAGGCTAGAAAAATAACTTAAAGTCAAGTTGTGAGAGAAGTTGTGAAGGCAGATTTCTACCTTCAGTACGGCAACTGACTGGATATGTGGGGTGAGGGAGAGTAAAGAGTCAAGGATAATGCTGAGATAATGAATCTGGGAGACTAAAAAGTGGTAGTACCTTCAACAGAAACAGGAAAGTCTGGAATATGTAAGAAAATAGGAGGTGGGGAGGATAAGGAGCTCAGTTTTGAACATGCTGAGTTAACAGGCATGGAATCTGAAATATCAAATAGGCAATTGGTAATATGGGGTTGAATTTCAGAGAGACTGGGGTTATAGAGATCTAGAAGTCATCTGCAGAGATGAAAATTAAATCCACAAGAGCTGATGAAGTTTTCAAGAGAGAAAAAGTAGAACCAATGTTGGAGATCTTGAAACAAAGGACGTAAATTCAAAACTTGACTCTGCTACTTATTACTGTTGTATCCTTGGGCAAGTCATTAGACCCCTCAGGGTCTCAATTTGCTCAACTGTAAAATAATGGAGTTAGGAATGAAGATCTCCCTTTTAGCTCTAGATCTCATAATACTACAAAGTTTCTTCATTGATAAATTGAAGAAAATAATACTTGTACTTTCTATCTTATAAGATTCCTGCAAGAAATATGGTCTATAAACTAAAAAGTACCACATGATGGTGAGTTAAGGTACAGAAGGTGTGGCTCTAAGCCAAGCCAACATGTTTCTTACATGTAGTAAAACTGGCAATTTGCTGGCTTTCTCCTCCTAATTCAATCAAGTTTTAAGGAGGATGTATGGAAGTACTTCTCAGAATATTACTCAGCTATTCCTGAGAGACCATGGAAAGATGAAAAATTTATGCCCATTGATCAACAGGGACTACTTTTTTCAATTAACAAAGATTTATGGTATTCTGTTCTCAGCACTGTGTAAAGCATTGTGGGAGATACAGGAGTATTACCTGTGAGGGAGGGTGCTAGCCAGAGTATAGCATAGTGATTCCAGGGGCACCTAGATATAGTGTGACAGGTCAATTCGTACTAGGACCCCACCCACTCTACCACATAAGCTAAGCTAGTTCTTTCCCTAAAATGCAAGGAAGCTGTCCCTAGCACTTGAATGGTCCAAGGAGCTGGGTCTCAGGCCCTGTTTCTTGGAAACTTTCTGGTGGCTTCAGGCTGGTTGGTGTGGCTTCCTAGTCACCTAACAATGTAAAAGAGGCCTGCCCTTCAGATTTGGTGGATGTGTCAAGGCTTCAGCATTTCCTCCCCTGTTAACCTGATGAGGAGATGCCTCATCTAACCAAACCAAGGCTATATCTTTGTTGAGTTTTCTTTCTAATGAAGGAAGAAGGAGAAGAGGAAGTAAAACTAAGGACTGAGCCTTCATGATGGCCAGTCAAGGGGAAGAGTGAAGGAAGTACAAGAGAGATCAAAACACTTAGGAATAATCATAGAATCTCAGATTTGCAAAGGTCCTCAGAAGTCATCTAACATCTACTACCCAAATGAAGATCCTGCCTGCAACATTCCCAGGAAGCAGTCAGGGAAGCACGTAATGAACCAAGGGAAGAGAGGATAGAAAAAAAGAAAAGCATAGTCAATTGTGTGAGATGCAGAGGTTTAAGGAAAAAATACCATGGCCTTTAGCAATATTATTGGTAACCTTTAGAAGAACAATTTTCATAAAGTGGTGAAGATGGAATCAGGGTTAACATTCTCAAAAACATGTCATACTAATCAACTGCAAGTGCAAGTAGCAAAAGCATTTTCTTCATCTTACCAACGAAGAAACTTTCTAGGATTATAATTGCCAGTGCAGTCAAAAGAGGCTTGTCACTGTCTATGTTGCCTGTGCTGCTGCTGTTCAGTTGCCATGTTTTAATGAAGGATTCTTATTACATAAAACAGTGCCCCTCAGGCTTTTTAGCAAAAGGGCAGCTTTATTTTTAAATTATGAAAATAATAAAAAAAACCCAGTCTGTCAGGGGCATGAGAACTTACCTAATAGCCAACACGGAAATTTACAAACATTTTCAAACACCCACATAACACTCACTGTAAATTTAATATTCACTGTTGTTGAATAGAGTTCTTCCTTCCATAATATGTCTATGCATGCTTCATCAAAATTGTTGACGAATATGGGCTCATTATATATAACCTTCAGAAACAACGTGGCACCCTACAATGTGATCTGAAATACAAACACAGGATCTCAGAGCTGGAAACTCAGTCAGTCAACAAGCTCTTATTAAGCACTTAAGCATTAGGCATACAAAGAAAGGCAAAAAAAGTAAAAAATTTTTACAAGTCCCTGACCTCAGGGTGTGTACATTCTAAGCCGGGAGAAAATGTGTAAATAACTAGGTAGATGCAAGATATGTACAAAGTAAGTGGAAGATAATCAGAAAGGGAAGAGTGAAGACACAGGGGAAAGCTTCTTGCAAACTGCAGGACGGAAGCCAAACCGTGAAGCAAGCCAGGGAAACGAGCAGACTAACGTGAGGGGGCAGAGCAAGGGAGATACGCGATGCGATGCAGTAGAGATGGGGGAAGGAAAGGAAAGGAATAAGCACTAATACAGGCACCTGCCTTGTACCAAGAACCAGCCTGAGAACTTTACGCATATTCTTTTATTCGCTATTTGAAAAAGATAAGAGATGGAGTATCAAGTTCAAGGAACAGAAAATAGGCCAGTGTCCAAGGAGAGTAAAGGAAAGGTAAGGACCAGGCTATACAGAGCTTTAATTGCCAAGAGGACTTCATATTTAGTACTTGAAGTCATAGGGAGCCACTGATGCTCATTCTGCAGAGAAGTGACATGGGCAGAGACACACATTTTGAAAAAAACATCTTGACAGCTAATTGGGGAAAGGAACAGAGTGGGGAGAGACTTCAAGCAGGGGACCCAGTTGGAAGATTATTTCAGTAGTCCACATGACAGATGCTAGAGCATGAACCAGGGTTGTAGCTATATGAATAGAGAGAAGGGATTGTGCAAGAGAGATGTTATCAAGGTAAAAATGACCAAGAGAACAGATTGAATATGAGGAGTGAGAGTGAGGAGTAATGGGTGACAACCAAGTTATTAGCCCCAGTGAATGGAAGGAGTGTGTTGCCCTCAAAAGTAACAGGGAAACTCAGGAGGGAAGGTCACATTTTGTTCAATTCCTACATTTTACAAACAAGGAAAACTGAAGCCCAAAGAACTGAAGTCACTTGCAGGGTCACCCAGACAGTAGCAGAGTCAGAATTGGACCTCTAATTTTTTATTCCCAATCTAGCATATTCTCCATTAAATCATGCTATTAATCAATTCCTGCCTTCATACTAGGGGACTTCAAAATATAATGATATTCAAATACCCTAGCTTCCAAGTTTCTGAATTTACTCATTTCCTCTTTACTGTATATCAGCTACATGTGTAAAAACTGTCATACCCTTCATCTTGCCATCACCAACAAGTGTTCCATTCCCATGTTCACAAACTCTGAAATTCCATTATTTGAAGATAATCTGTTGTCATTCTACTTCTCTCTACTTTATAACCCCCAATCCTGTTCTTTGTTCTCTCTATAACCTCCAATCCCTCCAACCCTCCAACCCTCATTGTTTCCATGCCATTACCCCTAAAATTGGCAACATTCTCTTCCCTTCCAAATCTTAAGATCTTGTTCAACTAGTACAACCTCAAACCAGTCTCTTCTCTGAAGTACCTGCTTCCTTATTCTTTCTCCTATCTTACCCTACCAAGCCCTAGTTTAGGATTATTCCCATCATCTACTGCCTTTGCTGCTATTCAAACCTTGCTGCCTGGGTCCACTACAAATTTATGTTACGTAATCACAACTGAGCCCTCACTGCAGCAAGACGATCCTTTCACATCTCCCTAACGGATTCACTAGCCACTTATCATGACTTTTCCAAATCATTTCATCTCTTTTTAAACTTCCCACAGTTTCCCCTCCTACCACCCTCTGAGCTGAGAAGACTGTCTCATATTTCACTGAAAAAAAAAATTGTGTCCATTTGCTGAAAGCTCCCTCTTCTCTCCTCTCCATCCTCCATCTCATATGACTCAGATATCTTGCTCAACTATCTCCTTCATTCCTGTCTCACATGAAGAGGTGACCTTTCTCCTGGCCAAGGAAAACCACTCTATATGCACAAGTAATTCCATTCCATCCCAGAATATTCCCTCTATCATTCCCACTCCTTCACTATCCTTCAACTGCTGTCCAATGGCTATTTTTCTGCTGCCTATAAACAAGTCCATTTCTCCTTCATCTTTAAAACGGTTTCACTTAAGCCATCCATCAGCATTAAGTTATTGTCCTATATCTCACTTCCCTTTTATGGCTAAACCACTTGACAAGGCCATCTATAATCAGTGCCTTCACTTCCTTTCCTCTCAATTTCTTTTAAACTCTTTGCAGTCTGGCTTCTTATCTCATCATTCATTTAAAATGCACAATCCTAAATTACCAATCATGTCTTAATAGACAATTCTAATGGATATTTCTCAATTCTCATTCTTTTTTTCTTTTTTTAAGTTTATTTTTTAATATTTTTAATTATGCATTCCAAATGCTTTCCCTCCCTCCAGCTCCTGTTCCACCCATTGAGAGGACAAGCAATTTAATATCAATTATACATGTGAAATCATGCAAGACATATTTATATATTAGCCATTTTGGAAAAAAAATATATATATATATACACATACACACACACTTCAATTTGCACTCAGAGTTCATCAGTTCTCTTTCTGAGGTGAATAGCATTTTTCATCATGAATCCTTCAGAACTGTCTTGGATCACTATATTGATCAGAACAGTTACGTTATTCACAGTTGATCATCATTACAACATTGTGGTTATTGTGTACAATGATCTCCTGGTTCTGCTCACTTCATCATGAATCAGTTTCTATAGGTCTTCCCAGGTTTTTCTGAAATCAACACCCTCATCATCTCTAATAGCACAATAGTATTCTATCACAATCATATGACATAACTTGTTTACTCATTCACCAATTGATGGGTATCCCTTCAATTTCCAAGTCTTTGCTACCACAAAAAGAGCTGCTATAAACATTTTTGTAATATAAGTCTTTTTCCTTTTTCTTTGATCTCTTTGGGGTACAGACCTAGTAGCAATATTATTGGCTCAAAGAGTAGGCACAATTTGGGCATTGTTCCAAATTGTTCTCCAAAATGGCTAGATCAGTTCAAAACTCCACCAACAGGGCATCAGCATATTTATTTTTTCCATATCCCCTCTAGCATGATATTTTTCTTTTCTGTCAAGTAGCCAATTTGATGATTGTGATGTGGTATCTCAGAATTATGTTAATTTAGATTTCTCTAATTTTAAGTGATTTAGAACTTTTTTCCATATGACTAGTCATAGTTTTGATTTCTTTTACTGAAAACTGACTGTTCAAATCTTTTGACCATTTATCAATTGGGGAATGACTCTCCTATAAATTTTTCTCAGTTTCCCATATATTTGAGAAATGAGACTTTTATCAGAGAAACTTGCTGTGATTTTTTTCCCCCAGTTTTCCCCTTTCTTTCTAACTTTGGCTGCACTGATTTTGCTTGTGCTGTACTCACTGTTTTTAAAAAAAAGTTTTACCCTTTAAAGTTGTCAAAGTATTGGAGGTTGGCAAATACTGTCTTTCTTTTCAAAAAAAGGGAAGGTGACTTCTGCAAGCTAAAAACCACTGAACTTCACTTCGATTCCTAGAAAAATTCTAAAATACATTACCAAAGAGAAAGTTAATGAGCTTCAAAAAGGGAAGTTTAAATCCTTATAAGCCAGTTTGGGTTAATCAAAAATAAACCAAATTAATTCATTTAGTTTTCTGTACGGTGTTTAGAGAATGAAGAATCAAAGAAACACTGCAGAGGCAGAATCTATAGTGTATGTCACTTAGTTTAATACTCAACAGTAGCTCTTTAATTGTCACAAATGACCTGGTTTGGGATTCTCCAACTAGCCTAGTAACTTAAGAGAAGAGACTGAGCATTAGGCAGAATGTTTTGGTAGACTGAACAAAAGTTCAAATCCTTGCAAGGTACAGGACCATGGTGGGCAGGTCACCTTTCTACCATGGATAATCGCAATGTGATATCTTTCACTCATCCAGCCCTGGACACTATCTAAGTCTCTCTTAAAGCTGCTTTAGATGACACTAGCTTTCTGAGACACCATTTCATACTATGGATTCATACAATAATGACAGCTACCATCTGTATGATACTGAGGTTTTATTTCATCCTCACAACAAATCCGTGAGGTAGTTGTTATTATTATCTCCATTTTACAGACGAGGAAACTGTGGTTGAGGGAGACTTGCCCAAAGTCTCACAGCTAGTACACACCTGGGATGGTTCTGAGCCCAGCTCTACCTACTGTACCACCTAGCTTCCTACTGAGCAGGTACTACAACAAAACCCAGAGATCTTTTTCAAATAAACTGCTATCAAAAAAGAAAGAAACAAAGGAAGGAAGGAGGGAAGGAAGGAAGGAAGGAGGAGGAAGAAAGAAGAAAAGGAAGGAAGGAAGGAAGGAAGGGAAGAAGGAAGGAAGGAAGGAAGGAAGGGAAGGAAGAAGAAGAAAAAGAAGGAAGGAAGGAAGGAAGGAAGAAGGAAAGGAAGGAAGGAGAGGGAGGGAGGGAGGAGAGGAGGAGGAGGGAGAAGAAGAGGGAAGGAAGGAAGGAAGGGAAGGAGGAAGAAGAAGGAAGAAGAAAAGAAGGAAGGAAGGAAAGGAAGGAAGGAAGGAAGAAGAAGGAAGGAAGGAGGAGAAGAAGGAGAGGAGGAAGGAAGGAGGAAGAGGAAGGAGGGAGAAGAGGAAGGGAGGGAAGGAGGAAGGAGAAGAAGGGAAGGAAGAGGAGGAGAAGAAGGAAGAAGGAAGGAAGGAAGGAAAAGGAAGGAAGGAAGGAAGGAAGGAAGGAAGGAAGAAGAGGAGGAGGGAAGAAGGGAGGAAGGAGGAAGGAGGGAGAAGGAGGGAGGGAAAGAAGGAGGAAGGAGGGAAGAGGGAGGAAGGACGAGGAAGGAGGAAGGAGGGAAGGAAGAAGGGAGGAGGAGGAGGAGGAAGGGAAGAAGAAGAAGAAGGAAGGAAGAAGAAGGAAGGAAGGAAGGAAGAAGGAAGGAAGAAGGAAGAAGAAGGAAGAAGGAAGGAAGGAAGGAAGGAAGGAAGAAGAAGGAAGGAAGGAAGAGGGAAGAGAAGAAGGAAGGAAGAGGAGGGAGGAGGGAGAGGAGGAGAAGAAGGAAGGAAGGAGGGAGGAAGGAAGGAAGAGGAAGAAGGAAGGAAGGAAAGGAAGGAAAAGGAAGGAAGGAAGGAAGGAAGGAAGAAGGAAGGAAGGAAGGAAGGAAGGAAGGAAGGAAAGAAGGAGGAGGAAGGAAGGAGAAGGAGAAGGAGGGAGGAAGAGGAAGGAAGGAAGAAGGAGGAAGAAGGAAGGAAGGAAGGAAGAAGGAAGAAGGAAGGAAGGAAGAAGGAAGAAGGAAGAAGGAAGGAAGGAAGGAAGAAAAAGGAAGGAGGAGGGAGAGGGAGGAGGGAGAGGAGGAGGGAGGAGAGGAGGGAGGGAGGAGGAGAAGAAAAGGAAGGAAGGAAGGAAGGAAGGAAGGAAGGAAGGAAGGAAGAAGGAGGGAAGCAGGCAGGGAAGGGGAGGGAAGGAAGGAGGAAGGAAGGAGGGAAGGAAGGAGGAGGAAGGAGGGAAGGAAGGAGGGAAAAGGAGGAAGGAGGGAAGGAAGGAAGGAGGGAAGGAAAGGGAAGGAAGAGGGAAGGGAGAAGGGAGGGAGGGAGGAAGGAAGGAAGGAAGGAGGAAGGAAGGAAGGAAGGAAGGGAGGAAGGAAGGAAGGAAGGAGGGAAGGAAGGAAGGAAGGAAGGAAGAGGGAAGGGGGAGGAGGGAGGAGGAAGGGGAGGGAGGGAGGGAAGGAAGAAGGAAGGAAGGAAAAGGAAGGAAGAAGAAGGAAGGAAGAAGGAAGGAAGGAAGGAAGGAAGGAAGGAGGAAGGAAGGAAGGAAGGAGGAAGGAAAGATAGAGGGAAGGAAGGAGGGAAGGAAGGAGGGAAGGAAGGAGGGAAGGAAGGAGGGAAGGAAGGAAGGAAGGAAGGAAGGAGGGAAGGAAGGAAGGAAGGAAGGAAGGAAGGAAGGAAGGAAGGAAGACAATTCATATCTCTGAGCCTTAGTTTCCTTCACTAGGAAATAGAATAAGCCAAAAATATTTACACTACCTACTTTACTTACCTATTTTACTTAATAAATGCTAGTTGACTGACTAACTCACCTTACAGGCTTCTGGCAAAGTACAAGTATTATAAACTATAAACTACTTTATGAATATAATAATAATAATAGCTAATATTTACATAGCACTTACTATATGCTAGGAACTATGCTAAGTGGTTTACAATTATTATCTCATTTGATCTTCACAACAACCGTGGGAGATGTCATTACTATTCTCATGTTACAAATGAGGAAACTGAGACAAACACAGGTTAAGTGCCTTGCACAAGGTCACAAAGCTAGTACATATCTGAGGCCAGATCTAACTCCAGGCCCAAAGCTCTCTGCACTATAACACCTAGCTGCCCACGTGATTTTCTGTGTTGTGTTTTCTATATCTCCCCATTGTACCTAGCACAACAGTAAGCCCTATATTTGAACTCTATTGATTTGTGTATGGGCTGCAACTGTCTAGTAGAATGTAAGCTCCTTGAGACCAGGATTATTTTCTTTTTGTCTTTGTATACCAACGTGTGTGCCTTACTCATAGTGCTCAAAAAAGTGCTTAAGAGATATTTGTTAAATTGAATACATAGCAAATATTTTTTTTTGAAGATGGCACTTGGCTTCATTTTTTTTTTTGTGGTGAGGCAATTGGGGTTAAGTGACTTGCCCAGAGTCACAGAGCTAGCAAATATTATGTGTCTGAGGTTGGATTTGAACTCAGGTCCTCCTGAATCCAGGGTTGGTGCTCTATCCACTGTGCCACCTAGCTGCCCCGAATATTTAATTTTTAAAAAACAGAATTGATGGCCAGCAGTTGAAAATCTGTCCTTGTGCTGAAGAAACACCTTTATTACTTTGTGTATGAAGAACAACTTATTGTAAACACATGACTGAAATGTGGAAGCTATGAAATTTGAAAGGTCCAATAACACAGCAAGGGATTTATCTGGATCTAGAACAGGGGTAGGGAACCTGTGGCCAAAGTCTTTGGATTCAGTCAAAGAGCTGCACTTGAGGGCCTAGAGGGACACATGTGGCCTTGAGGCCACAGGTTCCCCACCCCTGGTCTAGACAATCAATAAATCAAAAACTATTTATTAAGCGCCTACTATGTTCTGGGTACTATGTCAGTATAGAAAGACCAGAAAATGGAATAATTCTTAACATTCAATTTTATTTTCAAAGAAATGAACAAGATTAAACCCAATAATTACAATTAATAAAACAAATGCCACACCATAAATGGAGTCTATCTTTGTTTGCTTTCTTTGATCTATCCAGCATAAACAAGGAAAACAAGGAAGATACTTGCAACAATACTATCAAAACAAAATCAACAAAAGACCCCACCCTCACTTTTCTTCTCTCCAACTAAATCCAATAAGGATCACCTTGGGGGGATAATGGTCTTAAACTGCTGTAGCATATACCTTTGTTCAATTAAAGACTGACTTTCTGGGGACAATGACAGCTCCTCCAAAGGATGCATCTTTTGAGCTGGATCAAAAAAACAACCTCAGGAAGAAGTCTCATCATTTTACTGATCCGCAAATTCAATTTTACTGTGCACAGTACTTTCCCCAAAGCTCAAAACACTTTATATGAGATTACCCTTTTTAACATAATCTCATTAGCTTCTCTCTATCCCCTGGATGTGGGCAGTGACAAGTATTATTACAGCTGGGAATTGTGGGTTGAGAAACAGTACACTTATACAACCAAAAAATGAAGGTTTTAAGACTCAGAACCCAAGAATTATGAATTTTTAGTTTAACAACAAAAAATGTAATATAGATATCTATACATAAGTCTCATCCCCCTGGCAGTAAAAATGTGTGTAATCTATATTTTGTATCTTCCTTAGCATGTAGTTCAGTGATCTACGTTAAAGGTTTGTTGAGATGAATGAAATATTCGTCCACAAAATTCCAGCCAGTTTTCATAATACAGAATACTTCAGGGATTCATAACTTCATCAGTGTGAGTACTCACACCATTGATGCAAACTGCATCCTGTTAAGCACCTCAGTAAATGGTCTCTGTGATTTGCTATGGCCAAAAATATTTATGTGGTAGCCAACCTGATGATGGGCCCCTCCACACTTAGCAAGATTGTTCCTCTGACAAGACAACATGCATCTCTCTAAATCCTTCCAGTTTGAAACCCAGTTTGGTAGAACTTGTCTGAGCTCCACTGGCCCAGCCTCCAAGAACCCAGCATTGCCTTCATGCCAGAGAAGGCACTGGAGGAAGACTTGAGTAAAGAGGTTCCCACAGAAACACTGTTTGGTGTTGGGTTCCATCACACAGTAAGTAATATAGTCCAGCTATATTCAGGGTTAAATGGACTCCTACTGACTCTGAGGGACAAAATAACTAATTTTCAAGCAAAGCATCCCCATTCTTAAAATGGGAAAGGCCATAGGGATTAGGGAGCTCAGAGGCAGGAAGAAGCAAGCTACTACCTTCCACCCAAGCATCTTGGCTTCTGGTTCAGGTGAAATCAAGTTTTATGTGCTATGAATAAAGCAAATGGCAGCTATCTCCCTGCTCAGTTGGCTCACCATCTAACTGGCAACAAATCTGGGGTCACAGAGATCACCCTGAGTCATTGAACCTTAGGGAGAAAAATAACTAGATCATTCTTGGCTAGCCATAAATCATTAGGCTCAAGAGCAGATGCAAATATGCTCAAAAATAAAATGCTATAACATTACCAGACCACTAAATCATTCTATTGACATACTGTAATCTGAAATGAACTCCAATTTCCTCTTCTTCTGTAAATGTAAATCATTCTCTCTGATTTGACACATTTTTTCACTGAATTTATTAACTTTATGGAGAGTTCATTAACCAAAGCAAAAAACTATGTAAACCAATCTATCCTAAGACTAATCTCTTCACAAACATGAGGTAAGATAACGAAGGTGAAAGCTGGGAGACACTTCCAGAAGGACTTGTTTTCTAGGGTTTTATTACCATAATCATCACTTCCATAATCATTATTTGCTTACTTTTTAAAAGTAATTATTTTCCTTATGAAAAGTACTTGAACTATATAAGCTTTGGTTTCTTCTACTATAAAATGAGGAGTTTGGGAGATACACGTCCTCTAAGGTCCCTTTCCACTTGCATTTTCTGTGAAATCCATGATAGCTGTCAACTTTCTAACTAAAAGACACATATTTTAACTTAAAGTAGGGCTCTTAAATCTTTTTGTCTCATGGCCTGCAGTGTTGAAGCCTATGGGCTCTTTATCAGACTGTTTCTTAAATGCATAAAATAAGATATCTAAGATTACAAAGAGTAATAATTATTTTGAAATATAATCATAAAAAAAATTAAGTTCAAGGACCCCAGGTTAAGAACCCATGAATTAATGTACAGTGGACTGATGAAGCCATCCACATAGGAAGAAAAAAATAAGTAGGTAAAGAAGAGCATCACTCAAAAAAAGCACCTAACACATAATAGGCATTTAGTAAATGCTTACAGATTGACTAGCAAAACTATAAAGAGCAGTTCATCAGGCAGATCACTTAGTCTATAATAATATTTTAATATATTATATTAAGATATTTTAGACTGGCACTGCAGATGAATAGTGAACTAAAACCTAGAATTATAGAGGGAAGAAGAGAGGAAGTTGGATTGTACAGGAGAATTTGTAAAAAGTTTTCAATAATTCCAAACTGCTGACTGCTACAAAACGTCCATCTTTTTAATGCTAATATTCTCCCAATGAGGCCATATGGCTGAAAAAATCACAAAATGCCATTCTCTCAAAAGGCTTAAAAGTACAGGTAATTAAAAGGGCAATGGAAGGATTAATAATACATAGGCAAGGAAGAGAGGGTCATATGACTGTAAAATATGTCCAACTTTTTATCCTCAAGAAGTACTACAGAGAATGTAAGACATCTATGGCCAGAGAAGGAAATAAGTCAGTCATGGAATAGAAGCAAGGGATAAGAGATGGACAACCCAACCTCTGCATTGATGTTGTTGAATTAATTAATTAATGTCCTAAAAGAACCAAAGGAAAGCCTCCAACACATGAGATGAATCCTCTAAGGAAAATCCTCAGAAAAGATAAGAATCACACAGGATGAGGTATAGAAGAGTTCCAATCTTGAGTAGTCAAAATATATACATTGACGAAATAATGAATTCATTGAACGACAGAAGTACAATATATGACTTTAAAATATGAAACTTTTAGGACAGGTTGGTAATTCGAGACATATACTTTCCAGGCTGATACGGTACATGTTTTGGTTAAAAAAAAAATTAACAAGCATGTTAAGTTGGGGTGGAGCCAAGAAGGCAAAGAAAAGGTAAGAACTCAACTGAGCTCTCCCAAATTCCCCTCCAAACAACTTTAAATAACTCCTCCAAATGAATTCTGGAGCTGCAAAGGATGGAGTGAAACAATTTTCTGGCCCTGGACAACTTCAAAGATCAGCAGAAAAGGACTGTCGTACTGAGGTGACAGTGGAGTACAGTCCAGCAGAGGCAATGCTGCAGCAAGAAAGCATCACGCAGCTCCTGGCAAGCCAGAGCAGGCCTTGGGGCAGCTAAATCAAGAGCAGCAGTTTCTTGAACTCTCAGCCCACAGATCACAAGGGGGTCAGAAAACTGAACGAAAGGAGATTTCACAACTCTCTTTGCTGGCAGACTCTGTTGCATCTAATCTGGATCTCCTAGGCAAAGAGGAGTACCAGCACATTAGAGCTTTTACTTCAGAGAAGCAGAGACCCTGGTAACAGCTCCAGAGTGGAAAAAGAGTGCTTGAAATCACTCACAGACCCAAGCACAAACCAGGAGAGCACTCACTATATCTTTCCTTAAATTATACCACCTGGGAAGAACTGACAATTTACAGATGCACAGAGTTAGCTCTGAGGGCAACAGCAAGAAAGGCCTGAAGCTTGAAACAGTACCCCCTCCATCCCAGGAGCAGAGCCCCTACTTTAACTTAAAAGTCAAGATATGAGCGGGGAAACTGAGCCAAAAAAAAAAAAACCCTGACCACAGAAAGATACTATGGTAACTGAAATGATTTAAAAAAGAAAATTCGGAAGAAGACAACAAAGTCAAAATGATTATATACAAGCCTCGAAGGAAAAATGTGAATTCACCTCAGGCCAAAAAAGAATCCCTGGAAAAGCTCAAAAAGGGTTTTTAAAATCAAATAAGAGAAGAAATGGAAAAATTGGGAAAAGAAATGAGAGTGATGCAAAAAAAAAATCATAAAAAACAAAACAGCTTGGTAAAGGAGGCACAGAAAAAAAAATACTGAAGAAAATAACACCTTAAAAAACAAAATAGACCAAATCATAAAAGAGGCACAAAAATCCACCAAACAGAAGAACGCCTTAAAAAAGCAGAATTAGCTAAATAGAAAAGGTGGTATAAAAGCTCACTGAAGAAAATTAATTCCTTAAAAATTAGAATTGGGTGACTTCATGACACATCAAGAAATAATCAAAAAAATCCAAAGAATGAAAAAAATAGAAGAAAATGTAAAATATCTAATTGGAAAAACAACTGACCTGGATCAAAGAGAGATAATTTAAGAATTATTGTGCTACCTGAACACCATGATCAAAAAAAAAAAGAGTCTAGACATAATCTTTCAAGAAATTATCAAGGAAAACTAACCTCCTGGAACTAACTAATCCTGAAACCAAAGGATAAAATAGAGATGGAAAGAATCTACCAATCACCTTCTGAAAGAGATCCCAAAATGAAAAATCCCAGGAATATTATAGACAAATTCCAGAGCTATCACATCAAAGAGAAAATATTGCAAGCAGCCAGAAAGAAACAATTTAAATATTGTGGAGTCACAGTCAGGAAAACACAACATTTATCAGCTTCCACATTAAAGGATCAGAGGGCTTGAAATATGATACTCTGGAGGGCAAAAGAGTTGGGATTACAACCAACAATCACCTACCCAGCAAAACTAAGTATAATCCTTTAGGGGGAAAATGAAATATTCAATCATTCCTGATGAAAAGACCAGAACTGAATAGAAATTCTGACTTTCAAATACAAGATTCAAGAGAAACATAAAAAGGTAAACAGGAAAGAGGAATCAAAGGATTCAATGAGATTAAACTGTTTACATTCCTACACAGAAAGATGATACTTCTAACTCCTAAGAACTTTCTCCTTATTAGGGAAACTAGAAGGAGTATACATAAAGGACACAGGTGTGAGTTGAATATGATGGATATCTAAAAAGATCAAACTAAAGGGTGAGAAAGAGGAATGAACTGAGAGAAGAAAGAGAAAGGCAGAATGGGGTAAATTATCTTACACAAAAATAGCACAAAAGAGCTATTACAGTGGAGGGGAATATGAAGGAGGAGGTGGGGGGGAGTATGTGAACCTTACTCTAATTGGAATTGGTTCAAAGAGGGAATAACATACACACTCAATTGAGTATAGAAACCTATATTACCCTACAGGAAAGTAGGAGATGAAAGGAACAGGAGAAGGAGGAAGGCTGATAGAAGACAGAGTAGACTGTAGGAGATGACAGTCATTAGAAAAATACTTTTGAGGATAGTCAGGTGAAAGGAGAGAGAGAGAAGGACAAAAAGGGGTAGGTTGGGGAATTGTTGTTGTCCTTCATTTTCAAAGAGGACCAAAATAACATCACTATCCTAGAGTGAAGTTCCAGTGTGGCTGATCAGACCAATACGAGCTCTGAATGTTCTAACACACGTAGGGCACACGTAAAGTCTGTGGGAACCTTTGGGGTGGATTCTCTAAATTTGCATACCTTGCATTTCTCTTGAGCTACCTCAATTCTGCTTTGCTCACAGAGCACAGCACCTTTTCTGGTGTGGGCATGCCATGCTGAGCAATCCTGTGCCAGTGTCTCCCATGTCACACAATAAATCCCAAAGTTCTTAAGAGAAACTTCGAGAGCGTCCTTGTATCACTTCTTCTGACCACCATGTGAAAGCTTGCCCTTTGTGAGTTCTCCATAAAATAGTCTTTTTGGCAAATGTACGTTTTGCATTCAAACAATGTGGCCAGCCCGTCAGAGTTGTGCTCTCTGAAGTAGGGTTTGAATGCTTGGCAGTTTATCTCAAGATAGGACCGCAGTGTCTAGTATCTTCTCCTACCAGGTGATCTTCAGAATCTTCCTAAGACAATTCAAATGGAAGCAATTCAGTTTCTTGGCATGGTGCTGGCATACTGTCCAGGTTTCACAGGCATACAACAATGAGGTCAGCAAAACTGCTCTGTAGACCTTCAGTTTGGTAAGCAGTCACCTCTTCTCTCCCATACTTTCCTTCAGAGCCTCTCAGACACCGAGCTAGCTCTAGCAATGTGTGCATCAACCTCATTATCAATGTGTACATCCCCGGAAAGTGCACTACCAAGGTAAATGAACTTATTCACAGCATTCAAAACTTCTCCATTTGCTGTAACCGATGGTTCTACATATGGATGGTGTAGTGGTGGCTGATGTTTTCTTGGTGTTAACTGGTAGGCCAAAATTAGCACAAGCAGCACAGAATTGATCCATACTTTATTGCATCTCAGTTTCAGAGGCTGCATTGAGTGCACAATCATCTGCAAACAGAAAATCATGCACCAACACTCCTTCCACTTTGGTCTTGGCTTGCAGTCTTTTCAAGTTGAAGAATCTATCATCAGTGCAGTAGTTGACCTTGATGCCACATACATCCTCACTGAAAGCATTTGACAACATGGCTGAACACATCATGCTAAAAAGCCTAGGAACAAGCACACCGCCTTGTTTCACTCCATTGGTGACTAGGAAAGCACAAGAGCATTGTCCATTATCCAGAACCTGGGTAAGCATGTAGTCATGAAATTGACATACGATGCTGATGAACTTCTCCAAGCAATCAAATTGTGACACAATTTTCCATAAGCCTTCATGACTGACAGTATCAAAGGCCTTGGTCAGATCTATAAACATCGTATAGAGACTTCTGTTCTGCTCCTGGCACTTCTCCTGGAGTTGTCGGGCAGCAAACACCGTATTAACCATTCCTTGGACCTTTATGAAGCCACCCTGACTCTCAGGTAGATGACTATCTTCCAGGTGAAGGATCAGCCTATTAAGGAGGACTCTAACAAGAATCTTGCCGGCAATGACTAAGAGACAGAGAGCCTCCCCTGTGATTGCCACAGGACAATCTATTTCCAGGGGTGGGGAATAGGATGAAAGGAAATACATCAGTAGTAACAATAATTGTGAAAAAAAAATTTCCAGCAAGTTTCTCTGATAAAAGCCTTATTTCTCAAATATATAGAGAACTACTACGGAAGCGTTTTGCATAACTGCACATGTATAACCTATATTGAGTTGTTTGCCTTTTCAATGAGGGTGGATGGGAGGGAGGAAGAGAGAAAATTTGAAACCCAAAGTTTTAAAAACATATGTTTAAAAAAAATGTTTTCACATGCTACTGGGAAATAAGAAATACAGGAGATAGGCTATAGAAGTCTATCCTGCCCTACAGGAAAATAGAAGGGGAAGGGGATAGGAGAAGGGGGGGAGAGATAGAAGAGAGGACAGACTAGGGGAAGGGATATTCAGAATGTATGCCATCTTGGGGTGGAGGGAGGGGTGAGATGGGGAAAATTTGGAACTCAAAAACTTGTGGAAGTGAATGTTGAAAACTAAAAATAAACAAATTTATATTAAAAAAAAAAAAGAAAATCTGAGATCTAGTTCTAGCTCTTCCATTAACTCTAATGTATGACTTTGTACAAGCTGTCTCTAGGCCTCAGTTTTCACATCTGTAAAAGGAGAGGGTTGGATTAGATTAGAGGTTCTTAACCCAGGGTCTGTGAACTTAAAAAAAATTCTGATAACTGTAGTTCAGTATAATTAACTTCCTTTGTAATTGTATACATTTTATTTTATGCATTTAAAAACATGATTCTGAGAAGGGCTCCCCTTTGGGAGCTTCCCCAAAGGAGTTCATTACTTACTTACAAAAGGTTAAGAATCCATGGATTTGACGATTTCTGAGCTCCTTGTCTAGCTCTAAAGTTCTATAATACAATAAATGCTATTTAAAAAATATATACAGAGAGAGAGAAAACTGAGTCAAATCTGTAAAAATAAAAGCCATTCTGCAATTGATAAATGGTTCAAGGATATGAATAGGCAATTTTCAGATGAAGTAAGCAAAGCTATCTAGAGTTATGTGAAAAAAAAATGTTCTAAATCACTATTAACTGGAGAAATGCAAATTAAAACTGAGGTACCACCCCATACCTCCCAGATAGGCTAACATGGCAGAAAAGGAAAATGATAAATGTTAATGGGTATGTGGGGAAATTGAGATACTAATAATGCATTATCAATGGAATTGTGAACTGAATCAAGACATTCTGGACAGCAATTTAGAACTATGCCCAAAGGGCTATAAAATCATCCATACTCTTTGACCTAGCAATACCACTACTGTGTCTGTATCCCAAAGAGATTAAAAAAAAAAAAGAAAAGAAAAGAAAATGGACCTACATGTACAAAAATATTTGTAGCAGCTCTTTTTGTGGTGGCAAAAAATTGGAAATTGAGGGGACACCCATCAATTGGGAGATGGCTAAACAAGTTAGAGTATATGATTGTGATGGAATACTATTGCTTAAGAAATGACAAACAGGATGCTCTCAGAAAAACCTGGAAAAACTTACATGAATTGATGCAAAGGGAAATGAGCAAAACCAGGAGAACAACGTACATAGTAATAGCAATACTGTACAATGATAAACTGTGAATGACAACTATTCTCAGTAACACAACAATCCAAGACAATTCTGAAGGACTTATGATGGAAAATGCTAACCATCTCCAGAGAAAAAACTGATGGAGTCTAAATGCAGATCAACACATACTTTTTTTACTTCTTTTTTTTTTGGTCTGTGTTTTCTTTCACAACATAACTAACATGGAAATGTTTTGCATGACTGCACTTGTATAACCTATATCAAATTACTTGCCTTCTCAGTGAGGGGGGAGAAGTCGAAGGAGGAGACCTTGGAATCAAAATTTTAAAAAACAAATGTTAAAAACTGTTTTTACATGTAATTAGGAAAAATAGTATGTTAACTAAATATACATATTTTTAAAAAAAACAACAACCAAGCATGTTAAGTGTTGTACAACTGTGTAGGGCATACACATGACAGAAGAAAAGAGAAAAAAATATTAATGTGTAGTAAGAGAGATCTAGTTATCTATATGTTAGGCAAGGTTAAGTAATTCTCAGTGGTAAAGCTTATAAATAGTGGGTCAGTGTTCACAAGGTTTCAACATAGCATTGATTATTGCATTCCTGTACAAAAATTACAGGATAGGCAAGAGCTGTCTTCAGGGCCAGTCAGGTATCTCAGACCAAGAGGAAAGAAAGGGCACAGAAAGAGTGATTAAGGTATCAAATCTAAAGTGGTGGGACTGACAATGCACACTCAGAAGACAGAGTTACCATAAGGTTTATTTTTATTGTTGTTCTTTTTATGTTGCATGGAAGAGCCCACAAGCTCTAAAATTATTTAAAATTTGGTAGTTGGAGAGATTTGGGAAGTTAGCGCTAAGTGGTAGAGTAGCAGGAAGTATAGGAAGCTACACAAACACACACACACAGAATCTCCCACAATTTCTCAAACAGATCTATAAAACAGACCAACAAAGGGAAAAGAATGAACATTTAAATATCACCTACTTTGTGCCAACACTTTACAAATATAACTTCAAATACATCCTCATCAGACAAAAACAAACAGCAAATCATTTTTCCAACAAAGGTCAACATAGGAAGACATGACAGAGAGGTCTTTGGACATTGGGGACTAGTTCTGCACGCTGCATTCCAGTGCAGGGAAAAGCTGTATATCAGGGTAAGAAGATCCAGCATAAAGGGGCCTAAACTTGTGTAGGACATAGGTATTGGTGCCACCTGACACATCTGTTTTACTACTCAATTCCAGGTCATTGACCTAGGATAGACAGAAGAAAGGACCTGTGCCTAAGGATAGCATTCCAGGGTGAGGAATGATCTGAGGGCTCTACCCTATGTACCTAGCAAGAGGAAAGTTCAGAAGCTAGCAGCAGTTCTCTGGCTCTTAAGGTCAGGAGTGAAGCCTGCAGAGGAATAATCAGTGCAGGAATACCAGACCAAAGAGAAGCCTACGATTCTTTCACTCTGAACAGGCAAAGTTTTCCAGCTGTCTGACAGTGCCTAAGGACTACAAACAATTTACCGGATTTCTAAACATTGCAAGACCACAGACCCAACGTGCAGAGCTCAGAGCAGGGGAACAGTAATCAGACTTTGTGCCAGATCAGTCCATGCGGGGAGTAATGAAAGTTTGCAAGTCTCTAGTTTGAGCTATCTCTGATATAACAGATGAATATAATTCTCAATACCCCCAAGAAAGCAGCAGAAGGACCAGCTCAGATGTTCCCTCCAGAAGTGCAAAGATCCCAGCCTTTACAAAGTCTGAGGTCAGAAAGTAGTCTGGAATAATGAACAAAAAAACTCCAACATAAAAATTATGGTGACAAGGAAGCTCAAGACACAAACCCAAAAGAAGAGAATGAATTTTAAACATCTATAAACAAAACCTCAAAGAAAACACAGCTTGGGCACAATTTCAACTAGAAATATTGGAAGAAATGAAGCAAGAGTTTTGTTTTGGGGGTTTTTTTAAGTTAAAAAATGTTTTAAAAAAATAAATCAGAGGGCCAGATGTTTAAAAAATGGAAAAGAAATGAGTTCCACAGGAAAAAAAAGAATTGGGAAGGGAAGTCACAGTTTAAAAGGAGAGGTAAAAACTTTGGGCAAGCAAAAACCCCTCTGAAAATTGTAATGTCACAAATAGTCAAATACACCACAAGATATCAAAAAATATTAAAATGGTCAAAAAAGCTGAAAAAAAATGAAGAAAATTTCAGGTTTCTCATAGCAAAAACAAATAATGTAGAAACAGATTGAGGAAATATCAAAAGCCATGATTTTTTTTAAAGGCCCAGATATCATATCTCAAGAAATTATAAAAGACTGTCCAGATCTCTTAGAACTAGAAAGCAAAGGTGAAAGGAAGAATCCACCAGTCACTTCCAGAAAAAAATCTCCAAAATGACAACTCTCAGTAAAATGATAGCCAAAATTCAGAGTTTTCAGGTCAAAGAAAAGTATTACAAGGAGCCAGAAAGAAAGAATTTAAGTGCAGTACTAAGTCACTGTCAAGTACAGTTAGGATCACATGTGACTCAGCTACCAACATTATAAAGGCATGTAGCGCTTAGAATACAATATTCCAGAAGGCAAAGGATACAGACTTATAACCAAAAATTAACTTACCCAGAACTAAGTAGCATTTAACAGGAGACAAAAAAATGGATCTTTAATGAAATAGAAGACTTCCATGCATTCCTGATGAAAAGACCAAAACTGTATAGAAAATTGTGCAAATAAAGAAGGCAAGAAAAAGAAAAAAGGGCAACATGAATGAATAATCATAAGATACTAAACAAGGATAACTTGCTTATCTTTGTTAAACGACTCCCATTCAAATATGAGGAAATGATGTATGCATTCCTTCTGAACTCCATCATTATCAGGAGTCACAGAGAGGCAAATTATAAAAAGGGCCTGTAAGGAATCTGTCATGTTTTGATGATCTTAAAAGAGAAGAAAAGAGACAAATAGCAGGGCAAATTATGACATATAATCAGGGCATGCAAGCAGAAGTTTATACCATCAAAGATAAGGAGTGGGAGAAACAGGTAACATTTGAATCTTACTCTCACATATACTGGGCAAAGGGGAAAATATATATACACACGAACACATACACATACAGATTTGGGTACAGCAATACATTTCACTCAAAAAGAGGAGAGAAAGGAGAAAAGGGAGACGGGAAATAAGAGGAAGAGACAGACTAAGAGAGGGATTAGTCCTAAGCAAAACAAACCCTAAGGATGTATACAAATAATTAGACAAGCTCTTTTTGTGGTCGCAAAGAATTGAAAACTGAGGGGGTGCCCATTAATTGGGGAGTGGCTGAACAAGTCATGATATATGATGGAATATTACTGTACTGTAAGAAATGAGGAAGCGGGGGCAGCAAAGTGGCACAGTGGCTAGTGCTCCAGCCTTGTAGTCAGGAGGGCCTGAGTTCAAATTTGGCCTCAGACGCATGACACTTACTAGCTGTGTGACCCTGGGCAAGTCACTTAACCCCACTGCCTCACCAAAAAAAGAAAAAAGAAAAAAAGAAAAGAAATGAGGAAGAGGATGGTTTCAGAGAAACATGGCAAGGCTTATATGAACTGATCCTAAGTGAAATGAGCAGAACCAGGAGAACAGTTTACACAACAATAATATTATAAAAGACAACTTTAAAAGACTGAGAAATGGTGATCAATATAATGACCAATCATGATTCCAGAGGACATGATGAAACACCCTGACCACCCCCTCCTGATAGAAGTAAAGGACTAAGAGTACAGAACAAGATTTTTTTTAACGTGGTCAATGCAGAAATTTGTTTTGCTTAACTATACACATTTGTAACAAGTATTCTGTTTTTATTTCTCAGTTGGAAGTATGGGGGACAGGGCTGGAGAAGGAGAAAACAGAATTTTGATGATTGAAAAAAATTTTAAATAGAATGAAGGACAAGAAAAATAAAATAATATTAATAGAATGAGGGACAAGAAAAATAAAGCAATGTTAAATCTAAACTTGAATCCCTACAAAAATAAAAATAAATTGTAAAACAATTTCATGGAGGAATCAATATCATCAAATCACAGAATCTTATATTCAAAAGAGACCTCATAGGATATCTAAGTCATTAAACTCTCAATATTCTGAGAGAAGTGATTGTTTTCTATTATATTAATAATCAATTATTAAATTAGGGTTAAGGTTTTTTCCCTTTAATTCCTCATTCAAGGACCAGCCCTTGTAGGTCATTCACCCAGTCTCTGAAAGACAGGCTGACAAATGAGACTGCCCAAATCCTCCTGAACATGCTCCTCAAACTTGGGCAGGACCTCACCTAACTAGAAGACCTTACTTCTGTTTAGAGTGTAAACAGAATCTAATCTAGGTGAATTCCAGCCCCAAAGCATTGTCTATGGCCTTGCACCCCTCCATCGGAGTTTAGGGCAACCCAGCCCACAAAGGAGAAAAACAACCAGAGTGCTCTGGGTAGAAATGGATTCCTTTGTCCTGATTGCTGGAAGCCAGTAAGTCTCATGATCAAGTCATGTCGTCAGCAGGAGAGGCTGAGGGTTTTCAGCCCACCTCTTTATTTGAAAGTCCAATCTCTATTAATTGTTCATCAATCACAATTGATTTTTACCTGTCAGGTGCACCCCCTTTTCTAAAAGTATATTAAGGCATTCAGTTTCTCCATTAGGTGTCTTTGGTTACTGAGAGAAATCACTGACCATCAATTTATTATCAGCTAGCCTAATTAATAAATTCATTATTAATTACCTAGAAATTTTGTCTCTCAGGATTTTCATTCATCTCACTAATAACCAGAATGTGCAAGGACCACTTTCTCTTTCTTGACTTAAGTACAGGAACTTTCCCTGTACCAAAAGGATGAATTACTCAAAAATACCAGACACTCCTGTAAAGCCACAGCCATAGCAAGCTATAATGTTCCCCAAACTCAATGTACCTATTCCACCTCTGTGTATTCACCATTTCCAGTTCTAAGAATGTGCCGCGTCTTGATCTCTGCCCGTCCAAATCCTCTTCTATAAAAGCTAAGCTCAGGTACCACTACTTCCACGAAACATTTCCCCAAGTTATAGCTTACCCTACCGACCTTGTCTGGGGCAAGTAATCTTTTCCTCAAATTTCCCAGACTAATTTCTTTGTTTGACTCTCTCCTTTATCCCAGGCTACCTTACGTCATACTCATCTGTATAAATGCTGCATCTACCCTTACCTCATCCCTCAACCCCCCAAGTACATTTTGAGTTCCTTGAGTGCAGAGAGTGGATCATTTTTCTTCTTTGCATACCAAGGCCCCAGCTCAGCGCTTTGTACATAGAAGCACTTAATAAATACTTTGTGAAACGAATTACATTCAACCTTGACAATATATTTATTCAATATGATAACATACTTATTTGTACATGTGTCTTATCCCACATACTGGGCTCCCACCCAAAGAACTCAAAGTTCTTTGAGTTGAGAGACCATATTATTTTCTGGTTTTATATCCCCAGGATATATCTGAGAGGCTGGCATATGGTAGGAATTTAATAGATGCTTGTGAACTTAATTGAATTAAGTTACAATCCTAAGCAGCTGGGGGAAATACAGTATCTACATACACAAAAATACCCCCTTACATATATCAAGGTCAGTGCTAAATAAAATGCCTGCAATTGCACTTTTTCAACTTATTCTTTCAGTAATACCCCAAAAGTCACTCAATGTTTTTATACTGTCTTCTCCATTTTCCCCATCAAGAGGTTGCATGTATGTAGTGGAATAAGCTGTGGACTTAAGCAGTATGAAGACCGGTGCAGGAAACAACACTCTGCCATTTTATACAAATTACTTATGGGCCTCAGT